>NC_132875.1:4403104-4713382 GCF_048164855.1 Canis lupus baileyi | reverse complement strand
ATTTGTTCAGTAATTAATCATAGATGCCCTTTAATAACATAGCTCCTCTTGTCTAGAAATGCTATTTAAATCTTTTATTGTTGGATATTTTCTAATGTTAACAAGTATCTCTACCCAACAAGACATAAGCTTCCATGAGCGCAGGTGACTCATCATAAGTGTATTAATATTCCCTATAGCTTCTGAATCAGTGCCTAGAACACAGTAGGAGTAAAATTATTAGTTTAATTTTAGTAATTGTGGTCAAAGTAGCTGTTTATTCCTTGAATTCCCCCTCTTTTAACTTTTTCCTACATCCTCCTTAAGAACTTAAAATTTTATCTTAAAGAAGGCATCATGTTCATAGTATGAAATTTACTCAGAGCTCAGGGGAAAGACTCATTGTCCCCTCTTTAAATTACCTTAAATGATCAGCTTCTGATCTTTTCTAGGTGAGCCCCATCCTTTGGCATTCTTCAAAGAAAATAATGGATAATGTAAGGACCATACAACGCAGGAGAAGAATATATGAGAACATATATGCCTCTTAAAGGACCTGCAGATCCTCACTACTGAAGAGTCCTGTCCCTCTTGACTCTGCGCCTTGCATGGAGCATGAGGTCTGGCATCTCCCTCCAGATCAAGAGGTCCAAACATCATGGATATAAATATCTATGTTTCTGATTTCTTGGTTATGGTCAAAGCTAAATCCTGTGCTCAGTGTGAATTGTAGGATTTATTGTGCCAAACTCTATTAATATTAAAGAGAGGTCCCCACCCCCACTGCCACAAAAGAAAAAAAAAACTTATAGCTTGAAATCCTAATGATAGGCCAACACATCAGAAGTCATCTACAACATTCTTTGGAGGAGCAATTGGTATCTGATTTTGCTTTATTTTTTACCCTATGACCATGCATCATTTTCCCTTGAACTGGATATTTCCAAAGAGAAATGACATTTTAATGAATAATGGGGTGGATTTGGAAACCTATTTCATCGCAGTGACTTCCTCGGAAATTGGATGTTTGCTCGTCACATGATGGCTGGTATGAGTGAAAACTTCTGCAAAATTGCTCAAATCTGAAAAAAATCCAGCATTCTATGGCCCTGGCACAAAATCCAGGTACATATAATCCGATTACAATTATATATGAGATTAATAGATTTTAAAGGATCAGAATCCATGGTCCTAAACTTTTAGGGCTGGTTCGAGTCTCTTCCTTTGAGGTAAATAAAAGTGAGAGACAGATTCTTTCTAATGTCTGGAATCTGAGGCATTATGTGGAAAAGAACTTTAAGTACCATGAATCATCAGCAGGATGAGAATGAAAACAGGAAATGATGATCCCTGTCTCATTGTCTCACCACATCTACATACTCTTTTGCTAAGGGAAACTGAAGTACACTGAGTATCTAATTTCACCTGGTCTGCTGTCAAGAATGTCTCTTTCTTCTCTTTCAGATACTCAGGTCCACATACCCTTTCCCCTTCTTGTCCATGACTTACTATCTAAGTTAGAGAATGTTTTAAAAAAATAATTAAGTCACTATTCAGCTTTCCTCCTTACCCTTTCCTTAGCATGGACAAAGACTTTGCCAAAAGACGAGTCTAGAATGGAGTACTTTTAAACATTACAAGTAGAAATTTAGGGTCACAGAAGCTTTCTCATAGTTTTTAACCCCAAGTCACTACAGCCACTGCCCACTCCCATTGTCTGCTGAGGGTGATCCGGCAAGAGTGCTCCATAAGCACCAGCTGCCAGAGTTCTCTTTCAGGGGGCACAGGAAAACCAAGCAGAAGTGGTTCTTTCACACCGACACAGCCAGGAGGGAGCCTGCTATTTCACATTTTTCACTCAAAGTAGCAATCCTTATAATAAAGCCTCTACTGGTGTCCTCCTCCAGGTCTTTGCTTGTATGATGGCTCCTTTGTCCTTTCCTTGACCTGTTCTCTGGGATAAATGAGCACAGACTAGGATAGCTGCTTCCTGTGTGAGTTAGCCTGCTTCACAGGGGAAAGAGGAGAAGGCCGAGTGGTCTCTGCTCCATCCTCCTCTGCCTCCATTTTTCACTAGCATTGAACCCCCAGCTCTCCCTCTGGCTTCCCAAGGGTGAGCCCTGATTTCCCTCTGTGGCCCATACCCGATCCAGCCTCCCTTCCCCAGCCCTTCAGCTCCCCATTAACACACGGAGCCCCTCATGTTTCAGGAAGTTTGTGAGAGCAGTTGGTGAGGTGAATTGTGCTTCCTGACAAGTATGCAAAGCATTCCATGATATACTGGATCTGGAAGCCCCTATTATAGGAGATTTACTAGTCTGTTCTAAGGTTGCACTCCAGGTTGAAATTGGCTGACAAGGTCTCAGCTAGGGTAGGATTTATTCCTCTATATTAAATTATTTTTTTAATTAGTTCAATGCCCCGGTCATTTCTAAACCAAAGAAATGTGAAATAAATAAGTTCCTGAAGTAAAAAGGAAAGAGGCCATAGTTTGAATAAAGTTGTTCTGTTTACGCAAAAATGTCTGCAGCCCCAAAGTCCTTAAGCACTGCCACACAGTGGCTTAACCAGGAGCCCCGTACAACCTACACCTAACGCACAAATTAATTCCTATCGCTGCCACTCTTCTTGGTCTCTGCTTGCAGTTCCACACTTTTTCTCTCTCTTTTAGGCAAGCCCGAAGTGCATGTAAAATCTTAGGCAGGAAAGCAGAAACTGGGCCTTTTCATTCTATCTGAAATCCTTTCCACAGCCTTGGTTCAGTGAGTAGATGAGCGTGGGAGAGGTCGGTGGAGGGTGTCTGTGCCTGGCAGATTGTGGGAAGGAGGTATTATTGCCCGCGTGCATGCACACACAGACATACACAAACCCCAGATGGTAACTAGATGAGGAAAAGGAGCCAACAACACCACGAGTTATTTTGGGAACAAAACTAGGAATCTGCATATGGCTAGATTTTTCATCCTAAATGTTGCTCTTGCATATGACAAGCTCCTTGGTGGGGTGGAAGCCAGTCCATTGATCAATTAAAATCAATTTCCTAGTGTCTAATGCTCTGGGGGTAGAAAGAAAGAGGTATGTGGTCCCTTTAAAAGGGCCATGATACTGCAAATGCCCCAGAAGAGGCCCTGTCATTTCCCCTCAGTATAGATATGCAAGGACCAGTAATGGCAGAAAACAGCTAAAAGTCAAGTAAAATCGCTGTAATGGAGCAGTTTCTTTCAGGCTTTGGTGGCTGACTGGCTGTGTTGATGGTGGGATATTGCTGGGGAGAAGAACTCATGTGTTTGATCTGTAGTGTGACGGGCTTTGCTAAGGTGCCACACTCACCAGCTGCACCCTGAACCACACCAGTCAACAGATTCACAATCCCATGTCATTTGGTAGGGGGAGTAGGGAGAGTGTAAATGGCACAGCAGACAAATTCTTTATGACTCCTGTGACCACTGTCCAACTCTAAACACGATACCATATAAACAACAATTTATTAGTATCTTTATATACACATAATATGATTATCCCTGACTGAAAGATATAAGAAGACTACCACTTATCCCTCTTTCTCCCACTCTATTTTTCCAAGCCATCAGCAAGCATTCCTTGGTCACCTTGAGGGGAGTGCTGTGAGTTTCAGGAGTAATCTGACTTCTCTGCATGGCAGTATTTGTCTGAAAGGCAATGGAAAACTTTTTTCCCATACTGTTGTTTGAAGGACTTGCTGCTTCCATGATGTGGGAACAGGCTTTCAAACCAAGAAATAGTTCTTTTTTCCTTTTTAGCAGGAGAGAGAATGCCACTGAAATAGTGTGCCAAAATCTGTGCTAGGAACTGGGCACATAAAAGTGATGAAGACACAGTCACTGATCTCAAAAAGCTCACAGTCTAGAGATGAAGACAGGCACATAAATAATAATTACAAGGCAGTGTATTAAGTGGTTTCCCAGATGCACACACTGGATGCCATAGGAGCACAGAGGAGTGGGTCATGAATCAGAGTGGGGGGTACGGTAAGGGTTCCTGCCCAATTCCATAACCGTGGAATGAGGATTAGCTGAGTGCCTGCAAAATAAACTCTCATTGCCCTTATGCAAAACTGGGAAGGCATGGCATGAACAAGCTTTGCCTACTGTTTACAACAATGTCAAAGCATGCGTCTATTGCTTTCTCTGGCAGGTGTGCCCTTTTCTTTTGAGAACAGCACCCCTTTTGGACAGGGAAATATTGATTCCCACTCTTTCAATGTATGATTCTCTGAGTGTAGTCCGTCAGAATACTCAGCTCATTGAGTCCCATAGCTCCCCAGGTTGAAACCATGGGAAGGTAAGCAGGCCCTCTTGAGTGGAAGGACTTTAATTGCAAGCCAAAGGACATGTTTCCAATTTTTGGAGAAAGTTGGTCTAAGAGAATGGAGTAGGGACAAAAAGAAACAAATGAGAAGGCAAAAGAAAGAAGCTAATGGAGTCCACGAACCAGGCTCTGCTTACCCCTGAGGGCCCCCTGCTCTCTGCATTCTCGCTGTTTGATTGTGGAGCTGAAACACTACATTTTTTGCCTTAATTTAAATAGGTGCTTGCCTTTGGTATTCAACAATAATTTAGATGACCAAAGAAGTCGATGCTAGAATTTCTCCAGTCTATTAAGACGTGGTATGGTACCAAACCACTCATCTACAAGTGAGATCTGTTTCTGCAGACTTCAATTACCTGGTGTTGGGTTTTATTTTCCAGAGCATTCCAAGATTCCCAGCATGCTCGTACTCTGGGCTGTATTAAGCTAGAGCAGATCACAGATGAGTCCTGGGTAAAGAATGCTTTATTATTTAATAAATTTTATTTATTATTTTTTTGAAGAATGCTTTAGAACTCAATAAGAATCAATGGGAATGCACAGTCTCATGAATTGCAAGCACACACCCAATTCTGAAATGTGGACTAGAGACTGAGGGTAACACCCTACTCCCAACATGTGACTCTACTGTAGAAATGGAACGTTCTCTCTAGCAATAACAGTAGACAGGTAGCTGAGGCAACTAATTGGAAGCAATTGGGAAATTGGAACTAGTCTTATTCATCAGAGATTCAAACAAACCTGCCCAGGGATAAGCTCATCATTCACTGTCTTCAACTGGTTCCTCTTCTAGTACTCTTCATTTCAGGTGGTACCACAAGACCCCCAGTCACACAAACAAAGAAATGAGGACTTTGTCACAGGTGGAGTTTTCTTCCTCAGCCCCGATGTCTAACTACTCAAAATCTCAATTAATTTTACCTTTCAAGCAGTGCTTCCTTCTGTCTTTCCTACACACACATTATATTTTGACCAAGTCAGATTCAACATCCTTTTAACCGGTTTACCTGCCTCCATTTATTGTCCTTCTCTACCCAGTCCCTCACACAGCTGTCAGAGTGATTTGTCTGAAATGCAGATACGATCCTGTTACTTTCCTGTTGATAATTGTTCAGGGGAGCCCCATCACCTTCTGAGCCCTGGTGATGAGTTAGCCAGTTCTGTCTTAGAGTGGTAGGTCCCCGGTCTGTTCCTGGGATCTACTTTTCCCCCTCCATATCTTGCCATTCTCAGCCTCTAAGTTTCCGCTACAACTGTGCTGGTCTACTCCCATGGTATTCTTTCTCCTTGAATACTCTTTGTCCAGGCTAGGGTTAAGATATTCAGAGGCCCTTAGCAAAAAAAAAAAAAAAAAAAAAAAAAAAAAATCAGATGCCCCATGTAAAATTGAGAATTTAGTAATATTAAAATATAAAATATGTTAATGTTGTGCTCATTTCACTTTAATGAATCCCCTTCCTTTCCTGTTGTATCAAATATCCAAAGAAAGTTTTATAACATCTGGGGTATAGTATAGTCTGGATTCTATGGTAGAATGGGGGCTCCTGGTGGGTTTTCAAACACTGAGTAGATGGGACCTCTGAAGTCACAGCTTGCCTGCCTTGCCCTTTCTCCTGGTAATAGACCCACATGTCTTCCTCTGATAATAACTTTCAACTCACTCAGGGAAGGAGGGTAAAAGCAGCCTATGTATGGAGGCTTCCTGATAATGCCATTGCCTGCCTAGAAGGATAGCTTGATTTTTTTTCCCCAAGCAATTACTTAAATGGTGTTTTGGCCTCTTTTTCTCTGAAGCAGGACATAACCTTTATTGACATTGTGGCTGCTGCCACATCTGTTACGCTGACAGAGAGAAGGAGCTGGCCCAATCCTTATGATGGATTTGGGGTTGTCAAACCTTCAGCACAATTTGTCATGGAGCAAAAGGAAGCCTGTTGCTGGTGGAAGGTGCCCCAATCCCTGAAATATGGTGCCAGAGGAGGACTGATCCCCTCCCCCTACCATCAAAGTCCTCATGTGTCCTATGAAGGGAACTCGAGAGAGATTCAGACACCATTTCTGGGAGAGTATCTATCTCACTTTTGCCAGCTCTTGAGCATAGGAACTGGAAGCAGCTCACAACACACTGAGAAGACCCATGTCCCCTGTGTTGAAGCTCTGTAAATCTATCTCCCAGGGACAAATAAACACAAGAGGAAAATGAGGAAGAAAGTGTCTGGGCAAGAGCTCCTGATAGAGGGAGCCATGGATGGAGATCCATGTCAGTCCATGAACGCTGTATTGCAAGGTTTGCAAGTTCCCCTAGTGCATTGTGTAGAATAAGCTTTTTCTGTGCCCACAGTTAAGAGATCTCTACTCCAGTACAGAGTACTTTATGATTTAGCAATGTTAACCAGACTTGGCATTCAAAGGAGAGGCTGTAGCTACAGACCATACTGAACTGAGGTCCTCTGGAGGTAATAAAACACTGAGGAGATGCTATCTCATGGATTTGGAGCATGTCATTCCCTTGAAAGTCAAGGAGACAGCTGATTTAAAGTTTCCAGCTAGGTCACAGAAAAGTCAGTGGCGGCTGTTTCCAGCTGAGTTCAGAGTTTGAATATTTATGGTGTCAATCTGAAATCCAGATAACCACAACTAATATAAATCCATTAACTCCCCCTCCATGAGAAAAGCTTTTTGGCTGCTAATGCCTTGATTGCTAGGTTACTGCAGGACTGGTGTGTGGATTTCTTGCTTTGGGGCTTTCTTTTTCTTTTTCTTTTCTGTCTCTATCTTTCCCTCCCTCTCTCTGCGCATCTCTCTCCACACCACCCCTCCCTAGTGACTGGGTACAATTGTGCTGACCTGCTGTGAGCTGGTTGAGGAGACTCCCCAGGAAAATCAAGCAGAGGCAGCAACGTTGGGAATGTCTGGTCTCCTCAGCATCTATTGCTGAAATGTTTATTTTTGACAATCCAAGTGAGAACCACCGTGCTGGGTTATTCAGACTTTCACCATTTACATAGAGAATGTATATTATCCAGGTCACCAGATTATTTCACCTGAAGTCCCTTGGCTTCTTTGTTCCCTCTGTAAATAATGTTTTTGCCCATCAAATAACAAACATGTCTTCTTCATTCTTAACCACCATAGAAGCCAGTAAATGGGAATGTCCAGTGGTCATATTAAAAAAAATAAATAACATGGTCCTGTATACATTAAGTAACCCTCTCACATATATGATATTATTGGAACTTAACAATAGGTATGTGAAGTAGAGATTGTCATTCCCCTATTTTTGAATTAGAAGACCACTGCTCAAAAAAAAAAAAAAAAAAAAAAAAAAAAAGACCACTGCTCAGCAGCCAGCTGAGGGTCACAGAGCCACATTACAGATTTGAGGGTCTTATCCACAATGTTCATTCGCATCACAACACTTCAACACTGTTGATGGTTTAGTATCCTCACTCACAGAAGACCCCCGATTGACCTCATTGGGACACCTTGACAGAGAGAAAAAGCCAGGCACTAGAAAGATCAAAGTCTTACTACAAAGAAACAAAACCTATGATGGCACATGTTGGGTGGATGGAAAACTCCATGAAGCACACATTTGAATTATACTACTCTGGACCCAGCCTTCTTTACTTTACAAATATTATTGTGATCTTGGAGACAGTTGGTAAAATTGAACAATTCCTCATCATCACCGTTATAATATATTGGCCCTGTGTTAAATATTTGGGTGCGAATGGCAACAGAGGGGCACCCTCACATCAGGAAAATTATAGCTATAGACAAAATAATACAGGCCTACTCAAAACTTCTAAATAATGAATAAATCATGAAAATGTTATAAGATCAAACAATTAAACACACTCACAAACATCTTGACACATGGCATGCAAAGTCCCTTAAAAGCACTGGTTCTCAAGCTTTAGTTTAGAACAGCAGTTTTCAACACTCTGTGCATGACAATCACACCCTGGACATTTTTAAAATACAGATTTCTGGGCTCTAACCCCAGACTTCATGATTGAATTTACTTGGGGTAAAGTCTGGGCAGCAAAAATTTTAAAAGTGCCCCAGATGATTTGAATATGCATCCAGGATTAAGAGTAACCAAGTTTAAAGATTCTGATCCAGTGGATTCAAGAACTCAAGCTCTTCAAAAGATGTTTGTGCAAACTAGTAAGTAATACTTCTGTGGCACATATTTGCCAGATACCATTTTAAGTTCTTCAAATATATTAACTCATTCATTCCTCATAATAATCCTCTGAGAAAAGTACTTCTATTATTTCCATTTTACAGGCAAGGAAACTGAGATACAAAAGATCATCTACCCCTAGTCACAGAGCTGGTTAGCGGAAAAATGAGGATTTAAACTCTGGGGACCACAGACTTCCTCTAAGTCATTACAACATAATAATTCCAAGGGGTCTGGGAGCCATCCATTCAGATATTTTAATTTCAGAACCTGTTAAAGAGCATGAGGGACTCTGTCTCTTGAATCTTTATATTTCCATTCAGGGGATATTTCTATTGACTTGATTGCAAAGAGATCAGTGAAAAGTATCAGAATAGACTCCCCTTTGTCTGGACTCAGTCTCAGAGTCTCAGGGAAGAGATTTTTTTAAAGTTTAGAATCTACTTATGCAGCCCCAGTGTCTTTTTTTTTTTTTTTTTTTAATGAAAAGCAAACTTGTGAAGTTAAAGCAGATTTGTTTTCAGTGATATGTCACTTCCTGCTCTTAAGGCCAGGAGACCTTTTAAAAGCTTATTTTAAATCTCAAGTTGCTTCTCAAGCAGTTAGTATGTCTTATAAAGGAACATTTAGATGAGTCCAGGCCAAATAAATCACTGAAGTATCAATTGCATAACCTTCAGAAGAATGCCCCCTCCTTTTAGAATGGAAAGGAATAGTCTTTGGAATTTGCTTTGTTTTGCAAGCCTTGTATGTCTGAAAAGGTGTCTGAAATATTTTTCAAACTCTAAATGGTATTGCACTCCTCATTCACTAATAACAATAATGAATGACTATCAAAACCTGTCACCTTTTCATGCTTCCCCTTGAGATAATGTCACTCAAGAAAATACAAACCACTCCCATCTCTATATGGGAGAGTCAGACCAAGAAAAAGCATACTTAAACAGAATCAAAGCTTTTGACAATTGCCAACAATGTAGTTATGTGCCCAACTTGGCGCCAGATACTGTGGGGTTGCCCATAAGACAGAGTTCTGACACAATTTGTTGATATAACTCACTTCCCACTTCTAGAGGGAGTTCAGTCTAGCCTCTGGGAACAATTCCAGCTTGAAGCAGGCTCACATAAAGGCTACTGGGCTTATGGTACAATGGTCAGTCTGTTCAGCCTTGTTACTTGCTATTGATTTGCAAATTGAATGGCAAATACAATTCAGTTAAAAAAAAAAAAAAAAGTGGAATCTTCACTCCCCCAGAGTCATGCTACTCTCCACTCCATTCCACAATCCTTCCAGGTCTTCACCTCCAAGTATGTGGCTAATTTGTCCGGTTTTGCCTATTTAGTACTGGACGTACTGTGTCTCCTTGGACTGTCCAGGTTTTAGTACTAAAAAGTACTATATCCCAGGAAATTCCTCAACACTGGACAAACTAGAATGGTTTGCCATTCTACCCTCAACATGTTCCCAAATCTCATCTTATCTTTGAACCTCACTTTGCAAGTAAAGTATTGTAGCTCAGATGGTTCAGAAGGGCATCAGTCTCTGAGGTACCAATGGAGAGTCTAGGGAAAGATGAGCCGTCCATAAAGCACTAGCTAATGAACACAGGACTATCTTCTTTTATCTTCTAGCACTATCTTCTTATGTAAATTATGACTTGATTTCAGCCTCAAAACCAGTTCTTTTGGTGCCAACATTACTACCTGCAGCACGACTGCTAAGCTGGGATAAATGAGAGTGACTCGTTGTAGACCAACATGGCACATCCAAACACTCCAATGGTCCATCTACAGGCCAGGTCCAAATGCACACAAAATTGGTTGGAGTAGACGCTTTCAGCTTTTGTGGTGGGTGAGGGGTGCTATCCTGTTTCTTCTAAGGCAGCATCTTCCTGCAAAGAAAGCACGGGTTAGGGGTTATACAGGGAGTCTTTCCTTGTCAAAAGGAATGGAAGGCCATTTATGCCTTTTTGTGTCTCATAAATCACTTGCTTCCATACTTGAAAACCTGAAGTCAGAATGCTCAGCCAGAATTGAGAGATGGTCACTTTGCCTTTGGCAGCATGATACCAGAGTCATTTACAGAGCAGGTACCAACAGCCCTGCTGCCTGTGTGTCATGTCATCCATCATGCGAAACTAAACCAACAAGGCGTGAAGAGATGGTTGTGGGAACTCTTGTCAAAAGGGTCAGACCACTTCATCAAGGAGTCAGGATGATATTTAGGGTAGCAGGCCAATGGGAAGGGTCACCCCAGGCAGATTTTTAAGGGTGTTTTCCCATATTCTAAAAAGAAAATCTCAGGAGGCAGAAGCTCACCTTTACTTTTGGGCACCAAGCTATGTTTGAGAAACTACTCTCACTACTAAGAATACACTAAGTCATTCTTCTGGTTCTTTTATGTATTTTTCCTTGTTGTCAACTACAGACATGACTACCTTGTAAAGTTAAAAAGTAGCATTACTTCAGAAAATTATTCAGATTTTATAAAAAATGTACATGGCAAAGTGGATTTACTCACTGAGTGAGTCCATGATACTATGGCTCCACTGTCGGCAACATTTCCCGTCACATCCTCCATCCACGCACAAGGAAACAGAAATCGAGGGCACTACTTGTATAACATTGGAACCGTAGAGTTGGGGAGAACTTAAAAGTTACCTAGTTCAACTGCCAAACCCCCAACTTCATAAAGGAGAAATATAAGGGTCAGAAAGGAGATGCAATAAACTAAAATAGTATCGTCAATTAGCGCTGGGGACAAAACCAGAACTACAGCCCTGCGTTGCTTTAGAAACAGCATCTTTTGATTCCAATGAAGCCAGCATGAATACATGAAAGCTCAAAATACAGAACCTCACAGGAAAATCAATTTTTAAATTTCAGTCAGCACATAGTGGGCGTTATGTAGAATCCATGCCTGGCACATACTTAGGAGTTCAAAAATTTATCTGTTAAATACAACGATAAAATGGATGTAGGAAGAGTATAAAACTACTGTGATTACCATATTCTACTCAGAAAAGCTGGTCTGTAAGTATGTTGATGGGAAACTCACTCTGTTTAGCGCTGTTTGCAATGCTCTAACTTATTTAGTTATTACTATGACTGGATAAGATTTAATTCCCATCTTACAGGTGAGGAAACTGAACAATAAGAAAGTAAAGCAACACTCCAACCTATAAGAGACTCATTTCAGACTTAAAGACACATGCAGATTGAATGTGAAGAGATGGAATTAGCATTTATCATGCAAATGGAAGTGAAAAGAAAGCCAGGGTAACAATACTTATATCAGACACAATAGATTTTAAAACAAAGACTACAACAAGTGACAAAGAAGAACACTATGTACTCATAAAAGTAACAATCCTACAAGAAGCTATAACAATTATAAATATTTATGCACCCAACATAGGAGCATCTAAATATATAAAGCAGCTAATAATAAACATAAAGGAAGTAATCATTCGTAATAATAGGGGACTTTAACACTCCACTTACATCAATGGATAGATAATCCAAACAGAAAACCAATAAAGATACAGTGGTTTTGAATGACACATTGAACCAGATGGATCTAACAGATGTATTCAGAATATTCCATCCCACAGCAGCAGAATCCTTTTCAAGTACACATGGAACATTCTCCATAATGGATCACATATTAGGCCATAAAACAAATCTCAACAAATTCGAAAATATTGAAGTTATATCATGCATCTTTTCTGACCACAACACTATGCAACTAGAAATCAACCACAAGAAAAAAATCTAAAAAAAACACAAATACATGGAGGTTAAATAACATTCTACTAGACAATGAGTGGGTCAACCAAGAAATCAAAGAGAAAAGCAAAATATATATGTAGAAAAATGAAAGTGAAAACACAATGATCCAAATTTGGGGGATGCAGCAAAAGCTGTTCTAAAAGGGAAGTTTATAGCAATACAGGCCTACCTCAAGAAGCATGAAAAATCTCAAAACAAAACAAAACAAAAAACCCAACCTAACCTTACACCTAAAGGAGCTAGAAAAAGAACAAACAAAACTCAAAACTAGTAGAAGGAAGAGGGAAGGAAATAATCAGTAGTAGAGGGGAAATAAATGAAATGGAAAGTAAAAAACAAAACAAAAACAATAAAACAGATCAATGAAACCAGAAACTGGTTCTTTCAAAAAAATCTACAAAATTAATAAGCCTTTAGCCAAACTGAGAGTGAGAGAGAGAGAGAGAGAGAGAAAAGACTCAAATAAATAAAATCAGAAATGAAAGAGGAGAAATAACAACTGACACCACGGAAATACAAAGGGTTATAAGAGAATATTATGAAAAATTATATGCCAACAAATTGGATAATGTAGAAGAAATGGATAAATTGCTAGAAAAAAAAACAACCTCCCAAAAATGAATCAGGAAAAAACAGAAAAATTTGAACAGACTAGTTACCAGCAGTTGAATTGAATTAATAATCAAAAACTCCCCCAAAACAAAAACCTAGGACCAGATAGCCTCACAGATCAATACAGAAGTCTAAAACCAGAGTTTCACAGAGAAATTCTATCAAATATTTAAAGAAGAGTTAATGCCTATTGTTCTCAAACTATTCCAAGAAATCAAAGAAGAAGGAAAGCATCCAAATTCATTCTATGAGGCCAGCATTACCCTGATTCTAAAACCAGATAAAGGCACCACACATACACACACACACATACAAATAAATAAAAAGAAAAGAAAAGAAACTATAGGCCAATTTTTCTGATGAACATAGATAAATCCTCAACAAAATATTAGCAAACCAAATCTAACTATATATCTAAAAAACTCATTCACCATGATCAAGGGAGATTTATTCCTAGAATCAGGCTTGTTTAATATTCACAAATCACAACAAAAGAGTAAAAGTCACATGATAATTTCAATAGATGCAGAAAAAACATTTGACACAATACGCAACACATCGATTCATGACAAAAACCAACAAAAAGTAGGTTTACAGGGAACATACCTCAACATAACAAAGGCCACAAAAAACTCACAGCTAACATCATAGTCAATGGAGAAGAACTGAGAACTTCCCCCCATAGGTTAAGAACAAGACAGGGATGTCCACTCTCATCACTTTCATTTGACATAGTACTAGAAGTCCTAGCTATAGTAATCAGAAAAGAAAAGCCCTAAAGACTCCACCAAAAATTACTAGAATTGATAAATGAATTCAGTAAGGTCACAGGATACAAAATCAATATACAGAAATCCATTACATTTCCATACACAATACCTGGCAATCTACAATTTAAAGAGAACAAAGTCCTGGGAACACCAGGCCAACTGAGGCAGGCCAACTAGGAGAGGTCAATGAGATGTCAGAAAACCAGTTTGGTCAAAGGTTGGGGAATGAACCATGAGTAGAGAATGAGGTTAGAGAAATAGGAGGGGCTCCTTTTTTTTTTTTTTTTTTTAGATTTATTTATTCATTCATGAGAGACACACAGAGAGAGGCAGAGACACAGGCAGAGGGAGAAGCAGGCTCCTCCCAGGGAGCCTGATGTTAGACTTGATCCCGGATCCCGGGATGACGACCTGAGCTGAAATCAAACATTCAATCACTGAGCCACCCAGATGTCCTATGGAGGAGTTCTCTCTAATTTTACACAGAACACTGTGAAAAGCTACACAAGAGAAAGGTATTTTTTTTCCTTGCATGTATTAGTAATAGTTTATTACCTTTTTTTTTTTTTTTTTTTTTCCTGAGTAATACTCACCGTATTGGTATATAACAATTTGTTAATCCTATCATTTGTTTTCCAGTTTTCTCTTTTTGTTTTATTTTTGTCTAACTTTCAGTTAGCACACAGTGTAATATTAGTTTCAGGTGCACAGTACAGTGATTCAACACTTCCATAACATCATCCAGTGCCCATCACAACAAATGCACTCCTTAATCCCCATCACCCATTTAACCCCTCCTCCCACCCACCCTACTTCTGGCAACCATCAGTTTGTTCTCTTTGGTTAAGGGTCTTGTGTCTTGGTTTGCCTTTCTCACACCTTCTCCCCTTTCCTTTTCTGATTTGTAAAAATTTTTAAAGACCACATATGAGTGAAATCATATGGTTATTTGTCTTTCTCTGGCTGACTTATTTCACTTAGCATATTATTCTCTCGCTCCATTCATATTACAAATGACAATATTTCATTCTTTTTTATAGCTGAGTAATATTCCATTTTGTCTGTGTATGTGCGTGTATACATATATGTATATATTATACATAACATCTTCTTTATCCATTCATTGATTGATGGAAATTTGGGCTGTTTCCACAATTTGGCTATTATAGATACTGCTGCTATAAACATCGGGGTGCATATATCACAAGGGAAAGGTATTTCTAATCATCGTAAACCACATTGTACTTCTCATCTTGGTGTTAGTGTCTTGCCCCTGCTGAGGTACAACACTGCACCTAGCCGTAAGATATTTTCAAGTTGCCGTGCCAAGTGTACTACAGACAACAGGTATCTCCTCTTGTTGCCCTTTCCCCAGCACCAGGAAAGAGTTCTTGAATAGACCAGGGGTGGGGGACAAATGGACTGTTGAATGTTGTCCCCTTAACAAATGCATCTTTTACCTACATGGTTTGTATTTATGCTTATAGTTAGTGAGCCCATATAAACAGTCACCACCATTTAAGAAATTAAGTGACCTCTCTCCATCACTTCCCTACATATATGGATCAGTATCATTGTACTTGAAGTAATGGGACAGCTTACAGATAGCTAATTAAAATTATCAGATAGGTTTATCAACGGGTCAGGCAGTGAGCAATCAGCTTGGAATGATGGAGATGTCTTTACAAGACATAAATGGAACTCTGATATTGGTCAAATATGATCTAATGGAAAAAATATGCATATTGTTCTTATATCATTCTTCAAGTTGACCTTTCCAAAGAGTTAATCCTGTATTTCCTTATTTAACAATAGTGGATTCTTGAGAGATCAAATACATCTCTGACACATGTCAAGGATCCAAACCAAAATTTTGTATCTAATTCTACCTGCATGCAAAATGCAATGAAAAGAAGATACTACTTTGGGCTCTCCTCAATGCGACATATCTTGCTTTTAGCAAGAAGCCTTGCATTTAAGATTTCCAGAGTTTTTTTCTCTAAAACAAAGGTCAAAGAAACTGGAGGCTCAAGATCCAGGAGCCACTAAATGATGAAGAGTTGGACAGGAAAGAGCCAGGGTGAAAACATTATACATAAGCTTTTGTCACCCTCTCTCTTACTATTTGTATGAATGTAAACAAACCACTTAGGTTTCAAGGTTTTAATCCCTACGTAAGATTAGAAGAAGTGTCTTCCTGAAGGAAGATCACAATCTCTTGAGCTCCTTAAGAGCTATGGACTTAGGAGCTATGGATTTATGAAGCACCTCTGAAATGGCGGTGACATCCTTCCAGAATGCTGCCATGGAAGGATCTCTCAACGGAATACAATACTTCCGTAGATAACTGTTTGGGTAGTCCTTGAGAAAGTCACTTCACATGTCTGTGCTTCTGTTTTTTATTTTTCTTAGGAGAAGGGTTGGTTTCTTGTTAAAAATGTTTTTCACTCTAACAAAATCCTGTACCAATTTTCAATATTTAAAATCTTAAAAGTAAAGCTGGTCTGGTGAAAGTAGAGTTTACAACCTCAAAGCTCCATGACTATACTTTCCTAGAGAGCTGTTAAATCCAAGGATGGCCCAGATTAAACAGTCTATAATTCCACCATCATCAAGCTGATTTGCATATGATGTTGGGTAATCATAATTTATTATGTAAAATGAGACACACCTGAGTTCAGTGCTAATCTCCTGAAAAATATTTTTCACAAGACAAAACATAGTGCCCCTCCCAAACTCAATTCAAAGATTTCCAAAAAGCCATGTGCTAAATTCCAGGGCATTTTATCCTTTCTTTAGGGAGGGCCTTAAGGGCACTCAGACCTCTCCATGACCCAACTCTGTTCTATCTCAGGGAAGAAGGGTATCTCTCTCTCCTAGATAAACTTTTCCTCACAGGATTTATGACCACCAGCTCTCAGGCCCGCAGGTCAAGGTACAAATGAAAGAGAAGTTTCCCTAGGGGAACTGCTAACACTTTAATGAGACAATCAGGATTTTGGCCCTGAGGTTAAATGCCTTTGAAGATTTCAGGTTATTTCTCAGGGAAAATGCTTCTAGCTGTGGCTATGACTATCACTACTACAGCAACCTCAATTCAAATCTCATTGTTCCTAATGAATGACATAACAACTCTTGGCAAGTCTTCTTCCCCTTTCTGGAGGCTCAGCTTCCCACATGTGAAGGAGATTGGCTCCCTACAGGCTGCACTGACAGGCTCCAGAGATTAAGAAGATAAACACCAGTAAAGTGCAAGTTCCTTAATAAAAGAGTATTACAGGAATATCAAGTTCTATCATGAGTCACAGAGGAATTTGCCCCCAAACAAAGGTTCTTGGGGAATTGTTAAGGCTTAGCAGTGTATATTGAAGGAGGGGTAAGGGCCAAGCCTTCTCTTTGATATATAAGGTTCCACTGTTATCAAGTCAACATTGCGCAGAATGAAGGGGCAGGGCAACCTTCCCTGAATTGATGACCAAGTTTTCCTATGATACTTACATGGTGAGAGTGGAATGTTAAGTGCTTTTTAATAGTTCCTAAGCACATGAGACCATTTACATCATGGTCCTTTTGTCTCTTACCGAGTCCCTAGTAAATAAGGATGGCATTGAAGTTAGATGGGGAGAACTATTGAACTCAAATTTCCCTTCTCCACCTAGGAGCTTTAGGACTAAACCACAAGAAAACTGATCTTTGTGGGGAGAAAGATAGGTTGAAAATGAATAAAGCCCTAGCTCAACTGCTCTTGTACCTGGTTTCTTGAGAGTTGCTTTGCTGGGGGCAGACTCCTCAAAGCACTTAGACCTCTACAGCTCCTCTGGCCCTGAGCTATTTAACAATTGACCATGGAGGTGGCCCCCAGGGAGGCTTTGCTGACCACTTAGTACTGAAGTCAGCTTTTGCTGGTGGCAGTGGGGGGACAATTTGGCATGACAGACCCATGCGCGTATTTACTAAGAACTCAGAATTACGTATTATGAGAAAAGATTACAATATCATGTAAATAATCTTGCAGATAGATTTAATATGAGCCAGGCCCCTAGAGATTTTATCAGTCTTTCACATTTCCCCCAATCTTCTTATGTCTCAACATGTGACAGAACTGACATATCTGATAGAAACACGCTTTGGTTCCCTAAACAATATAATTGAGTAAACATTTTATTGCCTGCATTTTGTTGGCTTAATCTCTTCCTCCCCTCACCCAACCCATGCATTGTCCGTGCATGAAAAACACAGTAATAACAGATGTTCATAGCCCTGCCTCTGAGGTATAGCAAAATCTTTAAGGATCTTTTGAATTTCTAAAGAAGGATTATCTTGTGTTAAATTCATTTTTGGGTTTTACATGTGTTTTATAGTCTATACAGGGTGAGCAAACTATGGCTCATTGGCCAAATCCAGCCTGCCATCTGTTTTTGTAAATAATGTTTTATCGAAGTACATCTATACCCATTCACTTATGTATTTTCTACGGCTGCTTTCGCGCTATAGTAGTAGAAGGGAGTAGTGACAGAGACCATGTGCAATGCAAAGCCTAAACTATTGACTATATGGACATTTCCTGGAAAAGTTTGCCAATGCCTTGCCTATATTAATCTGTTTGTTTATTTATTTATTTTTATTTAAATTCAATTAGCCAACATATAGTACATCATCAATTTCAGATGTAGTGTTCAATAACTCATCAGCTGTGCATATTATTTTGAAAATTAGCATTCTTAGCATGATCTGTGTAATAAACAATGGTGTACCAAAGCCTGCTCAGCTCATGAAAGCTGAATGTACACATCTTTTCTCACCTATGTATTCAGTGATGTCATGCTGGCAGCTGGAAATTAACCATGGCCAGATTATTTACCCCATCGAAACCATCAAGTACTGCAAATCAGATTTTTTTTCTGCAAAAAGCTGGTTGTTAAACATTTACCAGCACTATTACTATTACTGGTAATAGCTCTTTATTAGTAAGAGCCCCCACTTATACTAGATAATAGATGTGTTGATATAGAGCAGAGATCTCATTAGCAACATGACCCCAATCTATATTAAAAAACTTCACTGGATTTTGAACTATTTAGTTTTGCTAATTACAAAACTAATTCAGTTTAATATAGAAATCTTAGAAAATACAAAGAAAACCATACTTATAAGCTCATCACCATGCACTATGATAGAAATTTTGATGTCTTTCTTTCATCCATACTATTTAATTGTATTTCAAATGAAATTGTATTTCATTGTATTATTGTATGAGAACTTACTATATGTAGGATTTGTAATTTTGTTTTGGTAGAGTATTTTTTTTCATGTTGATAAATATTCTTCTGTACCATCATTTTGCTCATCTATCTGTTATTTCACACCAAAATTCAATGAAGTATGTCTCTATCATGGTATGTTTAAAAGGTCATGATGGAAACTACTGTAAATACATACATATTTACAATTCTGCAGATTTCTTTAGGATAAATTCTATAGCCTCACTTCATTAAAGCCCAAGAGTTAAAGTTGAAACTTGCTTTATTTTCATTTTTCCAAGCCTATTTCAAATATTCATTCATTAACAAATTTAAAGTAAGATTATTACATGTCAGATACTTTTCCGGGAGTTGGGAATAGAGTAATAAAAAAATACTAAATTAGAAAAAAGAATTCTTGCCCTCTTGGAGTTTTCCTTTAAAAATAGTAGGTAGCTGTTTTTAGTAGGTATAAAAAGAAATTTAAGAATGACTGGGTGGCTCAGTGGGTTAAGCCTTTGGCTCAGATCATGATCTCAGGATCATGAGATTGAGCCCCATGTCAGGCTCCTGGCTCAGAAGAGAGTCTGGTTTTCCCTCTGCCTCTCCCTTTGCTTGTGTTCTTTCTCTCAGATAAATAAATATAATATTTTTTAAAAAATTTTATTAATTCACAATTCAGTTTTATACAATACTAATTTATTGAGTAGCTATTGTATGTCAGACATGCTTTTATTTTAAAGATTTTATTTATTTGAGAGAGAGAGAGTGCATGAGCAGGAGGTGGGCAAAGGGAGAGGAAGAGAGAGAAAACCAAGAAGACTCTTTGCTGAGCATGGAACCCTACACAGGGCTTGCCCCAGGACCCTGAGATCATTACCCAAACCAAAATCAGACACTTAAACAACTGAGCCACCAAGGCACAAGGCACCCCTGTCAGACTCTCTTAAGAAATTAAGGTATCATGTTTAATTGCACTAGTACTAACAGCTTAGTAAGGGGAAAAAAACAAAACAAACCAACAACACAAATCATCATATATTAGTTAGAAATTTGGGTTGCAAGTAAATCCAGAGCAAACCAGCTTAAGCTAAACGGAAAATGTATTATGTGTACAAAAGGGCATTTCAAGGAAAACTCAATTATAGAAATATATCTAGGCATTAAAGAAAATAATGCAACTAGAGACTCCAAGTCTGTCAGAATCTTCTTTCTTATTCTTATTCCTTTCCCTTCTTTGTCTCTACTTTCTGCACATCACAAACTCCTGCTTTCTTCTCCCACCAATGATAAACACAAGCCCTGATAGATATATTTATATCATATATAAAGCATTCAAGAAAGATTGTGATTGCCAAACCCACAAATTCTAGTTCAAATACTGGTAGGCAGAGTGTAGTGTCCATATGTAGCTATGTGGAAGGAAAGGAGCATATGGGAAATCCCTACAAGTGTCAAGCACAATGTGCATACTTGCCCAACCCTCCATACCTTCTGGTATTCTGAATGACTTAGTTTGGCATCAATAATATCTAGGCTATTCCTTTTTTTTTTAAGATTTTATTTATACAGAGAGAAGCAGAGACACAGGCAGAGGGAGAAGCAGGCATCATGCAGGGAGCCCGATGTGGGACTCAATCCCGGGTCTCCAGGGTCATGCCCTGGGCCAAAGGCAGGCACCAAACCGCTGAGCCACCCAGGGATCCCTAGGCTATTCCTTTACCACCATTATATTCAGGATTCTAGCATCACTCTTGCATTGCCACTATCCTGTGGAAGGAAAGCAAAAGCCATGTTCAGTTTGATACAATGGGAAAGTCTTACAGATTTTGGGGTCAGAAGCTTTGGGTTCAAGTTCTATTCCACCACTTATAAACCTAACAACATAAGTTAATTGCTTAACCTCTTTGGGTATACATTTCCTACTCTATCAAAAAAGGAAGAGGTAGGTATTCACTAAATCTCTGTATACCTACTGAACTCTAGTTTCACATAGAAGCAACTATAAGCTTTAGGGACAAAAAGATATAAAATAATGATATGGAGATAGTGTGTTGAGTGAAGAAAAGTAAAAAGATCCTAAGAAGACATTTTGAAGGGAACTGATTTTGTTGTTTTTATAAACTATAGCCTGATGGCCGGCCAGAGTCAGCACTATGCTGGGCATCTATAACCTCAATAGAAATCCAGCAGTCTTTCCAAGCTAAAAAACCAGAGACGAGAGTTCAGGGCAAGCATCTGCAAGTGAGATATATCTCAGAAAAGAGACTCAGAAAGGAAAATCTCCAAATTCTTTATGTATATTTTTCTCAAATCTCTGGCTATTCTCTGAACTAGTTGTACAGGAAATTGACTTGAAGCAGATTGGCCAAAGGATGAATTCAGATGGGCATGGCTATTCCAGATACAAAATTTGAATCTGAGCCCAACCAATTTAATTGTCTGCTAAAGCATAAACATTAACACTTTTCAAAGGGATGTAACAGAAACTGGAGTCTATACAACATAACATTCACAATGGCTAGGGTTCAATTCAAGTTACTTGTCATACACAGGACTAGGAAAATGTGATCCTAGTCTCAGATAAAAATACAAATAACTAAAACTGACTATGGGGTCATGCATATATTTGAATTAGGAAACAATTTTTTTTAAGTAGCTATTGTAACTATTCTCAGTAGTGTAAAGAAAAAATACATTAACAATGATATGTATGATGGAAATCTTAGGAAAGAAACAAAAACTAAAAGTAGAACTGGTTAGAAATTCCAGAATTAAAAATAAAAAAATTACTGGTTGGACTTTTAACTGGAATGAGGATGAAAGAAGAACAAGTTCATTGAAATGAAGAAAGAAAAATAGAAATTATTAAATCTTAAGAAAAAATAGAAGTTTATTGGGAGGAAAGAGGGAGTAGAGCCTTAGTAGAGACCTGTGGGAGAATGTCAAAATGTCTAATATATTTTACTTGTCATTCCAGAAGGAAACAGAGACATGAGGCAGAAAATATTCTGGGGAGTACATGTATAAAACTTCCCATTATGATAAAAGACATTATATTTCCAGATTCAAGATGCAACAAACCCCCCAAAAATATGTATAAAAAAATCTTGCCTAGTAACATCATAGTCAGACTGAATAAAGCCATAGATATAGCGAAAAGCTTGATAGCAACCAGAGAAAAAGAACACATTTCACTTGTGAAAAACTATGATTCACATGATTTCTTACCTCACATTAGAAACTATGAAGACCAGAAGACAATGGAAAAGAGTGGAACAGCATCTTTAATGTGGTGAAATTGAAAACAAAACAAACAAAAAAATCCCCCCAAAAAACTGTTTACCCCATATGCAGCAAAAATATTGGTTAAGAAAAAAATGATAAATAGACATTTTCATATGATAAGAATAATTGTTTTGAGTAGACCTGCTTTACATGGAAAGCAAAAGAACATTCATCAGATTGAAGGTAAATAATAGAAGTAAATTAAAAGCTAAATATCTTGGTAAATATAAAAGACAACTTTTTTCTTATAATTATATTAAATTATTAGAAATATTAAATTTTTCAATAAACAACATTGCCATCTGGGGATTACAAAGTATGTAGATTTAATATCTGTGACAAATATAGAATTAGGAATTTAGAGGATGATAGACTTCCATAGTTATGGAAGTTATCTAAATTCTCTCTGAATAATCTTTGGCTTACCCCTGAACAATACATGCATTAAGCATATGCAAAGAAATTTAGCTAAAGAGATAATATTTGAATTGAAACTGAAACTATCATTTCGGAAACTATTAGCAGTTTATGTCCAATCAAGTCATGCACCTCTTAAAGGAAAACAACCAACTCTCATTGGAGAAAAAGAATAGAATCTAGATTTTCAACGACTTAATATTCACAATGCCCAGGATATAATCCAAAATTATCTTACAAATGAAACTGGAACCTATTTGCAGAAGAAAGGCAAATAACTGAGACTAACTCTAAGATGATCCATATGTTAAAATTAGCAAAGATATCCACAGTTAAAAAAAATCATTTTCAGTGAAGTAAAAGAAAATAAGTTTGTAATATGTGAAAAAAGAAGAAATGTCAGCAGATAAAAGAGAATCAATAAAATAGAATCAAATGAAAATTCTAGAACTGAGAAATATATATATTTCTATTATATATCCATATTTTAAAATCACTGAGTAGAGGTGACAGGGGAAGTTTCAGTTAATGTTAAGCCAAATCAATAGAAATCATGTGACATGAAGAACATTGAAAATAAATATACATTAAAAAAATAGAACTTCAAGGAATTGTGAGATCATATCATGTGGTCTAATATATGTATAATGAGTCCCAGAAGGGGAAGAGAAAGAGAATAGACCGAGAAAATTATTTCAGAAAATAATGGCTAAATATTTCCAAAATTTGACACAAAACTAAAATTTACAATTCAAGATATACAATGACTACCAAGCAAAATACTCATGAGAAAGGCCACAAATAGGCACATCATAGTTAATCACTGGAAAACAAAACCACTGGAGAAAATCTTGAAAGCATCACAAGAAAAATTAAGCATTACATGAAGAAGAGCAACAAATCAACTATTGGCTAACTTAGGTAGGCCAGAAGATAATAAAATAATGTTTTCAAAATGATGAAAGAAAAAAAATCAACCCAAAATTCCATATGTAATAAAAATATTCCTTGAAAAAAGAAGGAAAATAAAGACGTTTTAGTCCCACACTACAGGTAATACTGTAGACATTCTTCAGACCGAAGAAAAATAATGATCCAAATAAGAAACACCAACTGTCAGGCACCTGGGTGGCTCAGTTGGTCACGATTGGTTCAGGTCATGATCCCAGGGTCCTGGTATTGGGCCCTGCATCAGGCTCCTTGCTCAGTGGAGTGTCTGTTTCTCTCTCTATCTCTCACCCCTGCTCTCTCTCTCTCTTTCATGCTCTCTTTCTCAAATAAATAAATAAAATCTTAAAAAAAAGAAATAGCAATTGCCTTCTTGGTGTTAGTAGAATTTACACTCCTACAACTATAGAATACACATTCTTTTCAAGTGTACATGATACACACAATAAGATGGATTGTATACTGGACCATAAAACAAGTCTCATTAATCTAAAAAGTTTGAAATGATACAAAGAATATTTTCCAATCAGAGTGGAATTAATCTAGAAATTAAAAAAAGAAAGACATCTGTAAAATCCCTGAGGATTTGGATATTAAACAACACACTTCTAAATAACTCATGGACAAAAGAAATAAAATGAAATATTATAAAAGTTTCCAACTGGATAATAATACAAATGCAATATGTCAAAGTACAAAAGCAAATGCACTGCTTACAAGAAAACTTTTGAAAAATAAGAACAAAAATGGAGGATAAATACTACCTGACTTCAAGATTTCCACAAAGCCAAAATAATCATGATAGTGTGGTACTGGCATAAAGTTTGAAAAATGAATTAATGGAGTAAAATAGTTGGCCCAGAAATAGACTTATAGTTACGTGGCATATGATTTTTGATAATGCACTGGAATGATGGGAAAAGAAAAATCTTTTCAACAAACAGTGCTGGAATAAAAGAATATCTATATGGAAAAAAAAGAAAAGAATCTCACAATATACACATTTGAGTACAAATGCTAAAATCTTAGAGCTTTTAGATAAAACGGGTTTTTACAAAGGTTTGTTAATCAGATCACAGTAATCTAATTAATGAATTCAACTTCAAAATTGAAATTTTTCTATCATCTAAAGATAACATTAAGGAAAAGGAACAGACAACATAGACTGGGAGAAATATTTACAATATAAACAATCTGACAAAAGATTGTATCCAGAGTATATAAAAACTCATGCCTACCTGAAAGTCTTAAATAAAAAAAAGAATGATAAGACCAAATCTTGGCAAAGATTTAGAGCACCTTAAACTTTATTTATTGTTGCTGGAGGTGTAAAATGGTTCAACTTATTTGAAAAACATTTCTGACAGTTTTTTATCAAACTGAATATATGCTTATTTTATGACCTAGCAATTTTATTCTTAGGTGTTTTCACAGTAAACATGGAATAATATAATGACAAAAGACTTGTAATGAATATTTACCATAGTTTTATTTCTAATAGCTGAACAAGTAGGAACAGCTCAAATGCTCAAAACTACGAGAATTGATACATAACTGAAATATTAGTACAACACAGTATGACTCAGCCATAAAGATCAAGAAATTCTAAGATGCACAATTGTATTAGTCTTCTATCGGTACCATAAATATGACCACAGATTTGGCAGGTATAGCAATACAAATTTATTCTCATATAGTTCTTTAGGTCAGAAGTTCAGAAAGGGTTTTATTCAACTAAAATCCAGGTGTCAGCAGGACTGTGTTTCTTTCTAGAGACTCTAGGGAAGAATTCATTTTCCTAATCACTCAATTTGTTGGCAGAATTTGTTTCCTTGCAGTTGTAAGACTGAGGTCCCAGTCTTTCTGCTGGCTATCAGCTGAGGGTCTTTGGCAGCTTCTAGGACCACCCATGAAACTTGGCTCATGGTCTCTGTATTAGTTTGCTAGGACTACTTTTAAAAAATACCGTAAACAGATGGCTCAGCACAACAGAAATTTATTGTCTAACTGTTCTGGTGACCAGAAGTCCAAAATCAAGGTGTTGTCAGGGCTGTGCTCCCTCTGAAGACACAGAAAAAATCTCTTCTAGGCCTCCCTCCTTGCTTCTTGGCTTGTGCTAGCAGAAGTCTGGTCTTCATAGGACTTCTCCCTGGGTGCATGTCTGTCCCCTCACATGGTCTTGGCCATGAAGAACCCACTCCAAACGATCTCATCTTAACTAATTACATCTGAAATGGCCCAATTTCCAAATAGGGTCATATGTTGAGGTACTAGGATTTAAACATATGGAGTTTTGAGGAACACAATTCAATCCATAACAGACCTCTGCCTCCATCTCAAAACCAGTAAATGTGGGTCAAGTCCCTCTCATGTTTCAAGTTTATCCTACCTCTTCTTCTGTCTTATCTCCCTGATTCTTCTACTTTTCTTTGTCTTCTGCTTTTAAGGGTCCATATGATTACTTTGGATTCACCTGGATCACCCAGGATAGTCCACCTACAAGGGTAATTAAATTCCTTAATTCCACTAGTAAATCTTTTGCCATATAACATAGCATATTCACAGGTTCCATTAGAGGATGGACATCTTTGAGGGTTATTTTACCTATCATGCCAGTGTCCACTATAATACTCCTTTCAATCCTGTATGAGGTATGCTGAAAAAAGAGGGGTAAAATAACATCTATCTTATCTAACAATAGTCTCATGGTGACGTTCAAGTGAAATAAGTAAACAATAATAGAAAGTAGTATTTAAATAAAATTCATCGTCATATTCTTACACGTAGCATCCTTTTTACTTTCATAGGAGGTATTTATTGAATAAGAAGATTCATCGAATGGATTAAAGTAAATCTATGATTCAAATTTTATCTTCCCTAATATCATCCTCTCTAAGAGTCTTGGTTACAATCTGTGTCTCAACCATGATAATTTTCTCGTCCTAAAAATCTACAACACCCTCGGCTACTAATCACTGCCCTGGGAATACACTTCCTTTATTTCTTTGGCTTTTCAAATCATGCTTCTACCATCCTAATTCTTCCTTTCTACCATTTTGTTCTTAAAAATTCAGAAACTCCTATTTATCCTTCATATTATTCAACTTTAGGTACAATTCCCCTAAACCGTAAATTAAATTAGATATCCTTGTTGTGAACTTTGTAATTGTTGAATAAATAAATGAGTTACTGATTTTCTTTATCCTCACATTTTATCCTAAATATACTTTTTGTTCTCTTTTTTTCCCATGCTTTATTCTAGAGTTTACGAAGGGAGGGATACTGTCTGTCTGTTTCACCACTATATACACAGTACTTATCAAAGGACCTAGTAAGTACTGGGTGCCTAATAAATATGTACAACATGAATAAATGAATGAATGAATGAATGAAGAATGAATGAGGAAAGTCAACATTATCTTAGGATCAGAATTCAACCTTGTGACCTCCCACAGTTAGTTCAGTTCTTGATATTCTGGATCAATCTTTCCTTTGATGTACTAAGCTCACATTTTCTGCTTTAGCCAACTTCCTGAAATATTCTGTTTAGACCTGAAATCTATGTTTCCTGCCTGATCCATTCAGCCCTATCTCATCTTAACTTCTTACTTTATAAATAGAAGCTATCTATCAGAACCATCTTGCACAGCCAGATTTCTGATTCTGGACCTTTCTTATGTTGAATATTCTCAGACTTCATTCTCAGTCCTTCCCGGATAACTGTAAAAAATAACAACAAGCGAAACAAGACTTACAGATTGCCATCCAGTGATAAGATATCGTTATTAGTGTTCTTATTTATTATTAACCTTTTCCCTTAGGCATTTCAACTTCTCCACATTATAGCCTATTATATCCTATTATTGTAATTGTCCACTGAATAAATAAAGAAAATCACAGGATTGTCTCTAATATAAACACAATGAATATGTGCTGGAGACAGATGTAAGCTCTAGCCGAGCAGCTGCAACTCACACAGAACAACATGGGGTGGGGAAATGCCAGGGAGACCCAGTTTTAGGAAATGACTGACAAAACCACAAATGATCATTGCAGGGTAATCATGGCTCAGGGGCTGCTCCACACAATTGTCGGTGTGGCTGCCTATGAAGATGTGATTATAGCACAGCAAAGTCCATGCAGCTGGACTCACAATAGAGTGGAATTCTTTGCAGAAAATTGGTGAACCACTGCCAGCTTTTAGGTCCAAGGTAAATGAGAACAGAAAGAATAGATTTATTTTCTGTTTAAACTCTCATGTACGCAGACTAACCACATTTCTATTGCTGAGGCTCAGAATTATACACTTTGGATGAAAGTTCAGAACTCTGGTTCCCCTGTGCCTTCCAATTCTAATATATCTTGTGGGAGAAATGGAGTGGCCCCCACCTAGAAGTCTGAAGTAAGGAATCCCCAGTAGCAGTGCACCTGACCCTCCATCAAACCTTAGCAGCTCCAGCTTGCACTAGGATTACTTTGGAATCAAACTCTATTCTGTGAATATACTGGGGTTATATTGAAAAGGTGTGGAGGGTGGAAGGGATGGACTTGGAAGAAATAGCTGCCCTTTGTAACTGTTCTTCTACAGCACTGTAACATTTAGACATTGGTTCTTTATTTTGGGGTCCACTAATTTTGAGAATATTTTTCCTCAAGGTGTGGTCCGTGGCTCAACTGCATCAGAATTATCTATTATTTCTAGAGTGTTCAGATTCAGATTCCTTGTTGACTCAGTGAACTCCGATTTCTGGTTGTAGGATGTGTGATTATGCATTTTAACAAGCACTCTAAAGTGTTCCAAGGGCACATTAAAGTCTGAGAAACCTTACTGAATGAGGTTCATGGGTGGTTTTCATGGATCCCTCAAAGCCCTCAAATTGCAGGTAAAACTGTATGAAGTTTTTAAAGAGAAGGACCATAGCTTACATGAGAGTTAAAGGTTTTTGTGGCCCCAAATTATTTTAAACCATCAGATTATACCATCTTCTAAAGAATAATTTGGTTTTGTTCATTCATATACATGCTAACTATAAACTTTCTCTGTGGTATTAAAGGATAACTATGAACCAATTTTCAGGTAATCTAGATCTAAAATTGTTGCTATGTATGAAAGCCACAGGCAAAAACTCTTCATTCTTGGCCTTAATCATTTCCTTCCCTCATTTCCTTGCTTTTGCCTTTCTATAGTTGGATGAGTAGATATTCCCAGGCTCAACTCCCTTCTAAGTCTGAACCATTGTGACAATGGTAGACAATGTACAAAACCCCCCAAAATCTCATCTAGATGCACTTGGAATAAGTTTTTCCACCAAAAATAAACGTTAATCTTGGGAACCAGATTTGAGCCATATGTACCACTGTAAAATCAAAGTTACATTTTCTACTTCTCTTTTTTTTTCTCCTTCTATATGGATGTTTTACTATACAATAAATATAATTCTTATGCCACAAAATCAGCTAGCAATAAATGTTCACTTGTTTATTTTCTTTAAATCAAATCAGTGCTCCAAGCTCCCAAAATCTGAGACAGAAAAAAGTCAAATTTAACGATTATTGCATTTGTACAAGTATCCAACACCATGCAAAGGTCCTGGGATGTCTTACCCAGAACAGTATATTAGTCATAGGTGCTCCAGTTATTAGGCAAACCAACTGGCACTGAGATATCCATTGGCCCAGGCTGCATGGTCTTACTGAGTTCAGTAAGTACTTGAGCTACTTCCATGCTCTGCTTGGGGACAGGACACTCTTCTGAAGCTGAGAACCCTGGCATTGTAGCTCCATCTTCTTCATATGAATCATGTGAAACCTAAAGGTACTATTACCTCCTTATGGTATTTCAAAGGATACAGGCAAAGGTTGTCATCATTTTGATAACTCCAGACCTCTATTTGTCTCCTCTCTGGGTCTGAGAATTTTAATTTCCCTTCTCTTTCTATTACTTCTTACCTGTGTCTGAATGTATGTGTCTCCTCAAAATTCATATGCTAAAATCTTAACCCCCAAGGTGATGGTATTGAGAGTAGAGTCCTCACAAATGGGAATAGTGTCAAGAGAGTGGGAAAACTCCTTTGTCCCTTCTGCCATATGAGGACGCAGCAGAAAGATGGCCATCTATGAAGCAGGAATGGGTCCTTACTAATATAAACCTGCTGGCACCTTGATTGTGGACTTCATGGACTCCAGAAATGTGAAAAATAAATTTCTCTTGTTTATTAGCCTCCTAGTCTATGGTGTTCTGTTATAAGAATTAAGACAGTCCTTATCCTTGCCTCCTTATCCCTCATTGCCTCTGCATAATTCTTGTCTATCTCACTAAGGGCTCAAATTAAAAACAAAATGAGAAGAGTGATTATTACGGCAACTTTTACTCTTGGCCTGCCATATAAATGCCTCTACCTAAAGGAAAAGAGAAAGCCTGAAAATCTAGAATTAGGAGGAAGAATAAAAATAGAGGAAATAACGCTAAACTAAAAGTTTTAAAAAATGATTCTTCTAATTCCTCTCTCATTCTCTGGGACCCTGGTCTATTAGAGTCTGCTTTCATCTCCAATTTATTAATGAGGGCCTACTCTTCTGTCTTTTCTTTCAACTTTGTTTAGTCTGGAGTCTAAAATGAACTTGAATCTTACAATCATAGATTGCCATGCATGAGCCAGTCACTAAGAGTATGACCTTACCTTCCAAGTTGAGTATTGCCAGCAACCTAAAGTTTACATACTCTTTGTTGGGAAACAATTCTCTCTGTCTTATGTTTCTGCACATCTTGTAAGCAAAGATACTGATTATCTTCTTTCTGGACTGTCATTTTAAGGATGTTTGTATAGAGAACTGTCTTGGAAGATCAAGATAGTATCTCCCTTTGGATTAAATTACAGGTTTACGTACTATACAGTATAATAAAGATAATGTCTCCTTCTGCACTAAAGGGCAAATTTCCTTAGAACCTTGCAAGACAGAGATAGTGCTCTCCTCTGGAATAATAGAAATGCATGCTTAGGTTCCTAAGCCCAGAATTTCTCTCCTGTTACTCTCCTCTGCATGTGCAAGTAACACTTATTCCTCTTTGCATTACGCTATGTGAATTGGGCATCAGGGAACTCAGCACAAATGCTTATACTCTGGCTACTATTATTGCAGTATGTAATAAAGTCTTTTGTCTCTGACCCAAGTATCTTGTGTCTTCCACAAGCATCCTTGAAATTATAGTTGACTAATTTGTTGGCAAGTAGGGTGTAATCTTAGGGACTGTACAATTCTTTGCACTCCTGTGCCCTGCCTGCTCTAAGGGGCCCCAGCCCTCAATCTAATAGCAATATTTATCCCAAACAAGTCTGATTTTGCTAAATTCCTTATATACTCAGTATAAGATTTGCCAAAAGATTCTTTAGGGGTCAGGACAAGGCTCCCACAGATCCACATCCCAAACCTCAGTGCTTAACTATTCCCAAGTTCTTATCCTCTCAAGACCTTCATGCTGAGGTGCTAGAATGCAAATATCTCAACCAGCCTGCATTTGTAAAGTCTCAATTAACATTAACTGTATAAAAAATACCTATATAAAAATATATATGCATATATATATCAGTGTACTACTAAGTATCATAGAGGTACAAGCCTTATTATAAATTAAATATCTATTTTCTTCTTTTTTTTTAGAGAGCAGGGAATTGTGCATTATGATGGAGAGGGTTGAGGGGCATTTTTTAAAATTATTTTAAACCCAAGTTCTACTCTCTCTCCCTTCAATTTTTTTTTCTGTTTACCTCCAGGTTCTCTTCCTCCTCTCTTCATGTTTTATGATTTGAATGGGTCATTGATCATAATAGCTCTCTTTCTGCTCATGCACAAAACTCTAACAGCCCTATGAAAGGAGTCATAACTATATTCTATGGCCCAAGGCATTTCCTAGCCTGCAGCTTCCTTCCACCTTCCTGGATGAAACACTTTAGTGAAGTGTGGCTCATAGGTTTTCTTTCCTCAGTCTTTTGAATACAAACACATACACACACACATGTATATACAAACATGTACACATATTTATTACATAAAAAGGGTACCTTAACATGCACATACATCTTAAGTAATAAGATCTATGTACTCCAAATCCAGATTTTACATAAAATATTATTGATATATTAAAAGTTTCCTGTACGAGTCTTTCCAATTTCATCTACCCTACAATTAATGGCTATTTAAAATCACTGCCTTTTTGGTTCTTGTTTTTACTTATAGTTTTGCTTCACTTTTATATATATTTCTAAACCTTATATGGTTTCAGCTTTCATGGTTTTGGACTCTATATAAATAGAATCATATATACTGTCCTGTAACTTTTTTCCTACCATGTTTATGGTAATACTTATTTCTATTGTTGCATATGTGGACATATTTTATTCATTTCTACTTAATAGTTGTAGGTTCCAGACAGCAATCCACACATCACTCTCAACATTATGCTCTATACATCTGGGGCTAGTCCTGTCTTCCTCCTATTTAGCTCAGATACCTAGGATATTCCGCTCAACTTTGGGCCCGGATCCCAAAACTCATATCTTCCTGTGAGAGCCATGAAAGATCTTAGATATCTAGGAGTTCAATGAGATCATGGCTGTTTTCTGTAGCATCTTCACAAAATGGTAGAGTGTACAGAAGCTGCTTATGGTTCCCCCAATTCTTTCCTCCTCTCCCCCATAGCAGGGTGTATAAGTCACAAAGGGTCTAGCCCATTGCACAGTAAAACTACCCATCAAGGTTTAGCTCAGTTCAGCCCAGGACTGCAGTCCAAGTGAGGCAAAAAAAAAAAAAAAAAAAAGTAATAGAGTCAACATGAAAAATGGAAAACAGATTCAATGAGTTAAAAAAGAAGTTCATGAAACTTATTTCAAAGATCTAAAATACATCCTAATATTGAATTGAATGGGAAGTATTGTAAGGATCTCTCACATGAAAAGACTCTTTCCTTCCAGTTTCTCTATGACTCCTCCCAACCTCCTTTCACTCCCTTCCCCTATTCCTCTTACATATCATGTGCACAAAGCAGGCAGGTTATTTAGTGTGAGAGATTATTTAGCATGAGCCCACTAGAGCTACAGACATAAACCAAAGTAAGTCCTCTCAGCTTCTCTTTTCTCTACTTTTTTTCTGTTGAATTTTACAGGATTTGGTATGAGACAGATTGTATTGGTTTTCCATGCAGGCAACTGTCGGTCCATTTAGGCTAAGAAACTGATGGGATGGAGAGGCTCGGGAATGTCAAGAGTGAGGGACTGGCATTGGCAAATTGGGTAAGGACAGTGCCAAGAGAATTTTGGCAGTTTTGCTGAATTTTGAAAACATATGCGAGATTAGATTAAAATACTCTTCAAACTAGCAAAAGCTGGGACCAGCTTGTCTCTGCTAGAATGTTCAGGCTGGCTGGCATTTCTGACTCTGAATTCCTATTTAAGTGTCAAGTCTGACCTTTACTCAGTTTAATTCAATTCAACTTAATTCTGTAAAATTTATTGAAGCCAACTTTTGCCAGGTTACTGCACACAGGGATCCTAAAGAACATATCATTTAATACATATCAAGATTATTTTTGAGCAATAAGAAAAAATTCCCAAGTAAGGAAACAATGGGTCCTCAGGGCTTCTTCTTAGTATACAGTTTTTTTCATCTGACTTTTATATTCATGCACAGCAATAATGATGGGGTCAGAGAGAAGGAACGAAGGAAGAAAGGCAAGAAAAAAGAATAAGAAAAGAGAAACAAGGAGGGAGAGAGAGAAAAGTAGAGTTGCAGGTGGTTCAAGAATCACACTGATGAGTATTATGGGCCCAACTTCTAACAAAAATCAGTATGATGAAATGGGATGCCCACTGAGTAGTTGAAAGATCCTTCTTAACTTGGGTGAGCTATTTCATCTCTGAATTTTAGTTTTCTTAACAGTAAAATAACATGATATAATGTTACATTTCAAAATTGTTCCAAGGACAATTGAGGAGAATTCTTAAAGGTCTTTCTTTATCTATCCAAAATTTAGGTTTGAAACTAATTTAGATTTATGTCTGTATGCTTTTTTATTTTAGTGATCCTCATCTCCAGGGGCCCGTCCTCAATGAGCATCCAGAGACCCAGAGAGATAAAAGCATATGTTCACAATAGACCAAGACAAGAGTTAGAATGATTTGTCATATTTCAGATCCACATAGTCTGAATTCATGGTGGTACTGATTTGGTTTGTTGAACTGTGGTAAGATGAAAAGGACAAGATCAGGAAATAACAAAGTAAAGAACATAATCATGTAAAGTATCTTTGTGAGATTGTCTTTCTGTGAATTTGATGTACCTTCATATCTGTTGACATAATTGTTCCAATATCAATTTAGGGGAGTTAGCTCTATCCTAAACAAATTATTCATATATCACTTGCTGGCAGCACTGCCATATATGTGTCTTTCCATCTCTGTACTGTATGAAGGTGCCAACCAGGTTAATGTTGGCCCTGTCTGAAGACCTGGTCTGTATCTAATCAACAAGAAATCTTGACCCCCCCCCCCCGCCAAAGTTGTTTTGAAGACTGAAGATTACACATCTTTGCTTCATTAAGCCCTCCACTTGAGATAGAGCTGGTCCTAGGCAGTACTAGGCAGACGTAAAGAAGTTTGGCTGGCAGTCTGTCACCATCTCAGAGGGGCCCCACAGGCTGTATATCATACACCTTCCCATTCCTAGCAGGCCTTCCCCCAGCCAGCTGTCACAATCTGGTCTCCAAGGGATGCTGCTCCTCTAATAGCATATTTCAAAGGATGACAGGCTTTCAAATTCCCAAAAGAAGACTCTTAGTGTGGAAATTTAACCATCATGTAGTTTTATTTCTCTTTTTTGTTTGTTTCTTTAGGAGTGAGAGGATGGCTAGGGAAAGTGTTTCTGTGGAGTTCCTACATTAGAAAGCTGCATATATATATTTTTTTTCAAAATTTCCCCAAAAAGAGCTATATTCTTGTTTCAATCAGTTCTGGGGTAATAAGTTTCTTAAATAAGATAGAACAAGATTTCAACTTTTAGTACTGCCTTATAACATAAGTGAATGAGTATGGACTCAGTTTTTGGACTCAGATCTGTGTTCAAGTCCTGTCTCTGCTTCTTACTAGCTATATCACTTTGAGTTCTCTAGATATTCACATCTTTGAGAGGCAGTATTGCACAGTGATTAAGAACATAGGCTCAAATATTAAAAAATTAGTCACACATTCAGCCTCCAGCTTCAGCTCTTTAGCTGAAGTAGGCCTCGGCAAGATGTTTAAACTCTTGGAGACTCAATTTCTTTATATATAACATTAGGACAGTAATGTATAAGCCATTATGACATTGGGTCATTGTGTGGATATTCAGGATGGACTGCTTCATGATAACAAAATCTTGTCCCACTAATTTGTAGACACGCACACAAAAGATGCTTTAAGTTGAAATAATTGTGATTAAATATTTTTATGAAGAGAAATGTAAGGGTTTTTTCGAAGTTTTGTGTCTACAACTCCACAACTGTATGAAAGTCTTATTCAACATCTCAAGTTGCTAGCAAGGCACTTTATGAACTCTCTGGGGCCTCTCCATACCACATTTTGTTAAGAGATATAGTTGAGATTTGACTTAATCAATTGCTCCAGTAATCTGGTTCCCCCTCACTTGCCAACTGAATATACAGATTATTGTAGAAATGTCACTGGTGAATTCTAAAACATAAAAATGAAATTTCCAGACCAGTTGTTCAATAACTAAATGTACCCAAATTATGAAGAGGTAGGAACATAGGTGAGATCCAGGACCCGCTAAAAATATAAAGAAAATGAAAATACACGCTTCAATTATTAACTAAATTGAAAAAGGTCAAGTTTTAGTATCAGATGATGGAGGCCAAGTAAGAATTTTTTTTTTTCAAGTAAGAATTCTTAAGTGGGAAAGTACCAACCCTTTTCAGCACCAAATAACACACAACTCACCCCTATAAACCAAGAAACAAAAGACTGAGGAATAAGATATTATCACTTTCAGTTGATATCAATAAGGCATGAGGGTAATTTATTTATTGGAGGAATTTATTAACTGCTCCAATCAGTACTGACTTTGGAATTTTTATATATAAGGGACTTAAAAGTAGAGGTGGAGAAAAGAAAGACTTGGCTGATAGAAAGTATAAAAGAACATTTTCAAACATGTTTAATAAGACTAAGGAAGATTATGGGAAGCCAATGCCTCTCCAATGACTTTTCTCCTTTGTGTCACCTCTAGTCAACTCATGTCTACCTCTAGTTCAAAGCTACCATTAAGGTGATCTTCCACTGTGAAAGCCAACAAGGAAGATTCCTCCGGGCAGAACATTATATCTTACTCATTGAGGAAACATTTTTTAAAATTTATTTATTATCCCTACAATATACTTAATACATATGAACCATAATTTACTTCAACAACATTTATGAAGCATCTACTTTGTGTTAGGCACATTCTAGAAGCTGATGCTACAAAGATAAATCATATATTGCTTCTCTCCTAGGTAAGATGTAGCTTAGTGAGATAGCCATGTAAGCAGATAGTTTCCCATAATTGAGTTAGGGCAGCGACAGAGTTACTCACATTGCCACTGAGTGGAAAATTGATTGCTGGTTGAAAGAAAATGTAAAAAAAAAAAAAAAAAATCTAATTTAAAGAGTGTATATGTAAATACCTTTTAAATGTAAATACTACCTTTTTTTCCCCAAATTAAAAAGACACTTCACTGCACTATATACTCATTATATAGTACTAATTTTCTATTATAAATCTTACAGATATCTTAAACTTATTAAGAAAAATTTTCCTTCAGAGAAGGCAAAAGAAGTGAGTTCTTATTTAACTCATCACTCATTCATGCTTTCTGTTGTTTATTATTTAAAATCTATTGGGCAGCCCAGGTGGCTCAGCAGTTCAACCCAGGGCCTGATCCTGGAGACCCGGGATCAAGTCTCACGTCAGGCTCCTTGCATGGAGCCTGCTTCTCCCTCTACCTATGTCTCTCCCTCTCCCAGTGTGTCTCTCATGAATAAATAAATAAAACCTTAAAAAATAAAAAATAAAAAAATAAAATCTATTTTTTTGAGCACTAGACTAGGCCTCCTAATTATTTTATAATTGACCTTGAAAAGGTCATTTAAAGGCAATTAGAACTTTCACTTCTGTAAACTGAGCATTGTAATATTTTTCATTTAAATTGTTATGAAGTTTAAGGGTTGTAGAGTAAACATAGGAAATCTACATATTCGTATTACTACAACTTAGAAAATTATATATACAAGAACAAAATGCCCAGGAATCCTGTGATTTTCCTTAATGCATAAGCCCTTCAGCTCTCTACTCATTGTTACTATAAAGTTCCTTGACACTGATTCTCAACTTATTCCAGACTTGAAATAAAGCCACACAAGGAACTTCCAGCTTCCACTAAGAATGTAGAAAAAGGTAATGAATATTGCTTCCATCTTAACAAGAAATACCTAGATAATCTACAAAATCTAGACTTTTCTTGAATCCACCAGAAAACTGAGGTCACAGGACAATTAACTTGCTTGCCATTGAAGGAAATGTAGATACTTCCAAGGAAAGTCAGAACCTCGGTACTTGCTTCCCACTAGCAGAGGACAGACAAAAAACCCTTAAATACCATATGAACTGTTCAGAAGAAATCAACTTAAATTTTTTAGCCAATTGTCAACAGTCAGATATGGGCTTAAGAAGAGTGTAAAACTCTTGGCTGCCACAATACAAGGCTCTTGTGTTGTACCACTCACAAGCTCTTCTCCATGAGCCTCGCCCAGTGCTCACAACAAAGACTGGGGCAGGCTGAGCCATATAACGAGTCATATAATGCCAGTTGTTTTAAATTCAATTCAACAACTATTTATTGAGTATCTGCTGTGATGTAATTAAATATAGACCTTGCCTTTAAAGAATGGAGGTGTGATATATGATCATTTCTCAACTGGTGGAATCCTTTTTTACCTTTGAATAAATGCAGGGTTTTTTTTTCTCTTTTTACTTACTCCTTTATATATATTTTTAAAGATTGAATTTATTCTTTTGACAGAAAGAGAGCATGGCAGGAGGAGCAGCAGGCAGAAGGAGAGGGAGAGTAGACTCCCCGCTGAGCAGGCACCCCAATGTGGGCATCAGTCCCAAGACCCTGGGATCATGACCTGAGCCAAAGGCAGACACTTAACTGACTGAGCCACCCAGGCACCCCTACTTATTCCTTTATTATTAATAATAATGCTATCATTAATAGTTAACATTTATGAAATCCTAATAAGTGCAAATGCTTACTATGACTTGGAATATGCTAACTGCTTTATAAGAATTATCTTGCTAATCCTCACTACAACCCAGTGAGACACTATTATTATTGTTCTCATTTTGTAAATTTAGAAGGAGATTTTTATATATTTTTTTAATTTTAAAATTTATAAAACAGGAGGAAGGAGGTTTTTTGTTTGTTTTTTTGTTTTTTGGGTTTTTTTTTTGTTTTTAGGATTTTATTTATTTATTCATGAGAGACCCAGAAAGGGACAGAGAAATAGACAAAGAAGCAGCAGCCTCCCTGTGGGGAGCCTGATTTGGGACTCGATCCCAGGACTCCAGGACCAAGCCATGAGTCGAAGGCAGATGCTCAACCTCTGAGCAACCCAGGTGGCCTGGAAGGAGATTTTTGCAAGTTAAGCAAATTGCTAAATAACAAGTGATTTAATAAGGTAGAGTTTCATTGAAGGGGTAACAGTTTATGAGAAATTTGATTGTTTTTCACAAGATGTAAAATGAGAAAGGATTCAGGAAAGCATTAAAGAGTAAAGAAATGGGAAATAAGATTTCCAGAACAGTGGTGTTGTTTAGGGAAATCTCTCCCTAAAGGGGAATCTACTAAACTGGTCAACATTAGCAAAGACAATCAATCAAAGCAGAATGATCTCTGAGAACTGAATAAAGGGTTTACAACAAATTGAAAAACATTTATCCAAAAATAATCTAGGAGAATATGGTAAGAACAGTGGGAGGTGATATAATTTCAGCCAGGACTTGTAGAAAAACTATTTGAACAGATTTAGCAGCTGAGTGGCATTTCCCATCTCCCTCAGCTCCCTGGGTTGGAAAACTTAATCTGGATGCTTTTGGCAGCCAGTGAACATCAGTAGACCCCATTTTCTATAACTCTATGCCGTAGAAGGTCTATATGAGGAAGCCGAAAAGCAAACAAGCTGCAGTCATTTCCCTACCCCAAATTCACATTGCCTGGGGAGGATCCCAGCATGGCCAACTATAAAGAGAGAAGTCCTCCTTGACTACACAGCTCTGTGTTGTCAAAGAGCTGTTCCAGTGGCTTGGCAGCTGAGTGGCAGCTCCCATTTTCCTGATTATCCTAGGGTGGAAGACCTATTGGTTAGATTTGGCAGCTGATGAACATCATCAAATTCCATCTTCTGGCTCTAGGCTGTGGAAAACTCTTACTAGGAAGTGGCCATAGTATGAAGACAGCACTAGTAGCCCCAAATATACACACACACCTCCTACTATAAGGAAGGTCTAAGTGGGGCAGTCAGTAAAGAGCTCCCTAACTCCCCACATCTCCTTTTCCAGGGTGCAGAGGTTGTACCCATGTGAACATTAGAGCAAGCCCCAAAGTCTGCCCTTGCTGTGAGACTGGGCTTCATTTGGATCTGACTGTGGAAAAAGATTATGCTCTAGGGCATTGTTGAAAACAATGGAGCTATCAATTAGCAATTAATGGAGACTAACAGCTGGGGGTGAATGCAATAGAAAAACAAGCACATTTTCACAGGGAGATAAGAGAAAGAGAAAGTCAAAGAGAGCAAGGCTAAAACCACAGTCATTGCTCGTGGTCAGGAACATTTTGTACATGGCCAAGGCTGCAAATTCTGAGGGCAAGCAAGAGAGGCTGCAAATTGCAGGGGAAATAGATGGTACTGGCTAATCCCACCAAGTCACTAAAAAAAGAAAAATAAGCAAACAAGCACAAAACAACAATAAGCCTACACTTGTATTGCTGGGCCTATGACACATAGAAATGTAATATATTCAGCAAAAACAGCATGCAGGAGATAGGTGGGAACCAAATTGTATTGAAGTAAGAAAATGACAATAGATGGTCACTAAAATTCATAGGGAGGTAAGTGAAAAATGAAAAAATGAAGGAATAAGTAGTGATAAATATGAAGGCTAATAGAACCCTCTATAAATATGTGCTTTCTTTCCTTTCTACTCTCAACTTCTTCAAATGAAAAGAAAATAAATACAGTGATAGTCACAACATTGTATAATTGGATATATAAATATAACGTATAATAATAGCACAAAAAAGGAGAGAATGGAGCTATATGAGTCAAGTTTCTATGTCACACTAGAATTTAGTTAAATGTGAAGTAGATATTGGTAACTTAAGAATATGTTATAAGCTCTAAAGCAATCATTTAAAGATGTTTAAAATTTTAAAATTATTAAGGAAATTAAAATGTCACACTAGAAAATATTACTTAATTTATGCCAAAGGATGCACCGGATGGAAAAAAAAAAGAGAAAAAAAATACATGAGACATAAAGCAAAGTGATGGATGTAAATCTAACTATAACAATAATACAATACAATTTTAATTTTTACAATCAATAGGTTATCATATTTGATATAGAAAACAAGACTCAGTATTAGGTTATTTACAAGAGACACCTTATTTTTTTTAAAATAAAAACCATTTTAATGTAACTCTGTTGATTTCAATGTGTGTAGCAACCTAGCTTCTTTGCTGAAATATATATTTTAACTGTTCAATAAACTGCAATCACAGAATTCCATAACATCCATATTCAGACTATAAGACAGGAACGATCCTATACTCAGATGGGTGACCCCAAATATTATGTATTTGAAGTGTTGCAGGAAATTTAGCCTTTGCTGAGTGCTTTCCTCTCAAATTGGTTGATGCCTGAAATTCTACTACACTAATAATAACTAGTAGTAGTAGCAGCTGTAGTAGTAGTGACCTCGTGTTAAGCAAAGACTGTGTATTAGACTTTCATGCATACTTTTTATATGTCATACAACTTAACCTAGAAATTTTGCAAGGCAGAGATGATTTATTCCCAATTTACAGACAAGGAAGTTAAGCTCAGTGACATTAAATAACTTGTTCAAACTTAATGAACCTACAGGGAATAAAACTGATATTTCAACAGGTGGAGACACTCCAAAGCTCTTCCCACTTGTCCATATAGCCTTTCAATGGTCAGCATGTTTTCATGTCATGGAAGGATACAAACAGCCTACAGATGAATGTAACTTGTAGATGTGTTAAGTTTAGCACTCAAACATTCTGATACTTTGGAAGATTTCTCACATAAACCTGACTTGTGAAATAAATGCCAGAAGATCTGGTTATACTGGAGCCAACAAACCCACTTGACAATGGTCTACAGGAGCTGGGTGCCCTCTTTGAGAGAGATCAGGGCTTAGAGACACACTTTAGACTTGAGGATACAAATTGTTTGAAAGTAAAAGAGTAGGAAAATACAGAACACATGTATAGTACTCTTAAGAGACCTCAAATGGCTAGACTAATATTTCACAAAATAGATGTTATTATTTTTTTTTACAAAATGGACTTTAAAACAAAAGATATTACTAGAGATAAAAAAGGACATTTTATAATGAGAAAAGGCTCACTCCATTAGGAAGTTATAAACAGATATGCACCTAACCACAGAAATCCAAAATACATGAAGCAAACACTGACAGAATTTAAAGGAAAAAAGGTAGTTCAATAATGAAGTTGTGGGCATGAATACCTTACTTTCAGTAGTCAAAAGAATAGTAAGTGAGATAAGCAAGGGAATAGAAGACTTGAACATCACTATAAACCAACTAGACATAACAGATATCTACAGGTCATTCTGACCATTTGAAATCATACAAAGTTTTCTGATCACAATAGAAAAAATATGAGAAAACAATGGTAGATGGAAATTTAGGAAGTTCACAAATATGTGGAAGTTAAACAGCACAGTTCTAAATAACTAAAGGATTAAAAAAATAAATCACAAAGGAAATTATAAAATTCCTTGTGACAAATGAACCTGAAAGTACAGTATACTGAAATGTATGAGATGCAGCGAAAGCAATGATTAGAGGGAAATTTATAGCTATGATATGTAATTTAACAATGAGAAATATCTCCAATTAATAACCCAGTTTTATATCCTAAGAAAGCAAAAAAAAAAAAAAAAGAAAAGAAAACCAGTTAAGCCCAACGTTTTCATAAGGAAGGAAATAATAAAGAACAAGGTAGAAATAAATGAAGTAGAAAAAAAAAAAACACTTGGATAGAATCAATTAGAGTATAATTGTTGGTCTTTGAAAAGTCAAAAAAATGAAAAAAAAAAAAAACAAACCTTTAAACTGCCCAAGAAAAAGAAAACATTCAAATTACTAAAATCAGTAATGAAAAAAAGAACATTACTACCACATTCAACAGTATGATAACAAATCAGTTAATTTTACAAAAGATGGACAAATTCTTAAACAATACAAACAGCCAAAGCTGACAAAAACAGAAAGTCGGAATATATCTATAACAAATAGAGCTTCAGTTAGTAATTTTTAAAAAGCTTCATGAAGAAAATCCCAGAGCCAAACTGAATCTGGCAACCCATTAAAAAAAAAGGATTATATATAATGACCAAAGGGGGTCTCTCCCACAAATATAAGGTTGGTTTAATATCTGAAAATCAATTAACTTAATGCACATTACCAATAGGATAAAAAACAAAAACCACATGATCACCTCAAAAGTTGAACAAAAAAAGCATTTGACAGAATCCATGAGCCTTTCATGATTAAGAAAAACAAAAACAAACAACAACAAAAATCCCTTAACAAGCTAGTAGTAGAAGAGAACTTCCTGAGCCAGATAAAGAACATCAACAAAACCCATAGCCAGCATCCTAGCCACAGTCCTATCTGTAAAAGACTGAATGCTTTCCCCTGAGAACAGGCAGGTGAGAAGGATGTGCACTCTTGTCACTTCTATTTAACACCGCACTAGGTTCTAGGTTCTAACCAGGATGATAGGCAAGAAAAAGAAATAAAAATCATTCAGGTTGAAGAGTAAAATTTAAAACTATCTCTGTTTTCATACAACATGATCTAGTATAGAGAAAATGCTAAGGAATACATTAAAAACTAGTAGAAATAATAAATGAGTTAGCATGGTTTCAGGATACAAGATCAATGCACAAAAATCGATTTTTATTTCTCTTCACTAACAGGGAATGGATAGCTAAATTCCTGCTCTTCTCCATTAGCCATGCCACACAGGTAAAGAGGGATAAGCTCAATAAAAGCACTTTGATGAAAGGAAGAATATATAACCAACTCACAGAAGCATGAAACATTTTCAAACCTAGAGCTGCAGTTTGGCTCATTCCTCCCATTCCCAAAGACTCTTCACTAGAGTCATTTTCACGAAGAGAAAGATAACAAAGAAGAAAGCCCTTTTGATTAACAGAGGGGTCTTCCAGGCAGTATTTAACACAGACTTATTTCTTTTCTCCACAAGAAGACAGGGCACTCTAAAATGTCCTTGTCATTGCAACAGTATTCTCGTGGCCCAAAGAGAGCCAGCCATGCAGAGCTGAGCGACAACAATTCAAAACAGAAATGGAGAACACATTATCTATGGAAATGCTGTTGATACACTCCTTGTAGTCAGGACACATGGTCTATAAAGATAGAACTTGCAGCAATTGCTGACACAGAGACTGAATATTTATGATACTTAGCATCTCTGAGTAGGATGTGAACTAATAATGACAACTCTAGGTAACACTAACCAGGAGGGTGACAAAAGAAGATGATCAAGAGTAGAGGCTGTGCATTAGAAACGACAAATACCCACCATTTGCTTCCACGTGGATGGAACTGGAGTGATGGGCACTGAGGGGGGCACTTGATGGGATGAGCACTGGGTGTTATTCTATATGTTGGCAAATTGAACACCAATAAAAAATAAATTTATATATAAAAAAAAAGAATAGAGGCTGTGCAAAGGCGTAGCACCATACACCACACACTGTGGCTGAGTACTTCACCTAAACCAAGGTGTAGATATTAGGTACTTAACACTAGATCCTCATGACATTTGTATATGTGTATGCTTTTTGAATGGCTATATATTTTATTTCATATTGTTTTTTTTTTCACTTTTTAGTGTCTGTGCATGTGTATGTGTTGTTGTCATTAAAGTTTTAATTGAGACATGATTAAAGAGAAGAACTCAAATTGCTTGGAACTGATCGTGATCACTATAGAAGGAGTTATTGAGAAGAACAGAGAAGGCTGCCCCTTATAGAATGGTATCTCAGTAGGGACCAGTCTTTAAACAAGTATGAAACAATTACAACAATTATTCTTTATATTAGTATATTAGTTTAAAAAGGGTTAATAAATTAACAGAGAAAGGATTTTTCAAAATACAAAGAACTTTCTGTTTAATTTATATCACAGTGGGAAAACCTGTCTTAAGAAATAACGTATTTGCCATCATGTGGAGGTGTTTAAACAGAAGCAGGATGGTAATTTATCAGAGATGATGCTGAATGGGTCATGCAAAGGGGAGAATATTCTTTCAGTCATTGAGAAATATTTATTGAGTGCTAACTATGAGAATGGTAAATAGGCTTCTGGTTTCTTGCCAACTCCAATCAATTTGCAGAAGCTTCCTGGGGCAGTGTTGAGAGGCACCAACTCTATAGCAAAGACTGCTATAATGGATTGGTAATACCCATCACAGAAGCAAGAGTGACACAGAGGAAGACATAGACATGGCCAACAAGCACGTGAGAAAATGCTCCGCATCACTGGCCATCAGGGAAATACAAATCAAAACCACAATGAGATCCCACCTCACACCAGTGAGAATGGGGAAAATTAACAAGGCAGGAAACCACACATGTTGGAGAGGATGTGGAGAAAGGGGAACATTCCTGCACTGTTGGTGGGAATGTGAACTGGTGCAGCCACTCTGGAAAACTGTGTGGAGGTTCCTCAAAGAGTCAAAAAATAGACCTGCCCTACGACCCAGCAATTGCACTGCTGGGGATTTACCCCAAAGATACCGATTCAGTGAAATGCCGGGACACCTGCACCCCGATGTTTATAGCAGCAATGTCCACAATAGCCAAACTGTGGAAGGAGCCTCGGTGTCCATCAAAAGATGATGGATAAAGAAGATGTGGTCTATGTATACAATGGAATATTCCTCAGCCATTAGAAATGATAAATACCCACCATTTGCTTCGACGTGGATGGAACTGGAGGGTATTATGCTGAGTGAAGTAAGTCAATCGGAGAAGGACAAATATTATATGGTCTCATTCATTTGGGGAATATAAAAAATAGTGAAAGGGAATAAAGGGGCAAGGAGAAAAAATAAGTGGGAAATATCAGAAAGGGAGACAAAACATGAGAGACTCCTAACTCTGGGAAATGAACTAGGGGTAGTGGAAGGGGAGGTGGGTGGGGGGTGGGGGTGACTGGGTGTTGGGCACTGAGGGGGGCACTTGATGGGATGAGCACTGGGTGTTATTCTATATGTTGGCAAATTGAACACCAATAAACATAAATTTATATAAAAAAAGAAGCAAGAGTGAGAAGAAATAGATTAAATTCTAGGTTGTTATACACCTGACCTATCTTTTTGCAAGTGCTTAGATTCTGAGAATACAATAGTAAATTTACAGCAAATGGATAGTCCCTGCTTTCACAAAGCGTACAAGAAAATAGACCTCTACGAATTTCTACCAATTGAGTTTTCTAGGAAAATACTGGAAAAGTTTTATCCTAATCCCCTTCCACTAAGCTTATTGTTGGTACTAATCTGAAAAAATATTTTCAGATATGAAATAAATGAATGTTTATTATAAATAAAGAAATTTTCTGTGTGATAATCAAAAGCTTTATCATGTTATTTACTTCCTTAATGTCAATGAAGACCTTCTTGGGTCAGGCCCAACAACCAAAGAGCATCCAATGAGGGAGCCTATAGGTCCTAGAATATCCTTTCTATTTTATAACAAGGGGGTCACAAAGAGCCATCTCAGGGAAGATTTTTATTTCTGTTTTTGTTTTGTTTTGTTTTGTTTTCTGAAAGGAAAAACTACAGGTCAAGGTCATGGAATAAAAATAATGGTATGAAGTGTCTGAGAAAAAAAAATTCCTCATTAATTTCAACACTGATAAGAAAATGTGGTCATGAGAAAGAAACAGCTGAATGTACACATCTGGATTAGGGGGCTGGAGCCCCCTGGCAGGAAAGCCAGCAGGAAGGCCTACAAAGAAGCAACTGCTTTGGGAGTTGCTGCACAGCCAGGCCTGCTCATGGGACAGATCCCAAAGGAAGGATATTTGGGCAACAGGTGTGAGAATGGTAATAGATCATGAGTCATGGAAGAAGAGATCCAAAGTATTGACAGGTGCCCTAGATTGTCAGCAAGGGGCTAGAAAGTCTTCCTAGCCCTCTTCGTACCTGACTTAAGGAGAAAAGGGGAAAGTCAGCAGATATGTCATTTCATAGGAAGTGAGACTCCCCCATAAGCAGCTTTTCAGGTGAGAGCTAAGAAACACTCTAAAACTACCTGTACAAAAGACAACTAAACATCTGAAAGCTCCTTTGTGCCTTGCTCCATTGGGTCATTATTCGTTGGGATTGATTGGATACTAACACAAAACTGCATCAGGCATTGTGGGTGATTCCAAAAATACTTGAAAATGCAATCTGTCTTCTATGAGATTCCAATCTAGCTGAAAAGATGGAATAGTCACTCAATAGTGTAAGAAGAGTGAAAGACAGATTTTGACGAAAGCCGAATGAGCAAGGAAAAGATTAAAATGGACTCTGTGGTGGGGGATTGATTATTTAAGTAGACGAGGGCAGAGAACACTTTCTCTTTCTATCAAAAGATTGAAATTGAGAGTCAAATAAATCAACCATCATCTTAATAACTACCCTGCCTACTAATCTTAAGGTTCTCCAGGTATAGAGAATTTCACATGCAACATGGCATCTCCTTTAGATTTAACATCTTCACATTCTCATTTTCCAGGAGATCTCAAAGTCTCCTATATTCTTGCCACACTAGACCACTGACAGAGCAGTCCACTCAACATGACCTGCACTCAGTTCCATGATTCCGTACCTCTTTTCAGCCTAGAATGTCCTCCTGTCTGTGTGAATACAGACCTAACAAAATCTTTCTTTATGAATCCTCTGTGATCCTTCAGTAGGGATTAAGCTGCCTTTTATCTTCAGTCCAACAGCATGTTCCTTGGGCTTTGTTAAGTATTTCCTACATTATACTTTACTTTATTTATATCATACTAAAATTAAATTGTATGCCTATTTCCTCCATGAGTAGAATTGTATCACTACTTATTTATTTTTGAGATTTCATAATTCCTGGTATAGTCCTCTGCAGATAGAAGATGCTTAATTTGTGCTTGTTGAATAGACAGCAGAATCAACCATGCAACCAATCACCAAGCTCCCTTCACCAGTCTCCACACAAGCGCTATAAGTATTTGTGGGGTGAAGCTTTATTATCTGTTCATGCAGAATCAGCTATTATTTAGAGTGTAGTCCTGGAGCCCTGAATCCCAGTGTTCAAGTCATAATAGCTATGTGACCTTACATAAGCTAATTAAAGTCTCTATGCTTCAGTTTCTTCATCTGTAAAGCAGGAATAATAACAGTACTTACATTAGTATATTGTTAGGCCTAAAAGCCTTAATCTACATAAAGCCTTAGAACACAATGTCTGTCCCAGAAAAGCATGGCAAATATCATTTGTTTCTTTGCAAGCCTAATTATCTAATTCTAATTTTATCTTGATTGGTAAAATTATTGTATTTGCCTGTATATACTTGTAAGAGATTCAATGGTTTGCTCACAACTTCTCTATCACTCTTCCTTGTTATTTCTAACAAGGAAGATAACATGCTTAAACAAAGTGAACTCCCCTGTTTGGTGGTGAGTCCTGAATAATCTTAGCCAAACATGGCAATTTCATTCTCCATAATTTTAAGGTAGGTATGCAATAAGGATGACAGGAGAGATACCCTGAGAAACTTCTCAATTAGTCTTCTTCCTCCATCCCTCCCTTCTTTCTTCCTTTCTTTTCTTCTTTCCTTCTAGCTGAAGCAACATACCACAAAACATGGTTCTTCTGCTGCTGTTAAATGTGAGTCCCAGGACTACAGCAGCCGTTTTGTGACTGAGTGTCATGGCTACGCTAATGATAGGCACATAAATGATGTAGATAAGTAGATAGAGCTGCTTGGATTCAAAGTGATATCATTGATTCCATTTGTTTCCCAAATTTTTATGAATAGAAGAAACATCTATGGTGCCATTTTTTAAAAGGTTTTATTTATTGATTCATGAGAGACAAAGAGAGGCAGAGACAGAGGCAGAGGGAGAAACAGGCTCCCTGCCGGTGTGGTACTTGATCTCAGGACCCCGGGATCATGACCTGAGCTGAAGGCAGATGCTCAACCACTGAGACACCCAGGTGTCCCTATGGTGCCATTTTTAAAAGTATGGATTCTCAGGTCCTAACCCAAGCCCTAGAATCAGAACATCCAAGAGAAGAGGCTAGAAAATTGATTTTTAAGCAGCGAATCTTACTACTAGAAAAATTTAGAAGCCCTACCTTAATCTTTTAACTTGGTTTTCTATTATTTCACTTGAAATATCCTACCTGAAATAATAATTTCCATATGCCTGGGGTACTGATACAAGAGTATTGTAAAATTTCAGTGAGAGTATCTCCTTGGAGTTGGAAATGGCTTAAATAATCCATCAAATTCCAGTCACAGGGACTGTGGTAAGGTGTCTCTCTCTGGCCCCTCCCCAAGCTCCCCAACTCCTGGAATACATGGTTGCCTTCAGTGGGCAGAGGCCTCAAGGAATTTTTAAAGCAACTTTAAAAGCCAAATCAATAATACACTATGTTGCACTAATAGACACTCATGCAAGCAAATTATAAAGTGGAGTGCAGCTTAACCAAGCTCCACCTCAAAAAGGCTCAGCTGGCTACTCTGTCTGAATTCAGTTGCTTTCATTTTAGGATTTAGGATTTCTGACTCTGCTAGACCCAGCTTGGTACCTATTATGGGCTGAGTTGTGTGACCTTCCAAAATTTATATGTTGAAGCCCTAACCCCTAGCACCTCGGAATTTGAAGATAGAGTATTCAAAGAGGTAATTAAATTAAAGCAAGGTCATCTGTGTGGGCCCTAATCCAATATGACTGGCACCCTTATAAGAAATTACAACACCGACATACACAGAGTGATGAACCTGTGAAGCCAAAAGGGGAAGACAGCCACCCACAAGCCAAGGAGAGAAGCTTTTGGAAGAAAACAACCCTGCAATGTCTTGGTTCTGGACTCCCAGTCTCCAGATTGTAATTAATTAACAAACAAACAAATACACAAATTTCTATTCCTTAAGCCAGCCAGTCTGGGGTGCTTTCTTATGGCCACCCTAGCAAACTAAAGCCGTGCCTTTTACACATGAATGTTTGCGACTTACCTTGCTGCTGTTCTGGTATCTCCTGAGTCATGGACAAAGATTGCACCTTAACATTCCAGTCTTGTTAACCACTGAGCCCAGTTTGGGATTTTGTTTCTGCCAAAACCAGTCATTTATGGTCATAACATCACAGTCAGAAGGGAAGACTGCACTTTACAGTATTCTCTTTGCTATTCAACTTTAAACTCTTGGCTGGTAGAAGTTAGCCCTTTGCTTGTGCATATCTCATCAAAATCCATTTTATAATTGTCTCTTTTCCCCTTCACTGACAATGTCTTGAGGTTAAAACTGTCTCGCCCATCTTTATTATTCCAGCACCTATCATCGGGATTTGCACGTAACAGGCACAGAAAAAAATGCATGTTAAAGAATGAGTAGTTAATAAATGAATGAATGCATGAATGAAAGAAGCACAAGTAGCGCACAGTGCAGAGAAATAGTCACGATTATGTCCCAACTGGGCATTTGATAAATATGCCAACTAGCTGACTAGGGAACAGAGCAACTCTGTAAAGATAACAAACTGCATCGCTTTCCCTCAGCTAGATTGATTACACGTATTACCATGGCTATTTCTTCCCTGCAACATTTTTCATTATAGGGAATATTAATGAGTTAACAAGGACCCTATCTCTGTTTATCTCCTTTCCCATTTTAACAAGTAATTCTGATGCTAATTGACAAATCTCTGCTTTTATAATAACCTGGCCACTGTGGAAAGAGCAGCCTGGTGCAACTTTTTAAAAATTCTCCGTATGGAAATAATTACTGGACTTCCTTGGTAAAATATGAAAGCATATCAATAACAAATACTACCTGTCTGTAGGGAGGAAGTTTTTCCAGGATCTTCAGGTCACAAATTTTTCATCCATCAATTGGTATAGATTTATGTAGTCCCTAAAATATACCACATACTATGCTAGGCATCAGTGGGGACAGAAAATATAAAATTTTGCTCCCTTACCTCAGGGTACTTCCAACTTGACTGCATTGCAAAGATGTGTACAGATTAAATGTTTAAATGCCAGAATAACAGAATGGGTATGGTGAATGTCAAACGACTTAGATGCAAGTTAATATGTAAAAAAAAAAACTTGATATAAATAATTTATATCATGTAGAATTTTCTGCTACATGTTTCATTGTGGAGAATGTAGATGAAATATAAGTGCATATGTGTTTGAAAAATATTGCAAGAAACAAAGATTATCAGTCTGGAGAGCTAAATACCAAACTATAGCCATGGTTATCTTTGGGTGGTACGATTCTGAATCATTCCAAAAGTCGGCTTTAAACCTAACCGCATTACGTGAATTTTTACAATTGTCCATATGATTGCTTCATTTAATTAAAAATATGAGGCTGTGAATTGCAATTACCAGATGAGGGAGGCTATCCGGGGTAAATGCTAAGACTTCAGAGGAAGAGAATGTAAGTGGGGCTGGAATATTCAAGAACAGCATTGTAAAGGAGGTTGGAGATAAGCTAGGCTTTGAATGATGGATAAGACGGGTTGGTTGAAGATATGGAGTCTGCTCATAGCTATGCGTGAACATCACCTTTGGGTCCACACATAGTAATTCTACACACCAGCCCACCACAAAATGGGTCATAGAGCCCTTGAGAACTGTGGACACTGATTTCCCAAGACATATCTCGTTTATCTCCTGCTTTTTTTCTCTTGGCACCTGGCCTCAGAATCGCTCTTTTTTTTTTTTTTTAAGATTTTATTTATTTATTAATGAGAGACACAGAGAGAGACAGAGAGAGGCAGAGACACAGGCAGAGGGAGAAGCAAGCTCCCTCTGTGAGACTTGATCCAGGGACTCTGGGATCACACCCTGAGCCAAAGGCAGATGGCCAACCACTGAGCCACCCAGGGGCCCCAGAATCTTGATCCTGATGCATGCTAGTGATTCTATGACTGGTCTTTGGATTCTGCCTTCAAAGCATTTTTTTTTTCCTCCCTGACTTCTGCCTTTTCTCAAGAGCACTGACCCAGATGCTCCCCTCTTACTTTTTCTTTCAACCTATATTAAGGAGCAGGCCTCACCATAACCAGCCCCAGGACCTATCCTTCCGTCCTGGCACTAGCCACCCTCCCACAGTGGGACCTGCCTAGTTGTCACCAACCCTCCAACAACCTGTGCTTAACTTCAGACTCCGGGAAATGCGATAACCATGCTTGCACAGTACTAAGTGCGTTTGGAAGTCAGTGTTCAGAGTTCAGAGGCAGGGTTCATCCAGGGAAGTTGAGGACAAAACAGGATAACACTGCCAGAGGCCTTAAAGATACTAGTTTCCCATTGCTGTTGCAAATGACCACAAATATAATGACTTAAGATAACACACAAAGATTATCTTACTGTTCTGTATGTCAAAAGTCTGATATGAATGGGCTAAAATTAAAGTATTGGCAAGGTTGTGTTTCTTCTGGATGCTACAAAGGAGAATCTGTTTCTTTGTCTTTCTAGCCCCTAGACGCTGCCCACATTCCTTGACTCATAGCCCCCTCCCACCTTCAAAGCTAGCAACGGCTAGTTGAGTCCTTCTTATATGTCACTCTGACTCTGATTTCTGTCTCTGTTTCCACTTTCAAGGACACTTGTGATGTCACTGACCACCCCCGCAAGACTATCCAGATTGTCTACCATAAAGTCAGCCAATTCTAACAACCTAAATTCTATCTGCTACCCTAATTTCCCTTTGGCATGTTACATAACACATTCACAGGTTATTGGCAATAGGATGTGGACATCTTCGAAAGGGCATTATTCTATCCGCCATAGAAAGATTAAAGATTTCAATGTAGTCCTCTAGCTAATGGGGAAATGTTGAGAGTTTTTAATAAATGACAATGTAAAAGGAAAATTAAGATGAATAAATATAGTTTGGCTCATTTATCACCAGAAAAATTAAGTATTCCCCCCTTAAATGATTGAATTCTAGATCATATCAGGAGACCCATGTCTAATTTTGCAACTCCGTTTTACCAAGGAAAATGGGATCACAGAGCTCTAAAAGTGGCAAATTGTATAGGAGGTTGATCAAAAATTAAAACAACAGAATTATCTGATGAGGCCAACGCTCCTTTTACCTCCCAAGCACAGATATTCTGTGTCTGTACAGAATGATTCTTTCATTGCAGCAGATGGTAGTAGATTTGACTCAACCAATCTCAATTCTCCATCATATTATTTCTCTCCATCTTCCTATGACTTCCTGCCACCCCCCAAAATTAATGTCAGACAGGCCTTTGTGTTTTGGCTGACATTCAAAACTGTCACCTCCATGCACACATTAACTCCAAGGCCTCTGTCATCCCTCACATTAAAATTCTATCACGAAGAGTCAGCACAGCTTGACTCAGCAAGCTAAGGGGCTGGTTCTGAGCAAGATGCAGTGACAGCAGGCTTCACGTGTGACAACTCCGGTCAACTTGACAGCAATAAGACACCCTCCTTAGAACCAGTTGCAGCTCTTGTTGACCCACGTGGGAAGGTCATCCTTCAGAGCAATTCTCTTCCCTTCCCATGAGAATGAAGGGCCAGGGGTTACTAGACTTTGGTTGTGAATATTTTATGGTTAAATGACCACAGCAGTGAAGAACAATTAGTAACTTTCACAGTCTAGGTTTGTATTCTAATTGTGAAGGGTGGCCATTTGTTGACTTAAGAGCAACTCTTTAAAATGATAGCCCAAGAAAATAAACCCATAGTGTGGGCAATGGGCCACTGGCCATTCTGTGTGGAATCCTAGTAGAAAGGTGACTGTGAAGTCAGCCACTAAGTCTTCCTCAGTTTATAAATGGTGCTCGGAGAGGTCAGATTCCCAGGAGCTACTCTATTAATCACCTCCAAAGCAACTCATGTGCTGCCTCTTTACCCTATGCCTTGCCCTTTCTCATGTAGCTGTGTCCCCGTCCCCCCCCCCACCCCGCTGGATGGGTTGTACAGCTAGTGCCACTATCTGCGATTGAAGACCAAAAATTCACGATGATCTCAGTTGAAGCATTCATGCATTGACTCAGCTTTTTAGACTAAGCTAAGTTATATGCAAACAAGTAAAAAATGATGGATAATAAAGCATTCACTTCAAAGTTAACTTCTTCTGTGAAGTTTTTTATGACCTCTTCTCAACTCCCAGGAGATTTGAGTGTCTCATTCCTTTGTGCCCCCACGATAGTTTTTTTTTTGTCTTAATTCAGTTTAATTTTGTAATATGTAAACCATTCACATTGTTTAAAGGTCAATACCACATAAGCACATGCTCAGACAATTCTCCTATCTACCCTTGTCTCCTCAACCGCATTCCCCTCGTCTCTTATAGATCATCATTTCCATCTGTCTCTGGTTTATCCTTGCCCACTATGTTCCCTGGGTACCTCAGTCACAAAAGCTGTGCTCTATAGTGACATATGAGAGACATGTTTGTCTCTCCCATGAGATTTGTCTCTCCCATGAGATTGGAAATCTCTTGATAGCAGGGAACATGTTTTATTTGTCATTAAAATGATGGTGCCCATGAGTTTGGTATACACTAGATCTCCTTAAATGTTTGTATTCTGTTGAATGAAAACACTCAAGAACTCCTGACTCCATAGGCACAAGAATATCCCATTCATTTGGCTGGATTTTTTTATCCTTAAGTGACTGTCACAACTATAGCATCATAGTGTCTATTGGAAGGGGAGTAGCAGAGAATGACTACGGCAGACATGACATTGGGCTCAGAGCCAGCAGAAGTGGAATCGAGCTTTGCTTCTTCTGGGAATGAGTCTGAGCTTGGGACAAGTCACTTAAAATCCCTGAGCCTGTGTCATTATCTGTAAAATGTGATTGGTAATAAGGCACACTTCACAAAAGGTCAGTGGAGATTAAAAGAGATACTCTATAAAGGAGAGCTCTACAACTTTACGTCCCTTTCTGAATGATACACACTGTCTGGTTTTTCACATAGTAGGCATGCTACATTTTTTTGAGGCAAAGTGTTTGTGGTAAAGTTTGAACTCCTTTGCCTGATGTGATGCTCCTCAGTCACAAGAGCAGATGACCAGTAAAAACCGACCCCAGAGTAGTCTCTAGCTGCCTTTTAACTTGATTCTCTCTTTAATAGAGCTTCTGAGCAGAAGATGTCACAAAATCACTGCAAGAGGGGAGATTGGGGTAGAGAGCACAGCGTCGTGGAAAAAGAAGTAGAAAGTAAGCAGAAGATAATCATCAAATTCAAAGACTGTCATCCCTGACTTGCCCTCCTCCAGGTGCTGTTCACACCATCGCAGATTTCCGGGTCTTAAAACTGCGACTCTTTGAACATCTGATTCCATCCAGGACTTGGTGTGTCATCGAGAGGCTGGCCAAATATACAAATAAACAGCAAAGATGACACTTAGGAGAAGCTTCAGTGTAAGATAACAGGTGTAGACTGAGGTGACTCTATTCCAACAAGACAGATCTGCTCTCAGGTGGCAGTCATTTGCCAAGAACAGGTCACCATAAAAGCAATAAAAGCAGTGGGACATTTTCTCTTCTGTGATAGTAACTACTAATGTTTCTAGAGCACTTCAGAATTCACAAGGAAATTTCATGTGCATTATTTCATTTGCGCCTTCCCACAATCCTGTATGTGTTATTTTCCCCATGTTGCGACTGATGCAACAGAAGTTCAGAACGCTTAGGGGATTTATTTAATGAAGCTCACATAGTCCTCAATCGACAGAACTGGGATTCAAATGCAGTTTTTTTGATGCCAAAATTGAGGCTCTAGACTCAGAGCTGCAGGGCCGAGGAACAGCAGACCTGACAGTCTGCTGAGGCTTTCTGGTCTCTAACCCATTGAAGATTTATCCTTTTTGTCTTTATGTTTTTGGGTTCTGTTGCATCCTTTGTGTAAACCTCCTGACCTGGGCCCTCGAGCCTGTAGGAATCCTAACTCAGCCAAGGCCACTTCAAAATAAATACATGATTCTTAAAAAAAATAATAGACCTTATTTTTTTAGAGAAGTTTAGCTTTACAGAAAAATTGATCAGAAAATGCAGAGTCCCCCCCCCCCATACACACTCTCTGCATCCAGTTCCACCTACAATTTACATCTTTTATTAATGTGGTACATTTGTTTTAATTGGCTAACCAATATCGATGCATTATTTTTAACTAAAATCCATAGTCTACAATAGCATTCACTGTGTTGCACATTCTCTAGATCTTGACAAATGCATAATGATATATGTCCATCATTCTTGAATCAGAGAGAATAGTTTCACTGCCCATCAGTCCCCTCGCTCCACCTATTTCCCCCTCCCTTTCTCCTCCAGAACCCTTTGTAGCCACTGATCTTTACTGCCACCAGAGTTGTACCTTTTCCAGAAGGTTATAGAATTGGAGTCACAGGGTAAGCAGCCTTTTCAGATTGGCTTCTTTCACTTAGAAATATATTCTTAAGATTCCTTCATGTCTTTCCACTTCCTTTTAGCATCAAATACTCTCCCAGTGTATCACAGTTTGCTTATCTATTCACCGATTGAGGGGCATCTTTCATGCTTCTGAGTTTGGCAACTATGAATAAAGTTGCTATAAATAAGCATGTGTGTACGTAACTTTTCAGCCCTTTGAGGTTGAAAGGAATGTGCATGTTGGATCATATGGTAAAAGTATATTTGGTTTTGTAGGAAACTGCCAAGCTGTCTTCCAAAGCGATTGTACCATGTTACATTCCCACCAGAAATGAACAAGAGTTTCTGTTGTTTCACACTCTTGTCAGCATTGGTGATTTCAATTTGGCCACCTAATAGATGTGTAGTGGTATAGCATTGTTTTAATTTGCATTTCCCTAATGATGTGTCATCTTGAACATCTTTTCATTTGCTTATTTGCCATCTGTATATCTTTGGTGAGGTGTCTATTCAGATTCTCTGCCCATTTTTAAAATTGAGTTGCTTGTTTTATTAGAGCCAAGACAATCTTTCTTTGGAACTCGCCCTGACCATTCCAGCACTCGTGAGTCTTACCTCTCTGAACACCTGTGGCTCATAATGTCTGTAAACTAATTAGCTCTCATGGATTATGCCTCCCATTTTTTACTTTACTTTCCATGCCTGGAACAGCATTTCTAACTTATTGATAAGCTTCTTCAAGGAAGGAATCAGTGTTGTACATCCTCAAACCTTCCATAATACCTGCCTACACATTCTGTACATAGTAGGTACTCAGAATTTTTTTTTTTTTACTAACCAAAAAGTTAATAACCTAGAAAGTAATTTGGTTAGAACCAAGACTCTTTTTGTAACCGGAACATGAAGGAACAAAGTAGAATAGATGGGGTTTCAAGATATTGTGGTAGTTACTGTTCTCAGAGGAACTTATTTCTTGGGCTTCTTTTTTTTTTTCCTAGTCTTTTGTTGCAAAATATTTGATATGAAGGGCAAACATTCTGTGGCTATGAAATCACTGGATGTCTGTGAAAGAATTCACCTCTACTATCTAAAAATTTTATGTCCTTATTTTATGTTCTATCCTCAACTTGGAAGAAGGCAAAAACAAGACAAAAATCTTGTGCCTGACCGTATTCAAGGGCCACTAGTTTGCAGGAGTTAGGACTCCAAAAATCCAACCATCATTGAATTAACAAAATGTCTTAATTAGGCATAATATCTTGTCTTTAATAGAGACTAGTGGAGAATGGAAGATTGAAAGCAATGTTGTAGACATAAAACATTCAACTATAGTCGAATCTTCATTCAACTATAGTCCACTCGGGAATTATACCAGGCCCAAGTAGCTAATAATTCTATTTATTCATTCAACTCATTCATTCATTCATTCATTCATTCATTCTTCTTTGACTAAAAGGAGTGAAACTCAGGGTGCTTTGTGTTTAAGCCATGTATATACATGTGAAAAAATGAAAACCACCAGCATCTAACAAATGAGGCTTTGTGAGGTCACGAGGTCAGCCTCAGTCAATGAATTCCAGATGTCTGAGTATGTATTTGTGATTTCTTTGGGGGAGGAGGGACTCTGATACTTAAGACAAGACCTGAGAGAACAGTGCTGTTAAGAGAGACGCTGCACCAAAGACCTGTTTTCTGTGACTGGTTAATTAAGTTGTCCAGGGAGTTCATTTTATAAGAGTGGTTAATATGCCCAAGCCTTTAGATAATTGGGAATTATAAAATACAGGGGTAAGGAGAGAGGGAAGGAGTAGAGAAAAACCAAAAACAAATCAAGAAATTACAAATAGTACACAATTTCTTTAAGCTTACCAGTTTGTTTCAACACGTGAAGTACACTGGTTGGCAGCTTTGGAAGGTCTCTTGTGTACAGAACAGCATCCAGAATGAATTTATGAGTTACCGTTCTGTGTACTGCACTAGCGGTGCAACTGTGGTTTTCCCATGGACACGAAGAATCTCTGAGTTCTCCTCTGCGTAGAGAGATAATAAATTGTCTCCTATCTCTGTGAAGGGTTACTGAAAAAACTCAAATATTATTTATGTTCCACTATGCTAATTTAGTAAAAGTGCATAAAAATATGAGCCATTGTCTCTACCAGCAATGGAATTTGGAATCCTATTTAGCATCAATTTGTGTATAAGGCTAACCTTAGAAATTCCTGACAAATATAAAAGTAGATGCTACTCATTTAATTTTTACTCAAGAAATTACAAATTATTTATTCAACCTTTTTTAAAAAATGCCATCCTCTCTTAATATTTTGATTGTGTTCTTATGCCAAATGAAAGAAAAATTTTAGCTATTTCGAGGGTAATCTTGACATATTTAATTGAAAGGAAATACATTAAATGTAAAACCATTATAATTCGGGGGGGGGCGGTGGCAAAATGGCACTAAAATGACTGACATATTTCACAGCCTGAAAAATAAACATAGCTCAGCCACCTGAGGTGCATTGTAGTCATGCAGACATCTGCATTCTGAATTTTAATTGAGTTATCTGGATATCCAGAGTTAGGGGGATGCATTGGACCTTCATTTGGTTTTATGGAACCTCAAAATAAAATTATTTGCACTTTGTTTTTCTCATAATTAATCTCTACATGACTAATGTTGATAGTACAGAAAATGTTTTACATCGAGCATTATTTCTTCATCTAGATTTCTAAAGACCTTTCCAGATTTGCCTTCTAAATATGGTTAGGATAATCTTTGATGCCAGAAGACACACATGCCCATGTGCATGATTCAGCCTTCCCTACATTAAACAGCCCCCCCTCCCAAATTCAGTTGCTTACAACAACAATGGCTTATTTCTCACTCATATTACATATTGGTGGCAGTGTTGCTTTTCCTCCCTGTGTCTTCTTTATTCCATAATCTGAAGTAAGAGAGGAGACCCTCTCTGCTCAAAACAGAGGGAAAGAGTAAGATGATGGGCCAAAACTCAGGAGTACCTGCTCAAAGCACATCTTCTTGGGCAAAACCTGACTTCAAACCACATCACGTGGCCAAGCCTGACATCGATGATGGGTAAACTTCTCCTCCAGGAAGGCACTCAGTCCTGTATAAGCCTCCTAAAGGAAGTGGGGAGGGAATGATCAGGAACAAGAATAGAATTCACTGTAGTACCACCTCTCACATTTGTTTAGAAAGATACGTATCTGTTGATATGGGAGGAATCATAATTTTCTGTGTTCCACAAAAATCTATGCAATAGTAGGGAGTGAATTATAACAGATTTCTTTTTTTTTTTCCCTCCCATCCTTTCCCCCTCTTTTTCCCTTTCTTTCTAAACGTCTAAGAACTCAGGAATTGCTCCAAATGATTCATCCTTTGTTCTGAAATCCAGGCAAGGCTGTGCCTGCCCGACTAGCCGTGGCATTGAGTGAGAGACAGGAGTAGGTCATCAGTTGAAAATACATTGATCACAGAATTGCAATCCTTTGTGTTTGTAAACACAGAACCAATTCAAGGTATCAGTGGATTGATCAGGACTTCCAATGTTTATGTTTAATGTTTACAGGAATTGCCTGGGGATCTTATTACACAGTTTCTAGCTGAGTGGATATAGGGTGAAGCCAAGGATTCTAAACTTTCTAACAAGCTTCCAGGTGATGTGTGCTGTCAACCCCAGGGACCACACATGGAGTAGCGGTCAACATGATAGCTCCTGAACTTCTTTCAAAGCCTGATGTTGTCTGAAGTCATTTCAATTAGCTTCCCACACCCACATGACTTGAAAAAGGTACATACAGATTGCACATAATGGAGGGTGCTTAAACTTGTATTACATGGCTTCTTAACGCAAGGAGCAGAGTTTTACCCATCTCTGTGTCCTCATAACCAACAGGGCTGTGCCATCTGGATAACTGACACTACACAGCAGCTAGATCCACAAATGCTAGGCTTAAGTGGAGAAGGAGGGATGTAATGCAGAATGGGATGCAAGAGTCTTTATGAATATTAAAATATACATCCCTCCAGAAGAGAGGGCCTCGTTCCCTTTATGGTCCCCTGCCCACTGGGATGGCATGGTTTTTCCCAACCCTTTACTTATACTTTAACGCATATCCTTGCCTCAGGGACTTCCTGTGATTAAGATTGATCATCTCAATCTTAGGAATGGGCTTCATTTACGAGGAAGGCAAGGCCATTCAATTCCAATTAACTGCACAGTTCTTGTGTAAAAAAACAACCTTAAACTTTTAGACTATTTAAAGAAAAGCAAAAGTCCCCACCCTTACTTTTTCATAAAACAGAATTGTCCTGACAGGGTTTTCCTGTTCTTTTGAGTCAATAAGGCTCCAAGAGCTTAAAAATAGATGATGGTTTTACATTTATCATTTGAACAAACATGGGAAATTCGGAAATAGTTGCCATGGAATTCCGGGAATAATTTTTTCCATCTCCACAGTTGGCAAAGTGGTTCTTAGGGAACCATAGACTACATAAATGCACACACTGGGGATGTCTTGGCATCTAGCCTCCTAAGACATAATGTCATTTGAGGCCAATCTCACTTGGAGGGCACACTAGTGATTTCAAAAATGCTGGTAAGGAGCACAGTGATGCTTCGTAGCTCAGTGAAACTCTCTCTCCTGGGGCACTGATGGTTGTAAGACACCACCAGGACTTCATTTTCCACTCCTAACATTTCCTCCTATTCCCAGTTGTGTGTTGGTGAGAGCTAGGGAGCGGAGGGTAAAGGGATAAACCAATATAGAGAAAGGGAAGGTATGAAAAAGGCCACTGAACAAGAAAATGTGTAGATCTGGGTGGTAATTTCAGGTTTAGCAGTAATTGGCTGTGTGACCTTGAGCAATTTATGCAACATGTCAGTCCTCAGTTTCCTTATCTGTGAAACAAAAGGATTGGTAAGATTTTTCAGGACCTTTCCAGGTTTGCCTTCTAAAAGGAAAAACAGAAACAATACATAATTATTTCATTGATAGCCACATAGTAGGCTTTAATGTGTAAGCATATGGGTGCATAACATGTGCAGCCCATATACGTATAGAATGAGCTAAACAAGAAGAAGGAAAATAGGAACCTGTCATGGAAAGAGACTGGGACAGGAAGTCAGAAGAATAATAACTTCTTTTTTCTTCGTTTTTAAGTTTTTATTTAAATTCCAGTTAATTAACACAGTGTAATATTAGTGTACAATAAAGTGATTCAACACACATCACCTCATGCTCATCACAAGTGTCCTCCTTAATCCCCATCTCTTGTTTCCCCCATCCCTGCCACCTCCCCTCTGGTAACCAGTAGTTTGTTCTCTATAGCTTAGAGTCTATTTCTTGCTTTGTCTCTCCCTCTCTTTTTTTTTTCTTGAATTCCATATATGAGTGAAATCACATGGTATTTGTCTTTCTCTGACTGACTTATTTCACTTAACATTGTACTCCCTAACTCCACCCATGTCATCAGAAGAATTATTTCATTCATTCATTTACTCTTCATTCATATATCATTCATTTATTCAGAAATATTCATTGGGAGCCAATCATTTACCAGTCATTAGACTAAGATCTGGAATAGCACAATGAAAAAGCAGACTTTCCTGCCCTTTTGGAATTGATATTCTCCAGGAGAGATAGGTAACATATAAAAAACAAACAGGACAGCCTGGTTGGCTCAGCAGTTTAGCGCCGCCTTCAGCCCAGGGTGTGATCCTGGAGACCAAGGATCAAGTCCCACGTCAGTCTCCCTGCATGGAGCCTGCTTCTCCCTCTACCTGTGTCTCTGTATCTCTCTCTCTCTTTCTCTCTTGATCTCTCTGTGTCTCTAATGAATAAATAAAATCTTTAAAAAATAAAAAAAAACAAAGAAACATGATAATTTAAGATAGGTACAAGTGTCATAGAGCAAATGAGGTACAGAATGCTCAAATAGCAAAAGGGCTCAGTGTGTTTGAGGAAAAGCAAAGAAGATAGGGTAGTTAGAATGCACTGAGCAAGGGAGAGAATGTACTAGATAAAGTTGTAGCGCCAAACAAGACTCCTGTCTTGCAAAGCCTTAGTGACCATAGTAAGAATTTTAGGTTTTAAGAGCATAGGAGAAGGGGTGCCTGGGTGGCTCAACTGGTTGAGCATCCAACTCTTGGTTTCAGCTCAAGTGGTGATCTCAAGATCCTGAGATCTGGTCCTGCACTGGACTTCAGCTCAACGCACTTAAGATTCTCTCCCTTTTACCCCCAATATCCCCCCTCCCAAATAAATGAATAAATAAAATATTTTAAAAAAGAGCAAAGGGAAATCATTGAAGAGTTTTAGGGACAAAAGTGACATAGCTTACATCAATCTTTCTGGCTTTTGTATAGAAAAGAGAGAAGGATGTTGGATAAAGTAGAGAAAATTAGTGATGGACTTGTAGATTTTTATTTATTATTTTACAACTATTTATGGCCAATTATAACCATTATTTTTTTGTGTTTAGATTTTCCCAAATTTGTCCTAGGGTAGCTAGTAGACGGGAAGAAACTTAAAGGTGATTCTGCAATTTTGGCACTGTTTTAAAATTCCACCAAGAGTGTCTAAGGGTTCCAGCTTCTTCACGTCTCTACCACCACTTATTACTGTGTGTGTGTGTGTATGTGTGTGTGTATGTTTGAGAATAGCCATACTAATGGGGTAAAGTGAAAATTTCATTGTGTTTTGATTTGTATTTTTCTGCTGATTACTAATGTTGAGCAGCTTTTCATATGCTTATTGGCCATTTGTACATCTTTGGAGAAATACATATATATGTCCATCTTTTAATAAAGTTAGCTGATACTCTGTTGTTAAGTTATAGGAGTTTTTGTATATTCAGGTTATGAAACCTTTATTAGATATATGATTTCCAAATATTTGACTCCCTTCTGTAGATTGCCTTTTCACTCTGTTGATTGTGTCCTTTGAGGAACAAAAGGTTTTAAGTTTGATGTAATCCCTTTTGTGCATTTTTGCCTTTGCTGCCTGCACTTTTGGTGTCATTTCCAAGAAATATTGCCAAATCCAATCCCATGAATCTTTTCCCTTGTTTTATTCTAGAAATTTTACAGTTTTGAGTATTATGGTTAGGTGTTTAATCTATTTTTTCATGGTGTAAAATAAGGGTCTGACTTCACTTTCCATGTGGATATCTAGTTTTCTAAACACCATTTATAGAAGAGATTGTCCTTCCCTGATTAAGTAATCATAAGACCTTTATCAGTTTTTTTTTCTGTACTCTGCATTCTATTCCTGTCATCTGTATCAGTCTTTATGAAAGTACTACATGGTTGTGATTACTATAGCTTTGTAATAAGTTTTGAAATCAGGAAGCATAAGCCCTCTAATTTTTTTTTCAAAATGGTTTTGGCTATTTGGGATCCTTTCAGATTCCATATCTATTTCAAGATGACATTTTTCTATCTCTGCAAAAAAAAAATTGCCATTAGATTTTGATAGAGATTACACTGAATACATAGATTTGTTTGAGTAGTATCAATGTCTTAACAATATTGTCTTCTCATCTATGAACATGGCATGTCTTTCCATTTATTTGTGATTTCTTTAATTTCTTTCAGCAATCTTTTATAGTTTGCAATGTAAATGACTTTCACTTCTTTGGTTAAGTTATCCCTGAGTATTTGATTCTTTTTAATGCTATCATAAGTGAAAGTGTTTTCTTAATTTCCTTCCCTGATTATTCATTCTTGATATATAGATATGTAACTGATTTATGTGTGTCGATTCTGTGTCTTACAACTCTGTTGGACTTTTTAGCTCTAACAGATGTGTGTGTGTGTGTGTGTGTGTGTGATATCTCTAAGGTTTTCTACATATAAGGTCATGTCATCTGCAAACAAAGATAATGTTATATCTTCCTCAACAATTTGGATAGCTTTTATTTCTTTTTCTTGACTAATTACTCCAGCTAGAACTTCTAATGACATGTTGAATAAAAGTGATGAGTGATCATCCTTGTCTTATTTCGGATCTGAGCCTTTCATCATTAAGTATAATGTTAGCTTTAAGCTTTTCACATTTGGCTTTTATTATGTTGAGGTGGTTTCCTTCTACTCCTAGTTCGTTGACTATTTTTTCATGAAGGGATAGTGAATGTTGCCAAGTGCTCTTTCTGCATCAGGTAAGATGATTATGTGATTTTTGTTCTTCATTCTGTTAATGTTATGTATCAAGACAACTGTTTTGGGGGGTGCATGGCTGGCTCTGTTGGTGGAATATGAGACTTTTCTTGGTCTTGGGGTTGGGAGTTCAAGCCCCACGTTGAGCATGGAGCTTACTTTAAAAAAAATGATTGTTGCTTTGTATGTATTAATGTAATATTCTACAATTCTGCTAATTTTAAAATTATTTGTGCTGCATTTCTATGAATTGCCATGAATTTTCAGCGTACAGAGCCATATTATATGATCTTCAAATAGAAGTATTTTAACTCATCCTTTCTAATCCTTATCCTTCTGATTTTATGCTTCCATCAGATTTATAACCTAAAAGCTCTAGTTCTATAGTGAATGATAATGAAGTGGCCATCCTATCCTGATGTAGACTTCAGAGAAGAGAGTTCAATGTTTTTCTATTAAATAGATGCCAGCTTTCAAGTAAGGTATATATCTTTTTTTATGTTGAGAAAATATTCATTGATTATTTTTATTATGTATTTTTATTGGAAACATGAGTTAAATTTTGCAAATGCTTTTTCAATGTGAAAAAGAACATATGACTTTTCTCACTAGAACTAATAATAAGGTGAAATATATTAATGAACTTCCCAATATTAATCTACCTTGTATTTCTGGTAGAAAGCCTATTTTGTCCTTATACATTGTTTTCTTAATGTGCTGTTGGGCAGTGTTAATATTTATTTTGGACCGCTGTGTCAATATTTATAAGCAAGATTTGTCTGTGAGTTTGAGGAAAATATTTTTTTAAATCAAGTTTTGTTATTAATGATATACTCTTTTTGTCAGAAGAATTTGGACGATTTCCTTCTTTTTCTATGCTTTTGTACAAATAGGACAGCCTGGACTTTGACATTTCCGTAGAATTCCCCTGTGAAATCCTCTTGACCTACTGTTTTTCTGAGATGTGGAAAGTGGGAAGTAACTCTTTGGTAACTTTCTCTATGGCTTCTATAAAAATTGGTCTGTTTGCTTCACCGGAATCAATTTAGCAAAGTATGTTTTCCCAAAAAAATTATCCACTTCTGCATTATATAACTCTCATCTGTCTCAATGTTTTTTCTTTCTTTCCAATTTTTTATCTTGTGTATTTGTGGGGTTTTTTTCTCTGCTACCCCTTTCCCATAAACAATGTTACCTTTCTTAATTAGATCAGCCAGTGATTGCTTATTTTATTTTTATAATCAAATATCTATTGATATGGCTATTTTCCTCTTTTATACTTCATTAATTTCCTTTTTAAATATTTCATTTAATTACTTGAGAGAGAAAGAGAGAGAGCAAGAGAGCATGAGCACGAGCTGGTTGGGGGGAGAGGAAGAGGGAGAGGGAGAAATAGGCTCTCCACTGAGCAGGGAACCAGAGACGGGGCTTGATCCAGGACCTTGGGATCTTGACCTGAGATGCAGGTAGATGCTTAACCATCTGAGTTACCCAGGCACCCCTCTACTTGATTAATTTCTGATTTTATTCTTATTTCCTCTCTTTTGCTCTCTTTGTTAACTGAATTATTTTGTTTTTTCAAATGTTGGGATGACATGTTTAATTCACATTTTCATTGTTCACATTTATTGACATATCTATCTAAGGCTATACAATTTTCCTGGTCACTGCTTTAATTGTATAAAGATACATAGATTCTGACACATAATATTTTAATGATTATTTTTTACAACATGATATTAATTGTATTTCTTCATTTGGATCTGGGTTCTTTGCATAATAATCAGAGAATTTTTTGTATTATGACTACTTTGTGTGATTTATTGAATTTTTTATTGTGACTCAATATGTGGTAAATTGGTGAATTTCACAAATATCCAATGTGAAATCAGAAATAAGACTTATTCTCTGTTATCAGGGTGCATATAGATCCATCTGATTTATTGTACTGCTTGTGTCCCCTTTATCCTCACTTATTTTTTATCCACTTTACCTTTTTCAGTCTGAGCATGGCATGCCGAAGTCTCTTAATGTTTGCTCTGTCTCTTTGCATTTCCTTTGGTTTCTGTTATAGAAAGGTGGCTGATGTGCAAAAAGTTTCTATCTCATCTTTACTGTGAGTTGTGGCCTTTGCCTTTATAACATTTTCTTCTTCGTCTTGCTTCGTTTTGTCCTGAACTCTGCTTTGACAGATAGCAAAATCAAAGCTCTGCTCTCACTTTCTTTGCAAAGCCCTACACTTCACTCACTCGATTCTTTATTTGTAGGCTTTCTGCACTACCTCGGTTTAGTCGTATCATTTGTGTACTGCACAGGGTTTGTTTTGTTTTGTAAGCCCGCTTGAAAATATGTTTTTAATATACAAATTAAGCTTATTTACATTTATTAATATGATTTATATGTTTTATTTCAGCTCTTCAATTATTTTACTGTGTTCATTATATAGTTTCACTCTTAAGTGACTTGTACTATGTGATTTCTTCTCTCTTTCCCTCTCTGTCTCTCTTTTAAATTGGGTTTTAGTCTGTGTTTCTTTTGTTGTTTAGGAAGGCTTGTATTCATGACCAAGTTGTTACCTCATACTCCTACCCTTATATCATGGCCAGAGTCTCTTTTTCCCTGCTTAGACTACTCTGCCTGGCAACCTTAAATGATATTCCTTGATTTTCCCAGCCTCTTATTCCTTTCTGCTCTGCTATCCCCACTGATTTTCCCAATTAGTTGTAAATTAAAGTTTGTAAAGTTCATTGTCTTTATGCTATGTTGCAAAGCAGGATATGGGCGATTTTACTTGCTCACTTGTTCATCTGCGTTTTTGTTTTTGAAGCTGCATGGAGGGATTCCAATTCCGGCTGTTGCCATTATCCTATGGACCTGGAAGCTTCTCATAGATTTTTATGAGAATTAAATGAGCTAATCTATGTGAAAGTAAAGATCGCTGATTACCCTTTGGTGGAAAGACTTCAGTAATTTGTTTTCTTGCATTTAGAGTTAACACATTTTTTTTTCTAACTACTGTCCATTAACCCTTTTATGTGAAGTATTTTGCCACCTTTGGCTTCCTAACATGCCTTCTGCTTTGGTATGTAAGAACTTTCTGATTTGATAGGAAGGTAGAGGAGATTGTGGACAGGTAACATGTCAGTGGGCTTCCCTGAGGAAAGCAGGAAGAAATGATGGATCGGGAAGAGAAAGCAGCAAACAGGAGGAGAAAGTGATGAGAAAGATATAGAGGGGAAATAAATTGTTAAATTGTTAGTTCTCTTGTATTTTACTAGATTTGTCCCAGGCTATAGACAAGGCTGAGAATAGTCCAATGGTGTTCAATGCACCAGCCGGCCCAGATTAAAAATGAGAACATCAGAGATCCTTTTGAGTAATAGCTATAATTAGTTAAATTTTTCTTTGAAGAAAGTATTGCACTTGGACACAAAGGAACAACAATACATGACATCTAGTCGATGAACTTAAAATATTTGAGACGATAAGCACTACTTTAACATTATGTTCACAAAAGAACCCAAGGACCTTGAATTTTTACCATCTTCATTTTCAACATGAGAAAAAAAAAACTAAGATTCAGATTCAGGGAGGCTGAGAAAATGGTTGAAAGTCACATAATTACAAAGGGACAGAGAGGTGACTTGATTTAAAGATTCCCTTATTCAAATCCCACCCACTATAATATAAGGTGAAAAGGGGCAAGAAAAGTGGCCAAATAGACGTGTTCCAAGTGCCTAGAGAATGAGGAAGTTATTTGTGGTCAGAATGGTCTGGGAAGATATTTCAGAAAACGTTGGATTTGTAGCTTCTCCTCCATGCAGAATGGCATCTGTGTCTGTAATTCCTGTGGACCCCACTGAGGCCTGGGCAGACCAGCTGTGGAAAGGGTACTTAGCCACTCCTTTGCTCTGTGATCCAATTGGAAGCAGCTTTTCCTTTTTAAAAAAGTAACCCTGATTTTGCACAGAGACCTTCAGGCAGGAGCTTCTTTTTACAGAGGTTGTAATTAATGTAATCATGGGTCCTGAGAGAGAGCTTGACTGAGAGTATAGGAATGAGGTAACAAGATACGGATTTTCTGATCAGAAGGGCTGGTGTGTGAATTCATTTGGAGGAACAAAGAAGGTGAATGCATTGGTTCTTTGAGGCAACAAGGTATGAAGTGGTCTTGCAATGATCTATAAGCCTGTATCTATTATGAGAACAGGACATTTATAAATATCAGAGCAACAGGATATGGAAGTGGTTCTAATGGAATTGGATATGCTATTGACAGGACCTGGCTCTGGAAATGTCTCTTCAACTCCCTGGAGGTGATATTTCTATTAAGCTCCTATTTAAGATTGAGAATAAGAGAACAAAACCAAGAAATGACAAAGAAAAAAGTGGTCAACCCAAAGCCAAGCAGACCAAGGTAATCTCCATTGCTATATCCAGGTATGAGAAAATATCACAGAATATTAGAACAGGAAGACCTCAGGAAAATGGCTCTCATTTTCATTTTATAGACAAGGAAACAGAATTTTCCCTGTTCGACCTTGGCCCCACTCTGCCCAAATAAATTGGAACTCCTGGCCTGGTGACAGAATTGAAACCAGTTTCCAAAGCTATTAAAGCTGTCCTTTCCAGGATAGCTCTTTGTAGATGATCCCAGAGTAGAAGGTGGGTGATGGAGAGGGAAAGCACAGAGTATCAGAAATGCCTACATTTGAATCTCACCTTTATTAGCTATTTTAAGCTAGATGGCTATGGGAAAAATCTGTTATACACCTCGAGCATCAGTTTTTCATCCATAACATCTCGATGGTAATCCTTACCTTGTAGAAAAAGCTAAGCAGAAAGAGTCATTAGGTTTTTCTAGAAAAAGTTACAGAAAAACTGTATTTCAATCTGTGCATCAAAGACTGGTTGATGCGTTTAGAAAGGAGAGCAGTAGAAAATAGACATATCAGACAGAGGAAATGCAGAAGCAAAGTCATGACCAAGAAAATCCAAGGCCTTAAGAGAGATAGTAGGACCCCATGGTTGAGATTTTTGTGCCAGAGTAAGATTAGACTTCATCTGGTAGTGGTAGTCGTCATAATTAGCAGCATTTACTGAATGCATGTTTTAAGAATCTTACATTTATTGTCACATTTAATCCTTGCCATAACATTGTCAGGTAGCTACTCTGGTCCTCATGGTACAGATGAGAAAACTGAGACACAGAAAGGGAAGGTTATTCGTCCAAGGTCACATAAAGAGCAAGTGCAGAACCAGAGCTGCAACACACAATGAGAAGCAAGCAAAAGATGCTCCAGCAAGGTGTAGAAGAGTCAGTTGTGTTGCATGTATGTGTGTGCATGCATGCATGTGTGTTTACCAAGTATGGTGCTTTGTTCGGTGTCCATGTATGCCTATATTTACACAATAAACTGAGACAGAAGTCAAACACTGTCAAAATTATCAGCACCAGAATAAAATGATTAAGTGCATATTTTTCACTGGTGAATGCCGTCCCTTCCATGTTAATCTCCGGTCAGCATCAAAGAAACACAGCCAGAAACCTATTTTATTTTCTTGAGGAAAACATCTAAATGTCACAGTTATCAGAGTTATAGCACGCCGTCATTGAAAATAACACTTCTGAAAAAAGCAAGCGAAGACTTAAAGAAATGTCTCTTACATTATGTAAATGTAAAATATACAAAATGGTATGTAGAGTCTACAGAGTGCTGGACCAATAGTCCTTCTCAAAACTGTCAAGGTCATCAAAAACAGGAAAAGTCTGAGAAAATGTCACAGTCAAGAGGAGCCTAAGGAGACATGACAAGTAGATATACTGTGAGGTCTTGTATGACATCTCAGGACAGAAAATGGCATCAAATAAAAGAACATACAATTACTTCTATGCAAACTCCTCAGCATCTGAAAGCCCCGAGTTTTCATACAATCCCTACTTAAAATGCTCTAGTTTTTAAATGCCCTTGTCAAAGTCTTTCAGAAAAAAATTGGTGGTCTATGAAAAAAGATGTGCTGAATGGTTTTGATTTTCTGTTACATTTTAATGTAGAATCAGCCCCCCCCCCCTCCAGTGCTGTACACCGTTGGTAGACAAAGCACATGTTTGAAACACTGGCTACATAGGGCACAAAGCTATTTCTTTGAAAGAAGATGATATTTGGTATTTTTCTAACTTTTTAGAAAAAGTGCTATTTAGATCTGGACTTAAGTTTGGACCATAGGGAACTGCCAGTATTTGACTGCTTTTGATCTTAAAAAGACAACTATAACTTCATATGGTTTCATCCAGTGCCTTTAAAGAATGGACGGCCTGGTGTTTGTGTTGTTTGGGATATCTGGCTCTGCAGCCAACCCAGAGGCTCCTAGTGAGCAGGCTCTTAATCTGAGTGGCCAGCCCTGTGGAACTATCTACATCCCTGTTTCCACTCCTTCTTCCATCCCACTCAATCCCACCTCCCACCCCAAAATCAGCATCTAACTCTGGCAATGTCTGGGGTCCAAAAGGTGCTTGTTGACAACATCTAACTCATCTAGAATCTAAGACAAGGCAAAACAGGTTTTGTGGAAAATTTTTTGAAAATTAGGAAAATCTCCAACCTTGGTGGACTCCCTAGAACCTAGTTTTTGTTGAAGGACCAGGTTCTGAGACTTGGTGTGACATTTCCTGAGTGAGCTGCAAGTTTCAGTAGAAAGTCAGAAAAGAGTGCGAATGAGGGTCTGGAAAAAATATTTGGTTTGTTAAAAGGCTCCCGCGCCCCACAGTTGACCTACATTGCAGAGTCCTTAGTAATAAGGCAGTATTTTATCCCAGCTTCCTCTCTCTCTCCCTCCCTCTCCCTTCCAAATCCTAATTTCTTTCTTTCTTTCTTTTTTTTTTTTTTTTTCCTGGAGTAGCAGCCACAGAGCATGGGGTGAAAAGTCGCTGGAAGGACAAGTTGACAGATAGCATTTGGGTCGCTGGGTCACTGGAAGGCGTCGTGATCTGGGCTCAGACAGAGCGATTTCCTCGGTGATTTTAATCTTTCGTCTGTTCACACGTCATGCCACCTGGACATAATGCAGAGAAATCTGGAGGTTTAACAAACCTTTCCTCATGCCCCAAAAGCTCTCTTGGAAAAAAAAAAAAGAAAGAAAGAAAAGCGAGGGAGAAAGTGAAAGGAAAGAGAGAGTTAACCCTGTCCCTGCCTTCCCCTTCTGAGGTACAAAATCCAAGAGAGGGACAGGCCTGGCTGGCAATTAATAAGCTCAGGGCTTTTTGTGAGCAAGGAGGGCCTCGTCTTTATGGAGACTGTAAATAATATAACAAGCTGCCCCTTTTACTGCCTTAGACACATATAAGTGGCAGTTTTATCCTTTTTCGTTGACCCTCTGTTCAGGTTTTGATTTACTTTCAAATCTCTTGTCGTAGATTCTTGGAAAACATTTATTTTGGTGGTGGGGGTGGGGTGCAAGCTGTGGGAGAAAGGATGTAGAGACAGAGGGCTATCCATGAAGGGAGATATTAATATCTGTCCCGTGACTGTGGCCAGACAGTCTGCTTTTCTTATTTCCCCATAAGGTTCTGAGCTATTTCTGACCAAGGGTGTTAAAGCTTAGAATTAATGGGTTTCAGCAAAGTAGATGCCAGCGTTCCAGAGAAATGCTTCTGCTTAACTTGTTAGAGATATGTCTCAGATCATGCTTGATAAAGCAGGAGAGTGGGGAGAGAAAAGGCAGCCACAGGATGGCCAAGAAGGTCCTTCAGGTTTCCTCCATCTGGACAAACAGTTGGAAGCAAGAAAGTCTCCAGCCCCTGACCCGTGTTCCCCCAGAATGCATGTCATACTACTGGTAAAGCACTTAACAAACTTTATCATGGTTATCAGCTTAAATGTCAGCAGTTGACTATAAACTCCACACGGGCAGTGACTTTATCCTTTGCATCTCCCAAAGTGCCTGAAATATAGTGGGGGGAGGGGTCTTAAATATTGGCTTGTTTATTTATCAAATGTTGTCTGAGCGCCTATTGTCATCAGGTCAAGAGCCAGCCGATGAGGATACAATGAGGAATAAGTTAGGGCCCCGATCCTCAAGTTGTTTATAGTCTTACGAAGAGATAGATATACACAAATAACACACGTACTAACATATTATAGATGTTGTCTGGGTGTGCGGAAATCTGTGAGGGAATTAAGTAGGGGTCCACTCTACTGAGGAGAGGTAGAAAGGATCAAGAAAGATGTCATGAATGAAAGAAACATTTTCAGAAGAGGTATAAGCTGAGAGCCACATAGGCCAGTTGAGTTGCTATCTCAATGGCCTTTGGGAGAAAAACGGGTCTGGAGGGGAGAGCAAGCAGAAGCATTAAAATGTAAGAGGGAGGTGATGTCCCAGAACTCAGGGACCCCCAAGATGCAGGGCCAGAAGGAAAGTGGATGATGATGTCCAGGTTTCTGGCACTAATGGTTGGGTAATTAATAGCACAGTTCACTCGCATAGGGCAAAGGAAAGAAAGGAAGGAGGTCATGATACCAGTCACCTAGAGGCCATAATATTAGGGCAGTGCTTACTAATCCCAGTAACCAACTGAACTGTGTTTGTTTACCCAGATTATCCCAGTTGCCTTGGCTTCAAGTATATACAGCTTGTCCTGTTGCCACGAACCTTGGAACACCACCACTCACCTGTGCCAAAGTACAATGGAAACATCATAGGCAGGGAGTTTGGAAACCTGGATTGAGGTTTTGCTCTGAAACTATCTGAGTCCCAATTTACTCCCTTTTACACTGGAGATGAAAGCTGCTTCCTGCCCACCTCATTAGCTTGCTGGGAGTGTTGAATGAGATTATGCATCTGAAAGCTACACAAACATAAGAAAGGAAATATGAAAGATCCACAAGCCCTCTGACCCCCAAGAATTTGGAGCAGCACCAAATTTTGGGGGCAGTGACAGAAAGCTAATGAAAATTAAAGTCACCCACTGCCTCCAAGTCAGCAGACCTGACTCATGAAGATGAAACTTCTCTCAAGAGGATATTTGCCAAGTGATACTGCTCATAGGAAAGTATTCCATCCAATCCGCCCAGCATGGACTCCAGATTACTGAGCTTTTGGGAGGTTCATTTATCAGAGGAAATTGCAACTGGTTTCTTGGTCTAGTGACCCTAACTTGTACAGGTGGCAGCCTTCAATCTTGGCCGAATTCCAGCTGGGATAATTCCATTTGGTTCCCCATCCAATGAGGAGCTCCTAGCTTCCAATTAGTTCCTGGCTTCCACTTCACTGGGAGCATCGTCCTTCCCTTCCTGTCTTGGAAATTGCCACTAGCAGGAGAATATATGACTACATTTTTGCATGTGCAGAGTGGATTTTCCCCGTTTCCTAATGAGGACATTTTTCTTGTGAGACCAACTTCCAAGTAGCTTATTCTTAGAAGCTAGCCCCAAGACCTTTTCTCGCTAACCAGGTAATTTAGAGAATGATAGACCATTATAGCTGTTTGGAAAGCCATGGTCACTGACAAAGGATTACTAGTGGCTGAGCAGGTATAGAGGTGTGAAGTGACTGGTGGGTTTAAGACAAGTGAAAAGAATAAAGGCTAGAGTGTGCATTGCACATCTAAACTCACCCATCTTTCTAGGAAGTAAAACATTGCTCCAGGAGTTCCTTATTCTCCACAACCCTGCTAGCACCTGTTATCTCTTGTCTTTTTGATGATAGCCATTTTAACCAGTGTGAGGTGATATCTCATTGTGGTTTTGATTTGCATTTCTCGGATGACCAGTGGTGGTGAACATGTTTTTGTGTACCTGTTGGCCATTTGTATGTCTATTTTGGAAAGATATCTATTCAGATCCACTGCCCATTTTTTTAATCAGATTTTTTTTCTTATGCTACTGAGTTATAGAAGTTTTTCCTACATTTTGGATGTTAACTCCTAATCATATAGATGGTGTGCAAATATTTCCTCCCATTCTGCAGATTGCCTTTTCATTTTGGGATTTTTTTTTTCTTTTGCTATGCTGGAGTTTCCTCAAAAATGTATAAATAGAACTACCATAAGATTCAGCAATCTTACTTCTGAGTATATATTCAAAGGAAATGAAATCAGGTTCTCAAAGAAATATCTACACTCCCATGTTTATTGCAACATTTTTCAATTTATAATAGCCAAGATATGGAAAAAATGAAGTGTCTGTCTGGATAAATGGATAAAGATGTGTTGTGTGTAAGTCTCTCTGTATGTGTGATGGAATATTATTTAGCCATGATAAAGAAGGAACTCTTGCCATTTGCCCTTTCTTGAGGGCATTATGCTAAGTGAAATAAGTCAGACAAAGGAAGACAAATACTGTATAATCTCACATATATGTGGAGTCTGAAAAGGCCAAAATCATAGAAACAGAGAGCAGAATAGTGTTCACCAGAGGTTGGGGGAGTGGGGGAAATCAGGAGATATAGGGCAAAGGGTACACACTTCCAGTTACAAGAAAAATAAATTCTGGGGATCCAATGTACGGCATGGTGACCATAGCTAACAACACTGTATTATATACTTGAAAGTTACTAAGGGAGTAGATCTTAAATTTCTCATCTTCCAAAAAAAAAAAAAAAAAAGAAAGAAAGAAAGAAAGAAAGAAAGAAAGAAAGAAAGAAAGAAAGAAATTATGTGAAGTGATGAAGGTGTTAACTAACCCTATTATGGTAATCACTTCACTATATATATGTATATCAAATCATGTTACACTCCTAAAACTTATAAAATGTTACATGTCAATTATATCTCCAAAAAAAGCTGAAAAAAAGGTAAAACATTGTATAGTCTAAATAAAACTCATTTGTGAACCTAATTTGGTTTGTAGGTAACCAGTCTGCAATCCTTAATCTAACTCTTAAAATTTACTGAAGATTTAACTAAACCAAAAATAAAGAAAGAACTGAAGCATAAAGAGGTCCAATTCATAGAATTAGGTGAAAGTGAATTTGAATTATTGTCTGGCTTTCTGCCTCTCAGGGCAAGGCTGTTCTATTCCTGGTTGTGTTGTGCTCTCTTCTGACCTTTAGAAAGTTGCACTGCTCTATCGTGGTTTCTTTGCTTTCCAAACATTCTCTCTCATCCCTATGCCAGCAATAGGTACTTAGGGTTCAGAAGAAGGAACACTGGGATTTTGAATCAAAATATTTGGGTCCAATCCTGATTCGACCCCATAGCAGCAGGTCAATGTAGATCAGCTTCCTGATTTTCACAAGTTTAGTCACAGTGAGTACTGGAGATTGCTCACTTAACTCACTCAGTTTAAAATTTTAATGGCTTCAAAATTTTAAAAATTGCCGTTAAAATACTTGTGCTGTGAGCCCATTCTAGGATACTATTTATGGGAAGATTAAAGTCACCATCTACACTAATTAAACCGTTAACATTTCTGTCACTGAGATCCCTCCCACCAAAAATGCCATCCATTATGCAATAGGCATCCATTGGAAAACCAGATTCTCAAAAATCGGATTAGCCACCATTAGAATCATTTTAGAAACATTAACAGTCTAAACAATTGTTTAAGGGCATTGGGTTTAGACAGATTTAGGATTAAAAACTCACCTTATTGTTTAAAATCTTTGTGACATTAAATAATAACCAAGGCTTAGTTTGTCCATCTTTAATATGGAAAAATAGCAACCATTTCATCAGCATAAAATTAAACAAGGGTGCGGGCAATGCACCTAGCACAAGGTAAATGTTTAAGTAATAGCAATTTATATTCTATATTCAGGTACCTCCATTAACCCTCTTCTTCTCTAGCAAAGTCCTATATGATCGAAACTAGGCTTACTCTAGAGATTATAACTTCTTCATTCATGGAAAGGTTTCATAAACATTTTTTTCCCTAGCTGAAAAAGTCTGGAAAACTGAAAAATGTGACATAATTTGAGAAGTAGCATTTGGTTGCTTAACATGGTTTTGACTGTAATAAATACATTTCCTTAAAGTGTCTCAGTAGGACTGTTCCCCAGGTGGCCACTTCACTAAAACAACATATTAGAGAAGAATAACAAATGTATCATTTTTAGGGGTTAGAACTCATTATGGGCTTTTGGTTTTCAGAGATATTTATGTTCCAAATGAATGACAGGTGACAAAATCTCCTGCCATACTCTCTCACCATCTTCTCACAGAGGAAAAAGTTTGAGCAATGGCTTTGTACTCATAATCTAGCCTTCAGAGAAGTCTCCAAAGGATTTCTTCTTTGAGTATATAAAGACTTGGTTCAAGGTGATCCTTTTGATTAGAGATTGATTAAGCTTAACCAAGTGATAGCATGGGGGTTGGGTCAGAATCAAATAAGAAAGAGATGTTGGGTAGGAGAAAAGGGTATTTTCCTTTTGCCCCAACCCTTGAGACCTCCTGAAAATCTTCAACTTATGGTGAAGTAGCATGTTTGGCCTCTTAAAACTTGTGGCACACTTATATGGGGACCCAGTCCACTGTGTTTTTGGATTTCAAAAAAAAAGCTTCTTGTTCAAGATGTGTTCCCTGATTGAGTTCAAACCAAAATGAGAAATACCAGGCAATAATATCATATTTTCAAGAATTGGAACAACTCCTGATAGATGTAGAATCAAATAACTTTGTAACATGTAACTTTTTAGCTTAACATCCATATTTGGTAAGCAAAGAAAATGAGGCCCAAAGAAGTTGAATAGATGACCAAAAGTAGGAATTGACAAACTCTGGCTCATGAGCCAAATCTGGCCTACTGTCTCTTTTCCTAAAGAAGATTTTATTAGAAAAGAGCCATACTCATTCACTTACACGTTGTCTCTGGCTGCTTTCTTCCTAGAATAGCAAAATGGAGGGACCATATGACCCTCAAAACCTAAAACATTAACTTTCTGGTCCTTTACAGAAGAAGTCTGCTGACTGCTAAGCTAAAACCACACAACTAACTAGTAGTAGAGGCAGGATTAGAATAAAGGTCTGAATCTTGATCTAGTGGCCTATTTCTTGCATCACACCAGAAGGGACAGACATATTGTAAAGATGAAAAAGGCAACCGATGTAAATTCTTGGGACTTCCAAATAAGAAAAATGACTGACTCTGTGAGATATTTCTATTATTTTTGCTGCTGCCCAAATCAATATCAGGAGACCCTTCTACATCTGCCCATCTAAAACTGGACTTTAATCGAGGTCAACAACCGGAGATGAACTCTAGTAGTTTACTGGAGTCCTCCACCAACCTGCGTATCTGCTTATCCCAAATACCTGTCAATCTGCTCATCAGACATGTTGTTGTCACATGTCCTCTTTCTGTGCCTTTTTAAAAAAAATCCCCGTTTAAGGCTCATTCAGCATCCTAATAAGGATTTCATGAAGATTAAGCAGCAAGGGCATTTAAAGAACAAATCCCACCCGACAAACTTCATAGCCTTTTACAACATAAATTTCAAATTAGCAGATGAAAGAAAGGCAAGAGATCTTATATCTCTGCCTTTCAGCAAAACACTTGCGACAGGATCTCTCACAAAATGTGAGTGGCAAAGCTATTTTATATCAGCCTTTGCCAATTCAAATGGGCTTGAATGTTTCCATGTAGACCAAAGAAAGAGCTATGATAAATGGCAAGGCGAGGAGTCTGAGTGAGGACGAAGCACCTCTAAGTTTATCAAGTAATGTCATAAATGACCTTGAATTGATGGCACTAAGGTCATCAAATCAAAGCAAATATGTGGATGGTACTCAAATCTATAATAAAACCTCAAGAAAGTTCAGGCAAACAAGAAAAAGAAATTAAATAAAAGCCAAATGACAATGCAAATATATGAAGGCCAAGTTTCACCACTGAAGCAGCTCTTCCAAGTTTCAGAGTCCCAGGAAGAACTGAACACCAAAAATATTGAATTGGAAGTTAAAGTTACTACTACTGAATATAAAACTTTGGGTGCAGCTCATCCTTCTCCCAGTTTTGAAGCTGAAGAACTGGAACATGGCAGACTGGCAGCTAAACAATAAAAGAGTCACTGATTCATTTATTCATATATTCATGTATTCATTCATTCATTCAAAAAGTATTTACTGGATACCTGCCATGTGCTCGTCACCATTATAAGTACTGAGGTTACAGTAGCAAAGAAACAGGCACAGATCCTACATTCATGGCCTCAAAACGTTCTCTCTCTCTCTCTCACACACACACACACACACACACACACACACACACTTCTCTTTTCCTCTCTCTCTCTCACTCTCACTCTCTCACATACACACATACTTCTCTCTCTCTGTCTCATATACACACACCTCCATCTCTCTCACACACACACCTCTCTCTGTCTCATATACACACACATCTCTCTCACACACACACACACTTCTGTCTGTCACACACACACACACACACACACACACACACACGTCAGGAGACCATAAGCATCAAGGGGTAAAGTGGAATAACATGATACAGAATAATGGAGGCATGGGGAACAGAATTACTTTAGACAGAAGATGAGGGAAGGCCTTTCAATGACATGGCATTTGAATAGTGGAAGGATGTTCCACGCAGAAGAAACAGAAAGTGCAGAGGTCCTGAAATGAGAGTATACTTGACATTTGGGGAACAGAAAGCAAAGTGTAGGGGGAACAAAAGGAAAAATCCTGAGAGCTGAGATCAGAGAAGCAGACAGATGCAAAGTAAATACTGTCCTGTAGGTTTTGGTAGGGATTTCTGCTTTATTTTTATTTTTTTAATTTTTTTTTCTGCTTTATTTTTATTGAGAAAAGGAGACATTTTAAGTTAGGTACTAATACCATAAAAAGATTACTCTGGTTGAGTTCACTGCAAGGATGCAGATAGAAGGAGGAAGACCAGCTTAGAAGTTACTGTAATATTCCAAGTGAGAGCTGATGGTGGTTTAGATTTGGCTTAACAAGCAGTAGACACGATTTAAAAAAAAAAAAAATGGTTGGTTTGTGGTTGGTCTATGGATTTCTTTTGAAGGTGGATCCAGTAGGATTTATCACTGGTTTGGATGTGGGAATTAAAAGAAAGAATTAAAAAAAATTTTTTTAAAAAATTAAAAAAAAAAATAAAAGAAAGAATTACAAATGCCTCCGAGGATTTTGCCCTGAGCAAAATTTGAAGAGGCCAAAATCAAGAGTTCAGTTTCTGCAAATTCAGTGAGTCACGGGAGAGCACACAGCACCCTTCCTCATAGCTGATCCACCTCATGACCCTAAGAGATCCTTGTGAATTGAAGGTCATGCCATGATAACCAACCTTAACAAGCAACTAGAGGAAAAACAGTTAAGAATGCAAAGAGAAAATAAGAAAGCCACAAAGCAGAAATAAAATTGCCTCTAGCAATAAGATGCCAAAAGTTAAATTTGTTGAGAAAATTAATGAAAAATAGCAGAGAGCTATTTTGTCTTGGTGGCATTATACTTGGAAACGGATCTTAGTGTGGGCAAGTCAAGCTAGGAAAAAGAAAAACAAAAGGAGGATTAGAGTAGAAGATGTTAATTTACGTGCTGCAATTAGAAAGTAGAGTGACGTGTGAGTGAGAATCTATTGTTCTCACATTCAGAACAAAGATAGTAAAATAAACAGTCTTCAACTGTATGGTGTCGGGATTAGTTGGTTACCTTCAAAACTTCTTTTCTTTCTTTTCTTTTCTTCTTTTCTTTTCTTTTCTTTTCTTTTCTTTTTTTCTTTTCTTTTCTTTTCTTTTTTCTTTCTTTCTTTTCTTTTTTCTTTTCCTTTCTTTTCTCTTCTTTTCTTTTCTTTCTTTTCTTTTCTTTTCTTTTCTTTTTTGAAGCTCTAGCTTCTCTGCTAAAAGCAGGTCTGGACTAGATAACCTTTTATAATGTTTCCAACTTCAACATTTTTATAAATTCTGGATGACAGCCACTCCCACACTAACATCTTCCCCTCACAGAATGAGTCTCTCCTGCAGGAAGATGCATGTACATAGAGGAAGAGGAACGTCTTCAAAGCATTCAGATAGGAAGAAGGGAATGATATCAACAAAAACTAAGTCTAGGTAAATGAGATTAGATCCACCCTCCCTACCGAAAGAGGTCACAAAAACTCTTCTTTCAACGTTAGAGTCCTCTTACCCTATGAGTTCAAAACTCATATATTGTTTTCTCCCAAAGTTTTTTCTTGGATTTCCAATAAGAGACATCAGCCATGTACTGTAAGATCTGATTGCTTCTGACCCTCAATCTTCCACTCTACATCCAACCATTAAAGACAAGTTTTCTCAACCTTACCATTATTTGAGCCAAATAATCCTCTGTTATGGAGTGAGGAGGTGTGCTGTGTTCTATAGAATGTTTGGTGGCATTTCTAGCTTCTACTCACTAGATTCTAGTAGCAACACCCTTTTCATCCTCTCCAGTTGTGATGACTCAGAAACATTGCCAAAGTCCCTGGGTAGACAAAATTGTCTCCAGAGGAGAACCACTGATCTAAGACAAACAGGCCCAATGGATTCCATTTCCTTGCTTGAATGAAATGTCACCCTGGGCATCATGCCCTCTGACCACTGCTCATCAAAGTAGTTTATAGATAACAATATTTGCTGGTGATATAAATTCCCATCCATACAATTAAGGGAGACATGGTTTATTTGTGTATTAGCATATCCAGCTGCTTGTTTGCCTTTGCTTGATATTTCAGTCCAAGTACAGCGCTTTGGCATAAATAATACCCAGTCAGCTGAAGGCTGAACGATATTGTAAATATCCAAGTCCTAAACTACTGTGTTTTTTTTTTCCAAGTATACTCTATACAAACTCTCTTAGCTTGAAAAGGAAGGGAAAAAACCCAACCCCAATGCCATTACTTAAATAGGCCCATTAAAAATGAGCTGTGAGTGAAATACGGCTTTATTAAACAGATGACATTACATCAGGAATGATGAATCATAAAGTTTCTTTTCAGTATTACAATGGTATACGACCTTTTAAACTTTAATCATTCACCTCATATTCTGAACTACCGTCAGGTGTGCAGGCTTCTTGCTGATTACATTAACATGAGGCAGCTGGGGAGCTGTTGGCATCAAATCTCGACAGGCTTTTACTAGCATGGCTCAGCGACACACAGCCAGAGCTGGGGCAGCCCCAGGCCTGTCTGGAAAGGGAGGTATAGCCTCTCTCTACTGCCAAGGGCCCAGGAGGGATGTGGAAAGAATTCTCTCAACTTGCATATCATGTACTCCCAGAAGGTGGCAGGGCATCTGGCACATAGTAGGGACTCTAGCAGTGTCCATTGAACAAATCTTAAAGTTCAAGATACTGGAATAATCTGTTACATCTGGACAGGGCTTCCAGTTTACAAAGAATATAATTCAGTCTTCACAGGAACCTGGTGAAGAAGGCCAAAGGCAGTAAACGGCAGAGCTAGACTCTAGTGTTTGCGTTCTTTCCACAACTTTCCACAGTGGATACAGGATGATATTGTGCTATTGCTGATAGCACAGGCTTGGCTTCTATCTCATCTCTTCTATACACTCATGTGTTGTACAGCCCATGTGCCCGTTCACAAGGCACTTAAACTCCACAAGCCCCGGGGTCCTCAAAGGTCAGTGGCAAGAACCATTTGAGATGATGCATGTGAAAAGCTCGCCATGATGGATGGGACATGGTGAGTGTTCAACAAATGTTATTTATGATTATTAACATCTTCATTTTTTTTATAAAATCCTATAGGGAAACAGAAAACTGGCATCACAGAACCCTTACAGGAAAAACAGGATGTGACATCACAGGGGCCTCCCTGACTATCGCCCCTAGACATAGATTGAACCCTAAGTCACCTCCACTTACCTTTCTCTTTGACTCTTCTTTCTAGTTGTTGGGACACAGAGTAAAGGACAACTTACCACTTGCTCCCTACAACCTGGCATCAAAAATATCCCAGGAGGCTCTGGCATCTCTTCAATATAGTTATGTCCAGAGGTAGAGAAGAAAACTACTATTTGCTCTCAGAGGCCTCTTTGGTTAATAGCAAATAAACTTTCCCCAGAGCCACACCCCCCCCCATACATATTTTTCTTATCCTGTTGGCTAGATCTAGGGTCTGTAACTACTCCCAAACTCATTATTGCCAGAGAGAGAATGCAATTACCATGGTTGGCTTAGAGCAATTATGAATCACCTCCTTGAACTTGGGGAGTCCCTGCGTTTTTATGTACATGGTCATTTAACACCTGAACAAAACGGAGGTTCTGTTTGTAAGGAAGAATGTGACTGGGAATGGCTGTTGCGGAGGCAAGCAACCGTCTGCTAGTATTCCATTAGCCATACCTTAGTTTAGTGATTCCTAAACTTGTCACAATATCAGAATCACCTTTTAAACATTCCGGTCACAGGGATCCCTGGGTGGCGCAGCAGCTTGGCGCCTGCCTTTGGCCCAGGGCGCGATCCTGGAGACCCAGGATCGAATCCCACATCAGGCTCCCGGTGCATGGAGCCTACTTCTCCCTCTGCCTATGTCTCTGCCCCCCTCTCTCTCTCTCCCTGTGTGACTATCATAAATAAATAAAAATAAAAAATAAAAAAAATAAACATTCCGGTCACATGCTAGATTATTTGTATCACAATCACAAAGGTAAGACAGAGAAATCAGTATTTTTGAAGGTTCCTGGGTGATTCTGAGGTACAGAGAAGTTTGGAGGTGACTGCCCTAGCTATTGGTTCAATGTGAGCCATGCTAGCAGGAATCTATTGAGATTTTTCCCTACGTGTCCATAGGGATCCTGTAGGTCCCATTCCATTTCATTGAGCACATACAGAAATGTCCTATGATATAGTGTTGACTTGAACAGAATATGAACTATACCATCATATGACAGAAACCACACAATAGTCAAATTCAGAGAGACAACTAAATGTTTCTGAATATTCACTTAGCTGAATATTTCAAAGTACCAAGTGTTTCATCATTTGATGACTTTTTAAGCTGTTTATTATTTCCAAATGATGATTAAAAAGGGCAGAGCTAGCTTAGCACTTCAAATTACACTGTGGGCTTATAGAATCATAAAAGTCATCTAGTACAACCCCTGGGATGTTGACTTTACAAAGGCAAGGATTTTTATGGTTTGCTTTTTTTTTTCCCACTACTGCTTCCCCTGTGCCCAAAAGAATGCTTCTCCTGCCATGCCCCAGACTTATATCATGCTTTAGTTTCTGTTTTTTATTTTTAATTTACCACTCTGTGGCTCGATTTCCTCATCTGTTATACGGGGGGACATTACTACTGTATATGCTTCATAGGAGGAAGGCATAACCACATCTCGAAGATGCAGAATTGAGACCCATTTCTACCACCAACCAACTGAACAACATGGTGGAAGGGGAGGGCTCCCTGAGCTTCTGTAGGTAGAGAAATGCTCCTCCTTTGTACCACAGAGTCTCTATGAGACACCAGCATGGTGGTGTATGTGAATGTGCCCTATAAAACGTATGCTCCTAAACAGACATGAATTACTATTTAAATGGGATAAAGTTAAATGTTCAACTAATGCAAGGCACTTTTCAGAGCGCCTTCCCTCCAACATGTGCTTTTCTCTTTCTCTCTCCTCCTCTGTCGCTCTCAAAATGTTAATACGGGTCTCCTCTATAAATAACGATAGTGGCATACTGACATCCAGATTTAAACGCTGCAGCACAGCACCCTGCACAAGAAGGCTGACACAGAGCTTCTATTTTTATATGTTTAGTGATATATCCAAGTGTCACTCAACAACAACAGGAAAGGAGCGGCTGTGCCACTATCGCTCACTCATATCTTCACCCCTCTTCCGCCTACCACTCAGACACATCCCTGACAAGCGCTGCGTGGCTCCACCTGCTCGCCACCTGTCAATATTTTGGTTGAAAAGAAGAAAGATTCCAGCACATGATTCCTAATTTTCATTAGAATAAGTGTGGATATTCTGAACAATGATCTGTGCTCAGTACTTACATTGCAGGGCTACAGAGTTTCCATTGCTCTCTTCCTTTGAAATGCACTCTCAGTATCAAAGTATCTGCAAAGACTACTCCAGACCTTCTGAGATGAGAACCAAAATATGTTCTGGCATTTGGCTGAGAGCACAGGGAAAATGCAAGGACATACCTTGGACTTGATTAGAATTTCAGGCAGAACACGGGGCTAAGGCTCTCACCTCAGACAAAGGTGACCCCATGGTTTTATACCTTATGTGAGCAACCTGAGGCCATGGCCCTTCCTCTTTTGTCACTCTCCTTCCAGAGGCTGAGCTGAGGCATACCATCAAGAAGAGTTAGGGTTCAGGGCCACATCAACTGAAAAGCCATGTGGCTTACCACAGTCTCAAAGCACCTGGGAAGGCATCACATACAAGAGGATCAAATTTCACCCAGCAGACAAGTGATGTCCAAACCTGGCAGTGGTTCTCCTGGCAGGGAGGAGAAGTGAATAGGTACATCAATAATTCCTTGCTTGATTGTTATTAAATATGCCATATGTGACTTGCAGGTTTGTGTGTCTTGCAAATTTGATTGAGGGAGCTAGCCATCTGTGAAACCAGACCATTCTGAGTTCAAATCCTGACTCTAACTTCCTGGCTTTGTGATTTTGAACATGTTATTCTATCCCTCCATTCCTGTTTCCTCATCTGTAAAATAGGTTTGACAATGTATAACTTAGAGAATTGGTCTGAGGCTAATCCGAAAGTATATTTACACAATACCTACACAGTGGCTAGTTTCTAGTAGGTTACAGCTAATACTTATTAAGCCCTAATGCATATTAAACAATGTTCTATGTACTTTCTCAGGTACCTCTAATCATACTAGTAGTTTTAGTGCTTCTTTTTTTTCCGAAACTTTACTTCTATAATCGTATTTTACCCAGGCTAACAATATCAAACTCACAATTGTTTTGTATTTTTTATTCCAGAACATAAGTCCTAAAGAAAAGGCATTGACTTATAGAAAGATGAGTCTAATAAAAAAAAAGCCATCATTGAAAATCTAGTGCCAAAATTTTGGGTGGAATGGGCTAAATAGCCTACAGATGGAAAGATCTGACTGAAGGTACAGGAAAGCTGTACCCAGAGCAGGTAGGCAGAGTCCTGGGTGGAATAACCATGCCCTGGGTTACTCAGGACCAGGATTTGGTGCTTGGAATTTGTAGAAAAGTGGCCCAGGGCAGCACCCAGCCCTGTCTTTAAAATTATCTCCTGCTTTGGGAATCAGAGCACACACCTTGCTTTGGCCATAGCATTGTGATAGTGGAGGTGGGAACTTTTCATTCTCTGTTCACTCAACCAGGAACCACAAAAGTCAATAACAAAGACTATAGATGCTACAACCAGGATGGAAAAAAGCTTTCCTTTTTCCAACTTTTTTTTGGACTACCACAAGTTAAGGGAAGACAATTAATGTGTCTATCCGGAACTTTATATAATCTGGGCACTAGGGGATTTGAATTTATTATTTAACCTTTATATTTTAATAATGGTATTGTCTTGATTTTATAGATGGGGTATTGAGTTTTAAGGACACAAAGTAACTTGGGGCACCTCGGTGGTTCAGTCAGTTAGGCGTCCAACTCTTGATCTCAGCTCAGGTCTTGATCTTTAGAGTCATGAGTTTGAATCCCAGTTTGGGCTCCACAGTGGGTGTAGAACCTACTTTAAAAAAAAAGAAAAATAACATGAAGTAACTTGACTAAAACCATAGTCCTAGGTGTGGATAGAGATTCAAAATGAATCTAAAACTCTTTATATGAAACAACTGTCACCATTAGTGTGAAGCATAGCATCCTGTTATTTAAGAATTTCTAATTTGTCTCTACTGTCAATTGAGTCGTGTTTAGCCTTTTTAGTCTTATATTCAAGATTTGCCACCATACCTATAATATCTTACTTATCATTAACCTCACGAAAGAAAGAAAGAAAGAAAGAAAGAAAGAAAGAAAGAAAGAAAGAAAAAGCAGCAAGCAAGCAGGCTTATGAAAATAATTACAGATGCCAAGACAAGGCATGGTACCAAGTAGGTGCTCAAAAACACTCATTGAATTGAGTTTGAGAGAACTAGAACTAGCAAATGAGGTAATAATAATAATGTTTGGAATGAGGACTGAAGAGACCTAAAAAGGTTCCAAACAATACTTGGTACCATACCTTACAAAAGAATTCAACATCACAGAGCCATAAATGGGTTTAGAGGTATTCCATGAAAGCATATGTATCTATAAAGCCCTGAGAAGGGACCATACAACTTCTTAGTAGAACTCTCCAATGATGGAGGATTCACAAACCCCTAACTCCTGAGCTATCTTTTTCATTTTCCAAAACCTCAAACTATTGAAAGAAAAAGTAGGGCCCCTTGCTTTGCCAGTACATTAGAATGCTGTCCTCTGTGCCTAGGAGATCCCACTGTGTAGAATATTAGGAATTTTCATCTTCCTTGCAAGAATAAGCACCAATGTGCCTACTGATGCATAAGTGTGAGCAGTGGTTGCTTCTTCCTGCTGGCTATGAATTTCAGCCTCCCAGGGATTCATGGCCAAATGTCCTCCACCAAAAAGGCAGAGGTCTTTGGAACAAAAAAGATTACGAAGCATGAAAGCTTTCAGCAGAAAAAGGGAACTGAAAAAGTGCCAACTTGTAAGAAGATGTGGAAGTGCGAAAACCTTTGATCAGTACTTCATTAGGGGATTGAAGAGGAAAGGACATGGGAGCTGATGGAAAATCAAGCAGTGTCACGGAATTCTTAAGTTGTAAATGCTCTTCACAAAAGATTTACTTATTTATTGAATTTTACTTTTTTTTCAATCTCTTATTTGTGGACTTCTTTCAACTGACTAATTCTCTGCTAAGCTTACTGGTCAATCACTGATGAAATGGACCAGGTGATCTCAGAGATCACCTTACGACAAAGTCAGGTGGTGAGGGAGTGAGAGGATGTGTAGGTAAGGGGACAGTATTTAGGGGAAGAACACTCACAGATATCAAATCGTTACTTAGAAATCCTCTTGGGGGATCCCTGGGTGGCTCCGCAGTTTGGCACCTGCCTTTGGCCCAGGGCGGGATCCTGGAGACCCGGGATCGAGTTCTGCGTCGGGCTCCCTGCATGGAGCCTGCTTCTCCCTTTGCCTGTGTCTCTGCCTCTCTCTCTCTATGTCTATCATGAATAAATAAATAAAATCTTTTAAAAAAAGAAAAAAAAGAAAAAAATCCTCTCGTAGGAAGACAGTGAACCTGAATATCCAAAATCTTTTGGATGAGATACTATGACAGCTTTTACCCTGTGGCTCTCAAGAGATGAGCTAATTTCCACTGTAGTATGTGAGCTATTGCTCAGTTTCTGGCAAAATGAAAGATCACAGAGTCAAACCAACTTCAAATAAGGGCTAAATTATAGAAAATTCTGAATAATAGTATATTTTATGGAAAACTCAGTCTTGCTGCATTTGAATACATGTACTATTAGGATAACTTGCTCACAGAATGTTAAGGAGTTTTTTCCCTAAAAATATATTCTTTCTTAGATTTTTATTAATAGACAAGATTTAATTATAACTAAGTAAAACTATGATTAAACACTGTGTCTGTCTAAAAAATAAGAATTAGTCTCCTAAATAGGCTGTAAAAGCTGCTGGATAATCCCCTTTATGGTCTCAGCTTTATAAATCCCTTTCCCCATCCCCCCCCATAAATATGGAGAAAATAAATCTCTACAGAGCCAGGTTTTAGGATGCCTCTGTTCATCAACTGTGTACTTAGCATGGAAAAAGTCTCTCTGTTCCAGGAGGGTTTTTTAAACAATGAATGTTGGTGGGTTTGTCCCACTTTCCCTAAAATAGATTTCCCCCCGTATTTCTCTTATTCCTCCCATTTTGCCAACCACCTTCCCCTCCCTTCTTTTCATAGAACTTATTTTCTCAAGCTGTTCTCAGTTAGGCAATGTGTGCAAAGAGCGCTGATGTTTCCACTCTAGAAGCCTCCAGTGATTACACCCAGTCTCTTTCATGCTAGAACTACATATTTATCAACCCCAGAGAGCAAAGATGAGGCGGCACCAGAGTAGTGAGTGATGTGAATTGCTGTCACAGCAGAAACTGTGCTAGTAGAGGCCTCCAGATAGAAAAAAGATGATAAGGTTGGGGAGGGGTGGGGAGCACAAAGAAAAAATAAAAGAATGTATGAGATGAACTTAAAAAGAAAAAAAAAGCAGGAAAAAAACAGTGAGTAATTAGAGAGGACTTGGTGGTGTGCACAGTTGCCAGTCCCTGCTGGAAATGCCCTTCAGTGGCCAGAAGTGGGTCATAAGTGTAATGAGCCGGGTAGCCTGACATCTGGACTCCTTAGTCCAGCCTCAGGTTTCCACCTGGGTATAACAACTTGAGGGTTTCAGAGCTCAGAGGTAAGTGAATGATTTTCTTTGATTTTTGTCTCCTTCATCAGACAGAACCACATATTTTCCTCTATGGGAAGAGCTCACCCTTCCTGATGAACCAAAATCACCAGAGGCGGCCACAGTGCAGACTGGGTCCCTTTACGTCCCTCTAGGCCTGCATGCATTTAAGAAGAAACTTGCTCTAACCCCTGCCCAAGCTCATAACTTAGAAGCTTCTAATTAGCAACTACCTCAGGCATTTGAATTTCTGGAGATGCAGATAATTCTCATTTCTAATAATTTAGCTCTTCTGACAACAGCCAGCGTTTTTGCAAAGACTATTTGGCTTCAAGGAAACTGGACAAGATTGATGCACAGCTCACCCAAACCATGGCCACTGCTCGTGAAACTTCCCAGAGCACTTTTGATCCTAGCAATGGCTTAGAATGGTCATTGTCAAACACACATATGGCAACCACATTTTCTGAACCTCAAACAGGGACATATTGGTCTAACAGTAGGAAAGGAGACTTGATAATGGAGAAATGGTACCCATCTTACTCATGCTTCTTGAAGTGTTAACCCCTCTTTACTATTCTCTCCATGACTTTCTTAACAAGCCCTAGACTGAGTGTGTTTCCCTCTGTATATCCCACTTTCCATATCCTCAGGGTTTACTTTTTTTTTTTTCTCCAGCTTAACCCTTCATCTTGGCACCTTGAGATAACATTAATCTAAGAAAGCTGAGTACAAGAAGCTCTAAATGCTACTTAATCACTGTTGTATCATTGTTTCAAATGTTACCCCAAAGGGTCCTCCACTGAAACAGGAAAATGGGGCAAGGCACATAACATGAGATTTGCACCAACAAACATAAGGTGTATAGAGGTTTTGATATTTGCTAGTTATTGATATTTCTGATGCCTAATTTTCCATCTGTAAAATCAGAATTATAACAATATCTACTTCTTCTGATGGTTGTGAACATTGAACATTGAAAGGTATATGGTATGATAAAGTCTAACGTGAGCATCACTTACTAATACAGGTGATATCAGGCCATGACAAGAGATAATCTCAGGCCTTTCCTGGAGCCCACCAAATCATATCAGCAGGTCACGTGCTTATCCCACCACAATAGCAGACAGTCTCACCTGAGTACACAGGAATGTGTAAACAACACATCACAATTAGAACCCATTGACTTAAGCAGATGACTTTGTTTTAATCAATCATCCAGTAGTTTTGGAGAAACTGGATATGTGTTTTTATCCTGCATCCATGCCTACTGACCTGTCACAGACCCCATAGCTTCAGCAAAACTAAGATAAATAGCTGAGCAAAAATTCTCAAGTCTGTTCATTGCTTCACTGTATCTGAGTCCTTTCACTATATGTTTTTTTCTAGAGGCAGGTTAGACATGCTTACCTGTCCCAAGAGGAGGAGGAGTGTGCTTGGTGTATAAAATATCCAGCTGGTCGGGACTGCGAGAGAATCAGAGTATTCTTTGCATGACTTCCCAATAAAAGGAAGGGGGAAGCAATGTGGTCTCAGAATAACGAGAAAAAAAGTAGATGCTATTCCCTGTTTTCACCCTGAGAAAACACAAGAGCTGTCTTAAAATGTCCCAAGTAACTTCGAGGGGGAACTTAACCGCTTTGTGCCAGTACCTGGCCCTGGCTGCTACTTCTAACCTAAGTTATTAAGGAACAAAAATATTTCCAGAATGTGGTGTTCAGCTCCATACAAGGTCAAATCCACACAAGGAATTCAGTGAGAAGGAAAAGAATCGGGAAGCAATATTGGTATTCCATCTAGGAAGCAAGTAGATAGCATGAAGCATGAGAAAAGAACCCAAATGTCCCATATCAGTAGTTCACTAGAATATGACAAGAGAAGGTGAGAGTTGCCATGAATGTCCAGGAAAATAGATTAAGTGACAGGAGATAGTGGGAGGGAGTCAGGCACTAAGCCATTGGACAATTCCCTGTGACTTCTTCCCTCCATTTCTAGGCTGGTCACATGAGGCTTAGCACTGGCCCACAGCTTCTGTCCTGCACATCTTACAGGCACCACCCAACACCCGAATGAAAGAAGTGTTGCCTTGCCAGAGATCCAAGTGCATCATGCCGCTGTGTGTTTTCTGTCCGTTGAAGTCCTAAGTTATTGGAAAGTGGACCTGTCTACCCCTTCCATCCTATGTCCAAACCAGAGATGTAATAAATTACAAATAAATAAAAAATTATGACAAAACCTCATGTCTAAGGCATTTTGGGTGAGAATGAGTTACACTAATTTGGGAACCTAGTTGTACCCATCATGTTCAGCTTTCCTGAATGTGTGCAGAGATCCAGGTCCTATTGGCAATATCCACGGGGATGTTGCTGCTCCTGGGTGCTTTGCCACAAAAAACAAATAATCTGATTGATTTATAGGCTCCAATGCTGGATGATGGTGCAGCTGAAGCACTGGGATTTATGCAGAGGATTATTCCACGTCAGAAAAGAATGCATTCTTCTCTGCAATAGAACTTCCCGATTTCTTGCTTCAGGTTGATCAGAGAATTTCTCCACTGCAAACTCCTAGTTTAGAAATGAGTTTTTCTCTTGCCAATCTGGATTATGATAGATATCAACCCTATCCCTGTGTCTTTTTAGACTGCATGCTGACAGGAAAGGACTCAGCAAGTTGGTAATGTGGGAGATCCCTTCCTGATATTTGGCACAATCTGATTTTATCTCTAGTTGTCTTTATTTATCCTCCGCCATTAGATTTTGGCTCTCTTGGATTCAAATGACATCTTTAAGGGGAGAAACAAAGAATTTGCAATTGTTTCCCAGCAATGTGCAAATTGGCACTTAATTGAGAATTAATGGTGTGCTAACTGCTCACTGCAGCCATTCCCACTGCAAATTGCACTGGGATTGCTTGCACTTTTGACTTTGACATGCTTTTTATAGGGGTACATGAGTAATTTGATCTGTAAAAGGGAGAGAAGATTCCACCTCCTGAAGGAAAAGTACTAATTAGCAGCAAAATCTAACTGCTTTTCTCCGGCAGGGTCTCCTCTCCCTATGTTTGGCTTAATGCAAACCCCTGCCATGCTGAGTTTCTACATTGGATTGTCCAATACAGCCTGTTTAATTTTAATTTCCTTTAGCAGAGTTGATATTCAATTAGCAACACCAATGAAGGGATGCATTAGCACACATAATAATCTTTTAACTTTGTACAGAGCTTTAGAGTTTACAAAGCACTTTCACATTTACTCTTCACAGACATAATTGTCGTATTTAGCAACAATTACAAGCCCCATTTTACAGATGGAGAAATTTAAGTTCAAAGATATTAAAGGTAAGTCCAAGGTCACATAAATTAGGGAGTGGAGAGGGTAAAGAATTCAGATTCCATAGTTCTTAATCCATTGCTTTTTTTCTATTATCCCAAGAAAAGAGTATGGTTCACACTATTGCCCTAGGTGCACAACAATCTTTTTAATCCTACATTCATATCATTCATTTATTCATTCATTTTTTTCAACATAAAGTTTTAGCAAACAATAGTATATACATAATACTTGCTAAATGTTCTTAGAAAAAAATGAAAATAAATACAAGGTGGGATTCCCAAAAATTCTTGAGCTCATGACAAATATACATAAGATGTTGATGTTACCATTAGGCAAAAACCTAATCCTTGAGCATAGGAACTATGTTCAAGTTCATCATTTTATCCTTCTGCAGAGCCTAATGCAAAATAGGATCTAGCTGAAAGTAGGTAGTGTGTAAATACTTGCAGACTTGCAGGGGTGGGGGGGAGTAAATGTAATGAAATCACTTTTTTGCTGGCTTGGTTGGCCAGAAGAATCTAAGACTGAGTTTTGCATTTTTGGCTTCCCTGATTTTTGAAAGCCATAATCTGAAAAAAATTGGAAGCCTCACTTCTTTTCCTGTTTAAAGAGAAGAGAGACCTCATTCATTAAAACAAAAACTTCTTATCCGGGAGTTTCTTCCCAAGGGTTCTAGGACAGCTTGGAGAGGAAATAGTGGGTATATATACCTATAACCTTGTCCCTCTTTCCATGGTGTGGCTTCCAATGATCTCTTGTATTAGATCCCTGACTATCGGGTAAATCAGGAAAATAGTCTTCATACCCTGGAAATGCCTGCCTGTGGATGTAGACATACACTCAGCTGCACAGAGCAAATGTGCAATCAAGTGAATCTGAGAACTTCGGTGCCCTCACCAAAAAGCCTGGGACCCTGGGCCATTTTCTGATTTGTGCCAAAAATATCCTTCCCAAAATTCTTCTTGAATGGGATTGAGGGACTGGGAAGAGAAGAGGCCTCAGCCTCCTGCCGTGAGGATGTGAGATATCCAGCTGTGCCAATCCTCATTAGCACCCAGTGGGGGATGGTGGGGGGCAGGCAGCAAGCATTTGGAAGACTTTGGCTCACAGCCCAGCCTAAGAAGTCCCCCGAGATGGTCTTTAATAAACCTCCTGGGAAGGGCTGGAAAAGTTAATTAGGATGTAAAAGGGTAGTTTGACTACTTCAAATCAGAAGCAGTTGGAGAGTATTAAATATTTTTTTAAATCCATTTGTTTTACCAAGGGGGGTGGATTTCCTGTTCATGGGGCTTTTACCATAAAAAGCACAGTTAATATTACAGCATGTGGTCATTGAGACAGGTTAGACATTCAGAGAATTACTGTTTCACATGATGTGGCCTGTAGCTTCTAGATTTGTGCTATCCCATAGGATAGCTATTAGCACATGTGGCTATTGAGCATGAAATGCAGAAGTAAATTCTTAATATTATTTAACACAAACTAATTTATATCTAAAACTGGGTACTTGATTCAGCTATTGGAAAAGTTTTAGAGGATATTTGGAGTAACATGTCTATGTAAATCTACTTCTTCAACTGTAAATTTTATTAACCCTGAATATTAATCAAGTATTTCTGATGAAAATGTAGTGTCTGGATTCAAATGTGTTGTAAGTATAAAATACACACCAGATTTCAAAGACTTAGTCCAATAAAAAAAAGGTAAATATCTCATTAATTGTTTATTGTAATAAACACTGAAATACTATTCTGGACATATTTTGTTAAATAAATTATATTATTCAAAATAATTTCATCTGATTTTTTTTTACTTTTTTTAACTGTATCTACAGGAAATTGAATTATATTTTTAGCTTACCTATTTTCATTGGGCAATATTTTTCTATTGAAGCACTGTTATGTGCTAAATTGTGTCCCCACCTCAATCTATATGTTGAAGTCCTAAACTACAATATGTAAGAATGTGACTATGTTTGAAGATAATGTCTCTAAAGTGGTTGTCAAGGTTAAACAAAGTCATTGAGGTAGTCCTAATCCAATATGACTGATGTTCTTATAAAAGAGATTAGGCCACAGACACACACAAATGGAAAGATCATGTGGAAACACATGGAGAAAATGGCCATCTATAAGCTAAGGGGAGAGGCCTTCAGAAGAAAACAACCTTCCCAACACCTTTGAGTGAGGTTGAGGGAGAAATCACTATGGAGAAAGCATACATAAGAATGTATAGCAAAGGAACCTAACCTAACCTGGACTGTCAGAGAATTCCAAACTGAGATCTGAAGAGTAAGTTTGAGTGAATTGTAGTGAAAGGGAACAAGGGAATCATAGCATCATGTGCAAAAATCCTGTGATGGAAAGAAATATGAGATGCTTGGGTGATGTGAAATGAAGATGGAGAGGTCTCCAGGGTATAGACATTGGAAATTCTAGTAAGTCAGTTGGGGATTTTGGACTTTTTCTTAAGATACGGCTTTTTAAACAGAGGGTTATATGGTCTTATCTTTGTTTGGAAATGAGAATTTTGGCTTCTGGATAGAAAAACAATACAAAGGGGTCAAGAGTATATGAAGGTAGTTGACAGGAAGCTGTTGCAGTAATCAGGTGAGAGACAATGGTAGTTAAGGGACTGGGAATAAGGATGAAGATGGATAGACTTCAGAATCTTTCATTACAGGGCTTCTTATATTTTAGTGTACACAAAAACCATCTGGAAACCTTGCCAAATGTACATTTGGATTTGGTAGGTCTGCAGCAAGGCCTCCAGATAGGCCCACAATTCCATTATACTAGCAAGACTCACACAAAAGCAACTTCTGGTCCACAGACCATATTTTAAGTAACAAGGTTCTAGTCCTTAGAATCCACTGGACTTGGTGACATGATACAAGGAGGAAAGTGAGGGAGAGTAAGGTTTCTAGGAGAATGTTGAGTTTAAAGGGATTTTGAGACTTCCAAGAGGAGAATCTGAGTAGGTAGCTATATGAATAGAGTCTATACAGAGGGAAGTTCTGGGCTGGAGATTTAAATTTGTGAATCAGTTGCATATAGCTGAAGCTATAATAATTGCATATACCTGAAGATGTGGATGTGGATGTCATCACCTAATGAACAATAAAGAGTAAATGGTGATGAGGGCCTTGAATTAAACCTTGGAAAGTAACAACACTTGAAGGCAAAAAAAAAGAAGTCAAAGTAGAAGGAAACCCCAGGGACGCCTGGGTGGCTCAGCAATGGAGTGTCTGCCTTCAGCCCAGGGCGTGATCCTGGAGACCCGGGATCGAGTCCCACATCGGGCTCCCTGCATGGAGCCCGCTTCTCCCTCTGCCTGTGTCTCTGCCTCTCTCTCTGTGTGTCTTTCACTAATAAATAAATAAAATCTTTTAAAGAAGAGGAAGGAAACCCCAATAGTCTTGTGTGATAGAGATGGTATTTCAAGAAGTATAGAGAGATCAGGAATTAAATGCTGCTGGCAGACCAAATAATATTAAAACCAAGATGTTCTCATTGTTTGTTTTCACCTCAGTTGCTTATTGCCACCGGGGGTAAGTGACAACCTTTTCACATAGTTTCACTTTGTCCTCTTTCCTCAATTTGGACCTTTATCATCTACCTTCCTTACCCCCCATCTTTAGGCAGAGGAACTTAATGACCTTGGAAGCCAGGTGTTAAAATGGAAGAGCATAAGAGGGAAGAAACAGGTTAGGAATTAAATTCATGTTTTAATCCCCATTTAAGTTAATATTCTGTTGGTTATACAGTCTGAGTTTCAAGCAACTAGTTTAGAATGAACTTTTGGAACCACACCCATTTCTAAGCTGGGAACTGCTTACATAGCAAAGGATTTATCGCTGAATGATCAATTTGATATGCTTGTCATAACTGCTAAACTATCCAGACATGGTTCATTTATTCCAGTCAACATGATGTCTGAAATGGATTGAAGAAATTGGATCAATAGACCCTAACCATCGATCTGCAAATGGTCACTCTGGACAGTTGTGGAAAATCAACCAGTCCAGTTGTCTGAAAAAATAACATTGGCAAACAAATTATTTTATCAGTCATCTTTGTTTTTAGTGGAAAATGGCATGGTTTCAATTTAGAAAGGGATATGGCTCACTAGCCTTATGGTGACCAATCTCTAAAAACTGAGAGATGTGTTATATCACAAAACTGATAGGTTGAAGGAATTCGACCACATACATTTTTTTTTACTAAAAATTTGATGTAGATAACTTTATTTAAAACAGTAATAGCAATTATAGCAATATCATAAGAGGTTAGAGGGAGGAATTAGGAACATTCTGTTACAAGGTATCACATTACATATGAAGTGTTACAGTGTTATTTTAAAATGAGCTTAAGTTAGTTATAAGTGTACATTATAAAATATGGAAAACCACTAAATTTTTAAAAGATGTATAACTTCTATGCTAGAGAAGAGAGAAAACAAAATTATATCAAGTATTCAATTAAACCCAGAGAGAGCAGGAATAAAGGGAAGAAAAAAAAATATACTGGATAGAAAACAGTCACAATCCAGTAGATATTAATCCAACATTTTAAGAATCACTTAAGTGTGAATGGTTCACCAATTACAAGGCAGAGATTGACAAAGTGGATTAAAAAAACTAAAACTAAAACAAGACCCCATTATATGTTGTTAATATGAAACTCATTTTAAATAAAAAGACTCAGGTTGGCTAAAAGTAAAGTTGGAAAAACCCAAATGTCCATCAATAGATAAATGAATAAAAAGAAGTAACACATACATACAGTCGAATATTATTCAGCCTTAAGAAGGAAGGAAATTCTGAAACATGCCACAACACGATGAAACTTGATATTATGCTACATGAAAGAAACCAGACACAAAAGAACAAATACTGTATGATTCCACCTAGGTGAGGTACCTAGAGTAGTCAGATTCATAGAGTTAGAAAGTAGAAATATGATTTCCAGGTCTAAGCAAATGAAGGAATAGAGAGTTAGTACTTAATGATACAGAGATTCCGTTGTGGAAAATGAAAGTGTTCTAAAGACATATGGTTACAGAACAATGTGAACTTATTTAATGTTACAGAACTGTATGTTTAAAGTGGTAAGTTTTATGTTATATGTGTTTTATCACCATGAAAAATGCACACATGAAAAGCAAAGGGATGGAGAAGATATGCCACACTAACACCAATCCAAAAAAAAAAAAAAATCGGAAGTAGCTATCTTAATTTTAGACAAAATTAACTACAGAAAAGGGAAGATTATCAGGGGTCAAGAGGGACATTACCAAATCATGATAAGGTTAATTCCTGAAGAAGACATAGTATCCTAAATTTGTTTGCACCTACTACAGAACACCAAAATACATGAGGTAAAATAGGATATAATTGAAAGGAGAAATAGAAAATCCCATCATGGTAGTTGGAGATTTCAACAACCCTGTCTGTAATTGATAAATCAAAAGTTAGGGAATAACATTATTAATTTTATTTAATTGACATTTGTACAAAATCCTATCCAACAACAGCAGAATACATCTTCTTCTCAAGCTCCCATGGAGTAGTCATCAAAATAAAACATATTCTGGATCAAAAAATATACCTTACAGGGATACCTGAGTGGCGCAGCGGCTTAGCGCCTGCCTTTGGCCCAGGGCACGATCCTGGAGACCCAGGATCGAATCCCATGTCGGGCTCCCGGTGCATGGAGCCTGCTTCTCCCTCTGCCTGTGTCTCTGCCTCTCTCTCTCTCTTTGTGTGACTATCATAAATAAATAAAAATAAAAAAAAATAAAAAAAATACCTTACAAATGTGAAAGAATAGAAATAATATGAAGTGTATTTTAGAACAGATGTTAAACTAAAAATCAATAACAGAAATATAGCTGGAAATATTTGGGAATTAAACAACACAATTCTAGATAATCTACCTGTTATAGAAGTCTCAAGAGAAATTTAAATTACTTTGAACTAAATTAAAATGAAAATACAACTTATCAAAATTGGTGAGATGCAGCAAAGGCAGTGCTTAGAGGGAAATTCATAGCATGAGATAAATGTATGAGAAAAGAAGAAAATCTAAAATCAACAATCTAATTTCACAATCTACAAAATTAGAAAATAGCAGTTTGAATTTAAAGGCAGCAGAATAAAACAGATGATTAAAAAAAAACTAGAACAGAAAACTAATGAATTTGAAAACAGGAAAAGAATAAAGAACATTAATGAAACTAAAGGTTGATTCTTTGAAAGATCAATAAAATTGATAAATTCTTAGCCAAGCTAACCCAAAACAAAAGAAAGGACATAATTGTCAATGTTAAAAATGAAAGAAGGGTCATCACTACTGATATCATGGACATTTAAGGGATAAAAGACTACAAACAAGATTATGCAAAAAAATTCAATAATTTAATGAAATGGACTAATTCCAAAAAAGTCACAAACTACCAAAATGCATAAAAAGTAGAAATAGCTAATTGAAGAGCTCCTAAATTAAATAAATTTAATTGTTAACAACCTTCCCAAAAAAAGAAAGTACAAGTACCAGGCCTTGGTGATTAGATGGTGAAACCTACTAAGCATTAAAAGACATCATATCAATTCTCCATAATCTCTTCCAGAAGATAGAAGCAGAGATAACATTCCTCGAATCATTATGAGGCAAGCATTTCCCCATACCAATAGCAGATAAAAAATATTAAGAAAAAGGAAAACTCCAAGTGAATATCATTCATGATCTAGATGTAAATCCCCAATAAAATATTAGCAAATTGAATACTACAATGTAATGAAAAAATTATTATCTACCACAACCAAATGAATTTTTTTCTAACTATGCAAAACTGCTTCTACATTGAAAAATCAGTCAATGGAATAGAACATATCAACAGGCTTAAAAAACAAATATTAGATGATGTTATCAATCAGCACAGAAAAAGCATGTGACAAAATCCAAAATCCATCCATGATAAAAAAACATTCAGCAGACTAGGAATAGAGGGACCCTTCTTCAGTTGGATAGAGATTTCTTTGAGTCTATAGATTGCTTTGGGTTGTATTGACATTTTATAGTATTGTCTTCCAATCCATGAACATGATATGTCTTCCCATTTATTTGTGTCTTGATCTAGGGATTCAAAGCAGTCCAAATCAAAATCTCTGCAAGCTCTTCTGTAGATAGCAACCAATTGATTAAAAAATTTATATGGAATGGATAAAGGCCTAGTGTAACTAACATGATATTAAAGAAGAACAAAGCTGGAGAACTAGCACAACCTGATTTCAAGACTTACTATAAAGCTCCAATAACAAGACAGTCCTATTGGTGAAAGAATAGACATATAAATCAATGGAACAAAACAGAGAACTCAGAAACAAACCCCTTCAAATATGGACACCTAATTTCTTTTTCTTTTTTTAATTGTAGTAAAATATTCATAATATGAAATGACCATTTTAACAATTTTCAAGCTGGCATTAGTTACATTCACATTATTGCACAACCATCATCACTATCTACCTCCGGAATTTCCTCATCTTCCCAAACTGGAAGTCTGTATCTATTAAACAATAATTCCCCCATTGTCTCTTCCTCCTAGTGCTGATAATATTATTCTAGTTCATTATTTCTATGGATTTGTCTATTCTGGGTTTGAAGGGGGAAAATGTGCTGATCTAAATAATTTTGAAAAAAAAAATGGTGCCTGTAATACTAAAGGCAAAAGGAACTGTACAGAAGTACAGAGTTCTGGTTGAAAAGCCTCCCTTGAGAGTATGGGTTAAAATTCTGAAATTAATACATGTACACTGGAATGAACAATTAAGTAAATGGGTGTCAAGTGGTGGGATTAGGGATTGTGCATGGGAAATGGGCATAAGCAAGAGAAATCTTAAAAGGCCTGACTACTAAATGGTTTCCAAGGTGAGATACTAGACCAGAAAAAGGACATTAGATAAAAACTAAGGAAATTCAAATAAACTATGAACCTTAGTTAATAATAATATATCAATACTGGTTAATTCATCAGCTGTGACAAATGAATCACACTAACATAAGATAATAAATAATAGGGGAACCAAATGTTAAGTGTATTAGAACTCTCTGTGCTCTCCTTGCTCTTTTTCTGTCAATCTAAAACTATTTTAAAATAAAAGTTGCCTGACTACAGACAAGAAACTGTTGGCTGCCAGAGCGGGCAGGTGGGAGGATGGGTGATAGGGATTAGGGAGCACACTTGTGATGGGCACTGGGTAATGTATGGAAGTGTTGAATCACTATATTGTACACTTGAAACTAACAGGACACTGTGTGTTAACTATATTGGAATTAAAATTTAAAAAATAAATAAAATAATAAGTTAATTGAGAAAGAGAAATTGTATGGTATCTGGGTTCCAGGGAAAGTGTAATCACTTTCCCTCGGTGTATCTTTCATTTGTCTCTCCAGATCCAGTTTCCATGCTCTTGGCTTCTGGCTTCCAGTAGCATTCGGGCAATGGTAGGCAACACCAAGGGATCAAGGAGAAAAGGAGGAGAATGGAGATTAGGGAATTTATTTCTCCAGCTAGTTCCCTGCAAGACTGTGTTCAGTAGACAGTCTTTCCTATAGCAGATTCCTCTCTTACCCTTCCTTTTGTCTCTAGCCCAGAAGTACTGCACAATCTTTTTTTGGGTTCCCTAAGCCCTGCCCATGCCCAGATCTTTGTAAATAAGCCGTTTATTAAGCTTCCCTCAATAACCTAGTTTGTGTGTGCTGTCTGATATTTGGCCGAAATCTGGTGGCTAAACCCTATAATTCCTGACTCAAGCAACAAATATCTTCCCAAAGCAAAGAGCATGTGTAAGTAACACATATAACTTCTATGGGTCTCACCTAAAAATCTGGAATAATATTCATCGAAAACCCTGGAATACTACTTCCTATCTCAAAGGCTGTGGTGAATCACTAATAAAATAGTATGGAAGATCCTAAGATACATTGCCAGACATTTTTATATCACTTTTTATCATGTCCTTCTTTTGTAGCATGGGTTGCTGGTTTGGGCAATCTTTTTAGGAGGACACAGAACGTTAGTGTCCTTTATAGAATACTTCAAGGAACCATGAGTGGACTGTTGGAAGAAGCTAAGGAATGAAAGTTGTGTCCATCACAGCTCCAAGGAGTGGGATAAGTGAATAAGTATCTGCCAGGGAAAGTCGCTTCTATCAGGGAAGAAACTAGCTACTGAATTCAAGTAGAGAGTAGACTAGGTCAGAATTTGGTGGTCAGTGTGGTTTTCAAAGAAGTCAGAAGAACCATATTCAAGGAGAAGACTGAATTATATTTACATAATTTTCCTTTTCTTACTTGGAGACTTTACCTTTTTCTTACTTGATTTACTCAACAATAATGGGAAGTAGATATTTTCAAACTCATTTATGAGATGAGAAAGAGTTTCAGAGAAATCCAGTGACCTCGTTAAGGTTGCCCAGCTAGTGAGTGGGCAAGATGGCACGTCTGTGCTGAAAAAACTACTTGAGGGCTGAGCAGACAAGAGGCAAGGAAGAGGGGTAGGTCACAAAGAGTGTCAGTGCAGGGGAGTGGATCAGATATCTAGGAAGATAATCAGCTTGAACACTGAGTGGGGTAAGGAAGTGACAAGCACAACTTTGATCCCTTTTTTGCTGGTGCCTCTAATTTGTAAAGAGCTCTAAACTCTGAGATTTAGGACTCTCGGGGTTTCTGACAGATGAACAAATTGGGGTTTGATCTTCATACTTCAGTGTGGAAATACTGTTTCTAATGGCAGATTTGATTCAGCCTGGAACCATAAATACCCAATAGCAGCATAAATACCCAGCACCCTTGCTGCCCACAGCATAAAGTTTTCTTTCACATATGGCTACCCTCATTTGCCTTCTCAGCAAATAAAGTTTCTCACCATTGGACTTCTCAAATACCAAACTCCTCTGTATATCATTTTTCCATTTGCAGTAACTTGAGACAGACAACTTTTTGTCACACCCAGAGGGTTTCTTTTTACTTCAATTATATAATAGGTTTCCTGGTACTTTTGTCCCCAAATGTAGGTTAAAAAGTGCTTGCTAAAATTAACTTCTGTTATTTTGCACTCACGGGGCTTCTGGAGAAGGGCTGTCCACTTAAAATAGCTTCTAAGGGAACTATTCAGGACACTTGTAACTTTAGGTTTTATTAAATGACACCAGCTGCCGATGCTGGTTTTCCTTCACATGTAACTGAATCTCATTTGATCGAGGGGGAAAAATGTTCCCTGTATTGCTGGTGAAACACTGGAGCTCCATGGCCATGCGATGCTGCCATTTTAGCAATCTGGATTGAGGGTGAGCACAGCATATTGTGGGGGAGTCTGAAGATGAATGAACGTGACAGCTTGGTAGAGACAGCTCAACTCAGGCTAAAGGGCACTCAGGGACTCTGACCTCTTTCCTGGTGGCCAGCTATGTATCTTGGAAAAGGCAGAAAGAAAACACAAATCATAGAACTGTCTTGAGCTATGATAAGAGCTAGATATTGGCAACGTGCAAGTTCACAATGGCACACACTCATACACACAGGGGCAAACACATGCTATTTTTGCCCAGTCACAGAATTTATCTCTCCATATAGTCCATAGTGGTTGTTCTCTCATGACATAGTCACATATATATGAATATGAATATAAATTACACAGGAATCACACTTTTTAGAGAGGGTGAGGAGCAGAGGAAGTGAGAGAATCTCAAATGTGTGGCTCAATCCCACGACACTGGATCATGACTTGAGCTGACACCAAGAGTCAGATGCTTAACCAACTGAGCCAGGTGCCCTAAGTTACATTTATCATGGATAAGCCATTTTTCTCCACGTCACATCAACCTTGAAGATAACCAGGACTTGGTGTCAACCTATTGCAATGGTATTTAGCTCCAAGAAACCATGCTGCTTCATCATCATGACTGCCTGGTCCTGGGTGGCTCGCACTCCTCCTTGGTGGCATCTGGGACTGCTGCTCCCTACTACAGATCTGCTCTTGTTTCTGCTGACAACGAACAGGACCTAGAGCACCTGCAGAGCCCCTTTAGGAGCTGCTCTGGTCATTAACTCTATTTTTGTTTGTTTCCTACTGCTGCAACTCCTTTATGTTACAGACACTAGGGTAGCAATATTGGCTCCTACCTTGTGAACACTCAAGGACAAGATCTTTAGGATATCCTGGGATGGAGGATCCCTGGTGCTGGCAGCAGAGGTTCTCAGCACAACAGGAAGTTCTTCAAGCCCTAGGTTATGGAGCATAGGAATGAAGTGATGACAAGGGCTCACAATTTTGAGCATGCCAAGATTCCATCTTTCTTTTTGACCCCTACTCCAACACTAATACCTAAAACCTCAATACAATTTCCCTTGGAGGCCATCAGGATCAAACCTTTATTACTGTTCCTAGAAGTTCCTAGAAGACCTTCCTATCATTCATTACCTTCATGCCCCTGATCCCAATGTCCATACTGCTCTGGATGCCCTTATAGGACTCTATTCCAAACCCTGCCTATTTCCCAATACCTTGTTTTTGTACATTCTGGAACTTAGGACCCTTCACTACAAGATTTCATCTATGTCCAAGCTCTTCTAAAAACATTGTCCTCCTCTTGCTCTCTACCTCAAACCTAGCTCTTGCCTGAGGATGCTGCTTTCCTGGTCGCCCTTTCCTGTTGTAGCACTTCCTATCCCCCCTTCAGTACCACTAGCTGGGAGACATGCTCTCCCCGGAGATGTCTTTGATGCTTCTAGTTCACTACCATGTCCCTCATTCCTCCACACCAGTAAGTGAAGAGACGTACCCTGTCAGCGCACACCATTATCTATCTCCTCACCATCTTCAGACATCTTGCTTATTATGTAACCAGCATCTATTATTTTCCAACTCACTTCCCCATACACCCAACTTTAACAATCAGTCATTCCACTGGGACATAAAATCCAAAGGTCATACTCCCTTTTAATTGTCCTTTCCTCCCTTCATGTTCTTCATCACCCCTAACACCTAGCTTAAATTCTATCACCCATTATTTTTAATCACATTGTGGTAGACATCCTCTGCACAATCCCTCTCTTTATTCTATTCACCTTGCAAAAATCCCAAACCTAGTTATACACAGCTCTTGTGTAACCTAGTTATACACAGCTCCACCACTCTGCACCCACACTTACTGGGAAAACACTCACAGCTATGCTCTTTGATCCCTTTACAATTCCTGACCACTGGCTTCAAGTAAACTATGAACATCACTCAGCAACCCTACTCTATTTCCAGTCTATTTAATTCCCTTCTTTTCTGTTTCCTGCCTTCTCCTAAGTCCTCACACTTCCAACTTCTTCCTCATTCTTACATAGTGGCCTCATCTTCCATTTAAGTATATATTTTATTTTTTAACTATACATTTAAAATTTATGTAAATGGTGAATTCTCATATAGTTTTCTGTATTTTTAATTTAATATAGATTATACATTTTTAAAGTAAAAACAATTAGAAGGGAATATTCATACTTCTCTACCATCATATTTATAAAACTGCACTTATCTACATCCATATCCTTTGCTTTCTCTCTGTTACTATCAATGAAATGACCATGGTCCCATCTACACCTAACCCCATGGCTTTTTCAGCAGGTCCCTCCCTCCCTTACCTACCCATTGATGATGCTCTAGCAATGTCCCTTCTTTCTCCTGAATCATAAAAGTCTCCTCTATTCTGGATCACTCCTAATAGCATATAGACATGTTACAATTTCTCCCAACCTTAGAAGTATATTTGTTCTTGATCTCACATCCCTCTCCAGACACCATTTCATTTATTTACTCTTCTTTTATGTATCTCCCTAAGATATTTACATTCTCACTATCTCCAGTCCTTCTCTTCCGTTCTCTCTTAAGTAACATGCTAACCAGGAATCTAGCTAGGACTTCACTGAAATAGCTCCTGACCAGGGCACCAATGATGGTACTAAAACTCACTTGCACTTCTCAGTTTTCATCTTACCCATCCCATCAGCAGCATTTGACACCATCAATCATTTCCTCCCACTTGAAACATTTGCTTCATTTTTTCCTTAGCCTCCTTCCTCTCTGACTGGCTGCTGATTCTCTGCTTACTTTGCTTCCTTCCTCCTCATTTCTCTAACTATTATGGATCAGTTTTCAGATTTCCTTTCTTCTCCATCTACACTCACTTTCTAGGTGATTTAATTCAGACTCATAGCTTCTAATACCAAAAATTTCTAAATGTACATCTTCATCCTAGAAAGTCTCCCTGAAATCCAGACTCCTATACCCAGTTGCCTACGTGATAGCTCAGTTTAACCTGTCCACAAAGAAATTCTTGTTTATCTCTATCAAACTTGCATCCTCAGTAAAGACAATTTTGGTCTTCTAATTGTGTAGTCCCAAAAGTTTAGTCATTCAATCTTTCAGCAAATGAATGCAATTGGCTTTATCTAGAATATATCTAGAACCTGACACTTGTCATCCTCCTGTCTGACAACCACCTAGACTCAGAACACTACCAATTCCCACCTCTATTGTCTATCACTTCTTCCCTTCCAGGACCACTACAGTGCCCACTCCACAGCAGCTAGTGTAGTGATTTTAAGACTTAATTTGCTCATGTCTCTCCTATGGCCAGACTCTATAGTGACTTTCTATATTATTCAGAGTAAAAGCCAAAGTCCTTAAGTTCCCCCTAAACCTCTATATAATTTAACCCCTTATGACCTCTCTGATTTTCTCTCCTACCTCTCTTACTCTGTTCCAGCCAAACAGACCTCTTCCTTACTGTTCCTCACCTCATCTCCCTCAGATAATCTGCTTAAAATGTCATTTGTAGTGAGATCACTCCAAAATAGCAACCTCTATCCCTGGCATTCCCTTTCTTACTTATCTGCTTTCCTTCTTTTCTACTGAATCTATCACCATCTGTCATACTCTCGCTTTTGTGTTTATTTTCTGTTCCCTCAACTAAAACGTAAACTTCATGAATATAGAGACGCTGCCTGTTTTACTGACTGCTATATTCCCAATGTGTAGAATAGTTTTTGGCATACAGTAGAAAATACTCTGTACTCAGTAAGTATTTACGGAGGAATGAATGTTGAGATTATGACCACAAAAATAAATATTCTAATAAAAAAGGAATTTCAACAAAAAGTGTCACTTTTGTGACAAAGTCTAATTTGGAATTTAACTACCCCCTTGATGTAGAGTGGAAGAACCTGATGAGATGTTGGGTGTAAGAGATAGAACACTGATGCTGCACTGGAACCTTCTTTTGACCTTTCAAATGAGAGAAAAAGAAAGAGAAACCCTAAAAGAAAGGAAGATATATCATGGACAGGCAGAAAAAGAACAGAGAAGCTGTGAAGTAAAAAGTCATTTGAATATTGGGCGATATAAAGAGAACTCTCAGGCCTAGAAATGAATTAAAGGAAGGGAAGTAGGAAAGGAGGAAAGCTTGTAAGGCAGACTCGTCTCTGATAACCCGCCTTACATTAATTTAAGATAATACTCCATTAATCTTCATAGCAGAATCTTTAATTGCAAAATCTTTCATCAGGCTTGTTATTTGCTGCACCTGTCATTGGAGACACTCTGTGGTTTTTGTTGTGTTGTTGTCATTTCTCACGCTAATTAGGGGCTGTTTTGTTGTGTCTCCTTCAGTGTGGTTGGGTTTAAACCGTGATGCTGTCAAGCATGCTCCTGCTCCCTGAGCAGATTTCACACAGCATTTTGGGCAGATTTCAAAGGATAGATTGTTTAAAACATTAATTAAATACCCCACAATATTAACAACTTTCTTAATGCCCTTTAACAATCCCATAATCCATCCTGCATCTGCTGCACAGTCGTTAAACCTCAAATATATGTGTTTAACATTCAATTGGGTGCTTAATGATCTTACCTTATCTGGGCCTATTAAATTTAAAGACATGTGCATAATTGAGTTATTGCACATTAATTATAAATACCTATTGGCTATTAAAATCACATTCCAAGGGTTAACACCTATCACTAGATAGATTTGGCTAAACCTTGCCCAATCTGGGCTCTTCTTGGTGAAAAGACACACTGTCTGTGATAAAGAATTGATAAAGCCTATCTCTTACCAGGGCAGTCAAGTCGAATTGAAACTACAAATCCCACTCTAATCTGGATACTTCTTGCAGAATTACACACAGAAAATTAGTAATAATTCCTCACAATTTTATAGAACGTGGTGCATTTTAAAAGACTTTCACAACACCTGTCTGTACCACTTACTTATCAATTCACGGGCTTGAGGTACATATTTGGGTTTTAGTCGATATAAGCATGTTTCTACCAGTACGACTTAATTGTACACTTTCTGAGAGCCACTATGAGGTCCAGTTCTCCTGATTCCTAATTCAGGAAGTAATAATAGTCAAAGGTGAGTTCTTAAAAAACTGTGAGTAGATTAATTCCCTTTACTGGCACTCTCGCTCCATCTTTAAGATGATACCCATCCAAAGTACTCTGGAATATTCTCCTTCTGTACTGAATCTTTAATGGATCCTTGAGCACAACGTTTATGAGTTTGAATGCCATGGGACCAAAGAAGTGCTGTGCATCAGTCCCTCCCTTTTTTTATTTTTCTTGCCTGTGTCTGTGCTCTGAAGTTCCTTTGGGTGTTCCTTCTCTCAATAATAAAACATGACTGATAACAAGCAACAGCAGCCTTCCAAGTGGCTCCCTTTGTAGAAAATCCCCAAACACATTCAACTCAAATTTAAATAGCCACAATTGAAACAAAGAGAGAGATGTAGCAAATGGCCCCCCACTCTGTTTTCTAATTGTCTCCAGAGACAGATCACGTCTATTTGAATCTTTTTCAGCCAGGTCACATCAATGCACTGACAGATCTTGTCCTCTTCCATCAGACTTGGAGCTTTCCTTCTTGGGCATGGTATAAGTTAGAGCAGGATGGTCTGGGGATTCAAATATGGCTTTTGTGGCTTATGGACATCTCCGTGGTACAGCTTTGAAACAACAACAAAGCTTGACAAAATGTGAACTTTCTGAGGCAGTGAACATCTTTCAGTCCATGTGCAACTATGGCTGCTTCTCACTGGTTCCCTTCTATCAGTTTAAGAAACTGTCAGTTTCTACTCCCAACTTTATCATCGCATCAGTGTGTGACTAAGAGAAAGTCACTAAATCTCTCTGTGCTTCATTTTATCTAATGCTCAATAGAAGAGAACATGGCTGTTAGAATTCTACAAAGTAAAATCCAGGGGAGAGATGTATATGAAACCATTCGAAAGAGGCAAAACTCTATACATAAGTAAAAGAATTGTATGTTTGTCCCAAATAAACAATCTAATGAAGATCATGTGTGTTCCATACAGGCCAAAAATCATAATAATCAAACAGGCCTCACAGGAAAAGTACCTACATTTCAGAGGAAGTCACAGACATTCAAGAGTGGCTTCAACAAAGGGAAGGAGGGATCACATCTTGAATGCTTAGAGCTTTCCAAGAAGAAGAAGAAGAAGAAGAAGAAGAAGAAGAAGAAGAAGAAGAAGAAGAAGGAGGAGGAGGAGGAGGAGGAGGAGGAGGAGGAGGAGGAGGAGGAGAAGGAAAAAAAGAAGAAAAAGAAGACGATGATGCATAATTTAGTGAAAAGCACACTAACCTGACACATGGGTGACCTGGGCCTTCCTTCCAGCTCTGCTACTAGTTGTGTGACTTCAAGCAAATCTTTGAACTTCTCTGGGGCCTTCATTTCCTCAACTCTAGATTAAGAGAGCTGGACTTAGTGGCCACTGAGGTCCCTGCTGGTTCTAAAGCTTTATGCAGTTCTGTGCTTCCACTTGGCATTCCATAAGGCTGACTCTAACATGGTTTAGTTAAACACATGGTGTGAATGAGGCTCTTTATCAGTTATGAGTGTTGGCACCCAAAGTGCAGGTCTAAGACTGGGCCCAGGGAACCTGGGCCTGATTTCTCTCCCATTGTGTGAGCTTTGCTGTCTGTATCTACATGGCTCAGAAGCAAGAGCCTAGAGTCCTGCTACGATGAGCCTGGGGAGACAGCGCTAGGAGACCATGTGGAAAGGCTGAAAAACACACCCCACAGAATTGATTGTATTTAATAACAACTATCTGCCATCATGCCTGCTTTGTGAGGTGGCACACTGATGGTTATGGTGGTCATCTCATCATGAGTCCCCACTCTACCTGGGCCAGTGTCCTTGCTGTCATCCAAATTCTCAGAAAATATAATTCTACTGGGTCTTGGCTTTTGTTGTTTGCTCACCACACTTGGAACATCCCATCCCTCTTGCTGTAACTTCCATTTGCTACCCACAGCTCATGCTTCATCCTCTGCTGTCACCCTCCCTTATGCTCCTAGACCATACACCATTTCCATTGTTCTCTGGATTTCTTCTGTCTTGAAGCATTTAGCTCCTGTACTGTGTCTTATGCTAGTTTTATATGAACAGAGTTTCATAAATTCCATTTTAATTGAATAGAATAGAATTTAATTTCAGTCTCCCCTTGAATAGCCCCCACTTTGGGTGTGTTTGATCTTGTTCAACATCTCTCCAGAAAGTTTCAGTTTGATTTTATATCACATGCTATTCATCCTACGTAGAAGAACAATTTGTAAGCTTATTAATAAATAAAATAGGTCAGACAATTTCAGAACTGGGGAGACATCTATCTGTTAAAAGGCCTTGACAAAGATTTAGAGTGAAAGTCTTCACCACCAATAGCATTCCTTTTAAGGGAACAACATTTTAATATTTTCAGAGAACCCATCTAAAAACTCAGAAGATAGAAAGGGTTTCATATGCAGAAAGTCAAGTTGGTAAGAGTCTTCCTTTCCCATGGATAATTTCCACCCTGAAATCTCTTACTGACATGTCATGATGTTTTGAATGTTAACTGCATATTTCTCTTTTCCGCCCGAGTCTCTGCAGATAGAGAGATGTCAAAGAGAGATCAGATGACAGCTTTTAGTGGGGCCTCACAAGTGAAAACTCAGTGGGGATTCCCATAGGCCCAGGGTCCAGCCCTCACGTTTGAAGTCTGAAAACTCAATTTTGCCAATCCAGTGAAAGGTCATCAAGCTCTTGGACTCAATCAAAGTAAGAAATCTGCATTTACCAAATCCACACATCAGAATATCAATTCATTTGGAGTGGGAGATCTGTATGGAAATATCATCTAAATTGCAAATTCAACCATATTACTCCCCTGCTTAACATTTTCAATAGCTCATTTCTGCCTACAAATTGCTAATAAGGCAATTCCTGATATAACCTCTTTCCATCTCGTCTCCTTCTATACCTCTTCTCACATCCAAAAATGTTCCAATTTTCTCTAAACCCATAATGCTCTCCAAAGTCTTTTTAAGACTGCCTCTGGTTTCAACGTCTGCTTTGAATACACTCTCTTGCCTCTCATAAACATAATGCCAACCCTGATTTACCATCCTAATCCTCTATTACCTTCTAATCTTCATATTTTCAGGGTAAGTTCAGATCTAATTTGATATGGCCTCATTGACTCCTCCCCACTACTGACTGAGTAAAATGCCTCCTCTCTATACTCCCAATGCATGCTCTGCATTTCTCTGTAAGGGACTCTATCTCTTCACATATGATTATATGTTGACTTCTCTGTCCAACTGGACCGTGAACCCCTCAAAAATGTTAACCATCCATTCTATCCCTCTAACCTTTGTGCTGGAGTATCTGGGACACTGAGGGTACTTAAAAATGTTGATTAAGTCAATGAATGAACAAATACCCTCAGGACTCCATTTTGGTGGGTCAGGATGCTCAGAGTCCAAGTTATGGACCAGAAGCCTTGACTGGTGATGCAGATTTAGGATAAGAATTATTCGTGTTTTTAACATCTATTTTCTTCTGCTTAGGGTAACTAGTTGAAGCGCCCTTCTCTTCTCTGAATAATTTTTAAGGCTTATTTATTTGAGGGGGTGGGCAGAGGGAGAAGAAAGAGAGAATCCCAAGCAGAGACACTGAGCAGAGCCTGACATGGGGCTCAATCCTATAACCCATGAGATCATGACCTGAGCTGAAACCAAAAGTCAGATGCTTAACCGATTCAGCCACCCAGGAGCCCCTGTTTTCTATTTTTGTTAGAATCCCAATGCCCTTCCCCCAGGTAAGTACAACTTAAACTACCACCTAACCTACTCTTGCTCTGCAACTCCCTTTATTCTAATCTCTACACATAATTATCTCAGACTTACGGTTACTATCATTGCTTATTATTTTACCAGCTTTTGTTTTTCAGTACCAGCTACATTTTAGTACCAAGGCACCTGCTGATCATTTTGATAGAATGAGAGACACTCTGGTCTTTTGTCTAGGTAGTTTTCTTGATTCCCCTAGGTGGAAATTGGGGACTATGTTGACTTATTACATCATTATCGCCTCTTGAGAGTCAGTTACTGCTGCCGATAGGTAATTTTACCTATTCTATGTTGATGCTTATTAGCTTTCATTTCAGAGTCTGAGTTCTCCTGATTCCCTATTTCTGAGGAAGAACCAAAGTCCCTGTGCCTGTGTTATTAAACATGTCTTTTTTTAAAAAAGCTGCCAAATCAATCTAAATTTGCATAGCCTCTGGACTCTGGTGGAAGAAAGGGTATATAGTTCTACAAGGCTTCTATTTCTATTTCTATTTCTATTTCTATTTCTATTTCTATACCCCAGAGAACGTTAGTCCTGGAGAAGGAGTCCTATGGTAGGTCCTTGGGATAGATGCACCCTCAGTGGCTGGCTAATGGCTTGGCACCATGGGGAATTTCCCAGCTTGCTTTGCAAAGTCTGCTCAATCTTGGCTTGCCACACTGCTCAGATAGCCTTCCTAGGGAAGCTGGCTGTGCTTCTCATATTCGCTTATTTTAAACACAGTGTCTTCTCCTCATCCCTTGATGCCTATTGTGTGGTTTAATTGCTACCCTCTGCCCATGGTTGCCAGCATGATGTGCTGTGAGGCCAGCACGCACAATGCAATGTGTGCCTGGAGGGGCTGACAAGCCCAGCTTCCAAACCGGATTCTCAAAGGGAGAGGCCAATGAAACCCATCGTCGAGAAAGTGATAATTTCTGTGCCATGCAATTATACCCTTTAAAAAGTATACCTCTGGTGCACTATCCTGCCAACAGTTTACCGACGACGAGGAAACAAAACCAGCAGTTGATGCTAGAATGATGAAGGAAACCCTGTAATCATCTTAAAAATAGATTTATATAGGGAACCTGGTTATTATGAGTGTGGTTTTACACTCTGTTTCGAAAGAAAAAAAAATCCTCTCCACAACTTTAGCCATTTTAATTTCTGCGGCAGCGTCGTGGATATTTGGAGGAGAGATGGGAGAAGATAAGGAAGAGAAGAAGAAAATGTATTGCTGGGATTTTTCTCTCTGCCACATGCTTATCCTGAACGTACCCACCCACAGATACCCCCCACACACTGCACCCCTATCATTATGGGAACATCTCCCCACCGATCACACCCACCAAGAAGCCATAAAAGCGAACCTTGTCATCACAGCTACCCACTCACAAATAACTACTGCCCTAAGTTCCACTTTACCCCATTTCCCCCCTTCCACACGCAATACTTGCTCTTCTGCACTTTTTCCACCACGTGTAAGTAAAACTCACCAATACGTGACACTCCTCCACGGGAGGATCCTTCCATGGTGGATGTTTCCAGGCTGTGCCCATGCAGGTTGCCACTCCCTTTCCCAGCCATGACAACTTGAAGTGGTAAGAGCCTAATATAGTCAGGAAAAGGGTGTCACCTGACCAGGTGATTGTACAAAGTACCAGGTGGCCATAGCCCCAGGTGATTAGGTGTCTGACCTGAGACTTTAAAAGCCATTTGCTAATGTCAGTTGAGGAGTGGTGCCTAATTGAGTTTGTGAGAGCCTTCTGGTACATGGTCAAGACACTAAACTCTGTGAACAGATGATTTTCTGGCGGGGGCTGGGGAGTGAAGGGGGTTTCAAATCCGGGCTCTTCCATGTAGTTGTTGATAACCTCAGATAAGTCACTTCTCTCTATGTCTCAGTTCTCTCATCTAAAAGTGGGAACTTAAATAGTACACACCTTAAAACACTGTCCTGAGCATTGTTAGTGAATATATGTTAAAAAAAAAAAACTTGGGAGAAAGTGCTATTTAATAATATCTGCAGTGTTGTTGTGCTGTTTGTATATCAAGATTCAGAGAAGTAGTCCTACTGGTTGAGGATTTCTTACCCTATTTAGATAAGTCTATAAATATTCAGAGCCATGTGCTTTGGAAAACTTTCTGGAATTCTTTAGGATACAGAAATAAATGGTTCAGCAACTATCCTGTTTGGGAAAATGGCATCCTATGATTGATTCAAAATGACAGGACCAATTGCTTCTGTATAGAAATGACTTGAAATTGAGGGTACTTGATGAAACAGGAAACAGGAAGGAGGTAAAATTTAAAAGGAAAAGGAAAAGAAATAGCACGGAAGAAAGAAAGAAGTGGCAGAGAAAGATCAAAGTTAAAACAATCAGAAAAACACAAATACCTCTAAATAGCACTTACAGCCATAAACCCATAAGACCAATGTCAAAGCCAGACTCTTTTAAAACTTAATTTACCATGTTTCCTTTAAAATTGAACTGCCCTTTGAATGTTGTGTAGATGGTAGAGAAGTTGGACTTCTTTACATCCTGAAGGATTTAAAGCTCACCATAGCACTTCAACTCAGCTGTCTGCCTAGCGGAGCAGCTCCTTGCTAGCAGAGATGGTGCCTGTGTTGTTCAGTTGTCTCATTTTGCATGGTGTCCAGGACATAGTAGATGCTTGATCTATATTTATGAAATGAAAGAATGAATGGTTGAGCGAGTGAGTAAGCCATCTCACTCTGCATGCTTTTGATGGAATGAAGTGTTAATTATGTCAGAATTAGTGGTGACCCAGTGGAAACCCATCAGACCAAGAATCAGATGCGGCATCTGGTTCCAGCTTTGGCAATACTGGCTTTATGACATTTGCAATCATCTGAGACGGTTTTAGAGTAGCAACGATAGTAATTAGTCCCTCACACATATCATGTGCAGATTACACGAGAAAAGTTAGGTGAAATGCTCTGTTAACTGTAAATCCGTGTGCAGGTGCAATGTCTTCTTTTTTAACAGGGTAAACTAAGGCCACAGAGAGAAACTCAGCATTTCTTAAAGCTTTAGTAAGAGAGCTTTAATTCAGGTGGTGTAGTCATTTTGAAATTGTCCTTACATACAAGCAGATTCACAAGAAGGAAGAGAACATAGAGACATGGAAAGAGGAGAAGGTAAAGGGGAAATGGGGATCAGTTCGAAGGAAAAGGAGAGAAAGTATTGTCACCTTTGACTGCAGGTGTTTGGTGATGGTGAGAATAAACAACATTCTGGAAATCATTCTTGAAAAATGGACAGCCTGCCCTTGATTCTTTCTCCAGATCTCCTGGAAGGGTCAGGGCTGGTATTTGAAGTGACTTTTCAATTAGCTAGCTCTCGAGAAGTCGGGATACAGGCTGAGAGAAGCTTGCCAGGGCAGTGGCTTGTATCTTATTCAGTCATAAGGAACATGGAAATCAATTTTTCCCAATCTCAGTTATAGCTGGAAATCCATCCTTTTTAAGTCAGCAGGAGGATTAATCTATTGAATGGTTTTCGAGATTTTGCTGACATATAAACATTTTAAGAATACATTACATTTTTTTCCTCCCTCCCTAGCACTATTTTTAAAATGAAGCCAACTCACAGTGCCAGCCAGGAGAAGAAAGATGGCCACAAATTTCCTCCCCACGAGAGTGCAAACCCATTTTTTCCAAAGCCTGAAGCACAAACTTAAATTCACATTGGTCAGTGCCTTCCTTTGAACCAACTGTCCCAAATCACAAAAAAAAAGTCCGCTTTTTCTTTTCTCATGCAGATATTCATGATCCCACATAATTCAATTTAGAGGTTTCCATACACTAGAAAGTATTCTATTTTACAGAAACTACTACAATGGTTTGGTTGTTTGGCTGCACTTAACACTGGGGGTGTTTGGAGAAGCCCAACAAGCAGTATTTTCATACGTTATAAGGCATAGAGTAGTGGTTTCCAAAATGTGGCTGGAAGGTCTAGAGGGTAATTGCACAATTCCCAGGCATTGTATGTTGAATGTATAAAAAGCAGGTTCCCCATACACATATTCTTACATTTCAAATATTTAGATGCTATTTTAAATTAACATAATGGTGAATAAAGGTAATAAATAATACAGTTAATAGTAAACTTAATATTCTATAGCAATATAATAAAACATTGAAATATAATATAACAGTGAATAACTCACCCTATTAATTATACTAAACATAATAAAAATAAAGAAGAACTGAACATGAAGTAACTTTATGTATTGACTCAAGGAGTTGCCCTAACATTCCGTTAGGTCTGTAGATGGGTCGTCATACTCAGAAAGTTTTAGAACCGTTGACACAGAGTGAATAACTAGAGATGGGAAGTGGCTCAAATGGGATGGAGCTATTAAAAGGAAATAAGCTCCAAACAAAGACTGTGCCATGCGGCAATTCAGAATAGGTGATGGGGTGTGGCCATGCGGCTCATACTTGGTCATAGATCCCGTCAACTCTGTGAATGGTGAGGAACAACATGGACAGATCCTTGCCACCTGTGAAGCTGTGCAGAATACAGTTACAGAGGCAGATATACCAAGGTGCCAATGAAAATTAAGCTGCAAGGCCCCTTCCCTTGCAGGGCCCCCCCATGGCCCTGGGAAGGGCTCTAAGAATATGGTCACGGGATGATAAGATTTTGTAAGATTTACAAAAGTAAAATGTCGATCAGTTCACATCAGCCAGTTAAGTCTGGTGTCAACGCTGTAGCTATAGTCATTTGTGAGACTGAGCTGGGGGTGTGTTTAGATGTAGTGGGTCACATTTGTGTAGCTTGCAGGCACTTCTGCATGTAGCTAGGGTGTTGCTAATCAGCACGGCATAGGAATGGCTTCTAGGGCTACCTCTATAGCTCTCTGCACAGACCCACTTGTTAATGAAATGAAGATGCAGACCAAAAACCTTAGGTTGAAATCTATGAATGGCTCTGCACCAGGGGCAAGTGGGCATCAGAAGAGAGACAAGAATTGGAATGTACAGCGTCAGAAGTCAATCTTGGTAAAATTTCTCAATAATCAGATATCTAAAATTATAAGCAATAAATAAATAAATAAATAAATAAATAAATAAATAAATAAATAAAATTATAAGCAAAGGATCCAATCCTTCCATCAATGCTTGGTCAGGATGGACATCTACTCTTGTCAGGAATATACTTGATTTTTATGTGGAGTCCACTATTATAAAATACCATAGAATTTATGTTTTTGTAGGACTCAAGCCTGTAGCAGTACTACAAACAATATGTATCTATTCATCCGTCCATCCATCCACCGATCCATCCATTCATCCATCTATATCTCCGTGGGTGAAGTTGTATGTTTTACCTCTAATAATACAAATCAAATTGTAATCAACCATACCAGAGGAGACAATGAATTGTTTTATTCTCTAGTCAGAAAATGTTACAAAAATTGCTTTCATGTTAGGAGATGATCCAAGAGTTTACAGCCAAAATGTTTAAAGAAAGATTATTACAGAGATGCACAGGGATTTACTCAGTTAATTAATAAAAGTATATTATTATTCTGCATCTTGCTATGTATGTGATGTTTTAATTTGTTATGATTTCTCATTCTCAATAAATATTCACTTTTATGTCTAAGGTCGTATTCGTATTCCTAATTTTGCATTGTTTTTCTTCAAGAGAGTCCCCAGAATTTTATATGCCTCAGGTTTCACCCCTGGATAAAGGAAAATTTGCTCATTCATGTCTTTTGGTATAAATTCCAAGTACCTTCATCAAGTCATCACATACTGTTAGGGCTAGTACAGGTGTTAAGTGGCTAAGAACTCATGCTCTCATATCAGATAGACTTGAGTTCAGATCCAGATCCTACAGCTTACCACCTCTGCATCCCAAAGAGTTTGTCCAAATGCCCACAGACTTGTTCATTTATTCACCATTTTTGTTGGGGATTTGAGTCTAGGTAAAGCACTTACTACTCAAGCGTAGTATATGGAATGCACTCAATAAATGTGATTGAGAGATAGAGACACAAGTATACAACATGCATACATATATTTCTTGGCTCAGCATTAACAAATACACAGAAAGTACCTACCTACTATCCGAAGCCTTTTAAGCAGGGCTAGAAACAAAGAGGTCTAAAACATAGACTTGCCCACAGGAAGCACGTTTACCTAGAAGACAGCGTTAAAGTTAGAAACTTACTCCCTTGAACCTGACCTATTCCCTTTTTTTTATGCTAAACAAATAGTAATTCATTGCAGGTCTAGTTTATTTTCCTCCATGTGTACTTACAAGGGTCAGGGTAGGTTGTGCAAGTTGATAAATTGTGTTTATTTATTGGCAAGGCTATACCAAATAACATGCAAATGATATGCAAAATGACATACACATTCACATCAACGACTCAGCCACTTATGGTAATAGCACTCCAACCCTGCTCTGCCTCTGATTGTGGCAGTGTTGTTGTTTCATAAGTATTGATTGCTCTCGACTTTTGCTGATGCAGCCAGACAGTTTGTCAGGAGATAGGCCAAAGAGACCCATCCCTTTAGTTTAATCTGTCCTTCATTCACCTCCTACATTTATGCTAGGATTTGCACCTTTGGGTTTTGGGTCCATCTATATTATATCATTGATTACAATATGTGGAACATGGGTAATTGTTGCTTTCCAAAGTAGAGTAGATGCAACATGGGTTGCTTTTGTTGAGGTCAAATGACACTCCTATTTGGGCCCCCCAAAACCTCACAGCCTAGGCCCTGGTATATGGTCAGATCATTCCTTATCACCCCCAGGGTGACTTACAGTGAAATTGTTTTCTTGCTGGCAACTGGCAGTCAACACCGACTCTGCCCTCGGAGCGCTCATCATGTGAGATGGCAGTGTTCTCTCGGCAAGTAGATCGGCCCAGATCAGCCTCTCTCTCCATGATAAACATGTCTGGATGTGACAATCATTTCTTTCCCTGGGAATGCAATGATGATGTGATTTCCAAGGCCCTGCTCTGGATGTATGAGTAACAAACCCATGATCCATCATCCACAATAAACTGTCTTCGTGTAGGGATTAATTTAGTCTTATGTAATATATAGAAGCGATTTGTTGGCTGGCAAGCAGAAAGCATGTGTTTAAGCAGGCCAAACATATTTGGGCCTCTCCTACACATCTCTCTAACTTGATCGTATATACCATGCATATTGATTGCTGCTTCGTATTGGAAGCTATTTTCTGAAATGCTTTTTCATGGTCTTCATTACAACACAGTGCTCTTGTAGAGGAGAAATGGAGGGTGGCCACGGCTCAGCACAGTGGGGTTTTCAGGCATCTTAATTCATGAAGCAATCATGAGAATAAAGAACAATGCGAATGGAAAGGTTTATTTTTTCTCTTTAATGATTTTTGAATAGATGCTAATTTTCATGAGCTATTTATTCATCTGAATTTGGGCTCTTAAAGACATGCTCAAGCCTTATGAAGGCCAAAGAATTTAATTTAATTTTAGGAAGCAGGCTGGAAATAAAACATCAGTCTCCTTTTATTAATTTGTAGTATCTTCTCTATCAGCTCAGGCCAATAAACATATAATAGAGCCATATATGTAATTTAGAATTTTCTGGTAACCACATTAGAAATATTTTTAAAAGATGAAATTAATAACATACTTTATTTAAATAAGTAGAGAAAAAAATTATTTCAACATGTAGTCAATATGAAAACATGTTTTAATGTATATCACTGCAATGAGATTACATTTTTTTTTTCCTGCTGGTTCTAATAAAGCCGGTGTGTTTTTTATACTTAACATCAAAGCTCAAGTCAGACTGTTACATTTCAAGTGATCCATAGCAACATGTGGCCAGTGGCCACCATATTGGTTAGCAGGGCTCTAGATAGCCATAGGTAGGTCCCCTAACCCACATTAACACAAGGCTACAATTTTCTCTTTTATCAGAGAAGGACAAAAGACATAGTCTACTGACTCTCTAGGATTTGCTAGTAAGAGTCAGTAAAATTTTTGGAAATAAGAACAATAACAGATCCATGGACTATTTGAGCTTGGAACTGACAACTCAAGCAGTACGTTCTAATCCTGGCCCCATCACTATTTTGAGGTGCAATATAATTCAATTTTCTCATTTATAAAATGAGGTCCTGAGACTAGATAACTTACTAGCTCTCTTCTAAATGTAAAATTATGTGTTTCCATTTTTGCATTATTAGTCCACCTTATGCTTCAGAAGAAGAACAGAATGATCCCTTACCCCCACTGTTATGACTGGTTGAGTTTTAACGTTTTAAGTATCGGCTTTCTCACCTCTTCCTTGGAGATTCTGTTTCTCAGATTGATGGCTCCTATATGCAGGAACTTTTTTCCTATACGTACTTAATTGATGTTTTCCTTCCCTGTACTTAATCCCTAGACGACTTCTCATGGTCTCTTGGACCCCTCTGAGCATTTTCTTCCCTTCTTTGATGATCTCCATAGGCAATGAATATGTCATTCTCTCTTCAACTTCTCCAGCCCTGTTCTCAATAAACACTTGTTTCCTGTCAGCGCCCCTCATCAGCCAGGTCCTGACGCATTTTTCATGGCTTCCTTTGTGTCCCTGTTCAAGGGAAGAGACACTGGAGCTTGGACTAGAATGTAACCCTCTTCTCACCCCACCTCCCTTATTTTATTTTTTTTTACGGGGAGAAGACAGCTTGTTGACTAGTGGAGGAGACTGGATGTGAACTGCTGTTTATCCCTGCCTTCTGTTCCCGGGCCCTCCATGGAGAATTATAATGTTTCTGGATCCTCTTTTATAAACTCTGCCTTTCTCAATCTCATCATCCTCTAGAGGACACCTCCTCTGTGTTAATGTGCCATCAAGACTTGGGGGATCCTGCTCTGGTGGAACTGGAGAAAGATGGCCTTCCAGGCCTGTGCTGTCCAATATGGTGGCCACTGGCCACAGGTGGCTTCTGAGCACTTGAAATGTGGCTCTTGGGACAGAGGAAATAAATTCTTAATTTTAATGAATTTTACTCAATTTTAACTAACGTACATTTAAGACCTGACAGTCCAGTTATTGGAAAATGTTCAAGAACGTTTGTAATCACTTGGGTATGTGAATCTACTTCTTCACCTATAAATTTTATGAACTCTAAATAGAGCTCAAATATTTATGGTAAAAATTTAGCACTGGAAATGAAATATTCTGTAGTAAAATATGCACAGGATTCCTAAGGCTTTGTATAAATAAAAAAGTAAAATAACTCATTAATAACTGCTTATCTGTATTATACGTTGAAGTAATCTTATTTTAGGCATATTGGGTTAAATAACAGATTACTGAAATTAATTGTACTTGTTCCTCTTAGTTTCTAAATGTCACTACGAGAAAAATCAAAATCAAAAAATGACTCTCTGCTCATATATATGGACAGTGCTGCTCTAGACAAAGCCTCGCTGGGTTTCTGAACCTTATTTTTAATTTGCATTATTTCACAGGCTAAGTATCCTGAATACATTGATTCATGTAATTCTCACAAAAACTATATATAAAGTAGCTATTGTCCTTCTACAAATCAGAAAGCTCAGAAAATGTACATAAATTCCTCAAATTCACATAGTTATACTTCATAATAAGTGACAGAGTTGGATCTGAATTCATGCAAGGGTGATTCACTGCACAGCCCAAATTTTCATTTCACTTGTGTTGCCTCAGTCCCTGACATTCCATTTCCGATGCTTTGTCTGCCTTGTACCCATTTCTAATGCCCATACCTGAATCTATCAGGTGCCCACTCTGACGACTAAAATAAGAAGAAAAATCTTTGAGATGCCTGGGTGGCTCAGTGGTGGAGCATCTTCTTTGGGCTCAGGTTGTAATCCCAGGGTCCTGGGATCAAGTCCCACATCGGGCTCCCCACAGGGAACCTGCTTCTCCCTCTGCCTGTGTCTCTACCTCTCTCTCTCTCTCTCTCTCTCTCTCTTTCTCTCTCTCTCTCTCTCTCTCTCTATATATATATATATATCCCTCATAAATAAATAAACAAAATCTTTTTAAAAAATGGAGAATCTCTCATTCTTATACCTTATAATGGCATGTACACTCATAATCTCATATTATCTACGTTCATTTTATGAGTAAAGAAGCTAATAGGTGATAGAGTCAGAATCAGAATCCAAGATTTCCTTTTACTTTTATCAAGAATTAGTAAATAAACATGGTATGCATGAAGGGAGTGGAGGTTGAAAATATCAGCAAGGCCAGAGTTAATGCAAGAGAAGAAAAAGGAAGATTACTAACAGGAAGATTTTCTTGCTGGAGTTTACAAACCCTAACATGAGGAGGTAAGAGCATCAATTCCACCTTGTTTCTCCACGGATGCTTCACAGGTGAGTACTGGCAAATGTTTTAAATGGACTTTTTATAAGCCAGTGTTTTTCAACCTGCAGGTCAAGACCCATTAATGGGTGATGAAACCTATCAATGGCTCACAATGAGTGTTTTTAAGAGTGAAATAGAATATAGTAGAAAATACTAGAATGTATTTCACATAATAAGGGTAAATATTATTTGATGACATTCTCTCTTCAGTGGTGTGTGTAAGGGTACATGCTGCAAGAGAAGTTGTGTTTCTTACTCTGAGGGATGGTAAAAAGAAAAAAAGTTAGAAAACACAGCTGTATGCCACCAGAAGGATCGCAGCCATACATTATGCTGCACCAGCACTGTACTAGCACTGCAGCGAGCTGTTGCTTCCAGTAAACCCTCTGACTATACTGGATCAATCAAGCTTACTGCCTCAGCCAATTTCACAAGGCATCGAATTGTCTCAATTGGTCCAAGAAGGTGTCAGTCAGGATGATATACAGTCAATTATATAAGTCCACACCTTGAGTTAACATTTCAATATATAACCTCCTCTACTCCCCCAGATTACTTCATCATCATTATTTTTTACCTTCTGAATGCAAAAAAAAAAAAAAATTAAGCTCTTTAGGCAACAGCTTTGTGGATTGGCCACAGCAGTGGATGAACAGTGGGAAGGATTTTACAGAGCAAAAGATGTGCATGCATTTATTCATCTGGCACTTACTGAGTACTTTCTCAATGTGTTATGATATGATAAAGAGCAATCAATGGTGATAGTGTATGCAAAGTTCTCACACATACACAGAACCAGCTAGTCTGGACATGCCATGGCTTCTCTGAGAGAGAAATCTTTAAGCAAAGATCAGAGGTAAATTTGCCAAGAGCTGTGTTAGAAAAGATAAGGGGGAAGAAGCTGGATTGGATTAGATAAAGAAGTAGCTTTAAAAAAAAAAGACACCATAGACAGAGTGTAACAACTCACTGGAAAAGTTTGGTTTGGAAAAGGGAGAAGGAGAATAGACAATAATTGAACAGGGAAGTTTGATCAAAAAAGATACTGTTTTGTCTTTGTTTTGATGGGAAAGACTTGATCATTTTTTAAAGGCTATTGGGAAATTTCTAGGAGAGAGGATTTGCCTGGTCATTTCCACTTGTCCAAACCTTACCTATTCTTGGAAGGCCTAGAACATATATCCTCTCCTGTGTAGAATCCACTAGCCCCCTCAGCTCTGCCCCAACCACCGCCTGCCCCAACTGACAGTCTATTCTATTCCTTTCAGAGCTCCCAGGACTTATATAGAGGCTTTGAATGTGTATTCACTCTGGAAGCAATGGCTCTCTTCTGCATATTTCCTCAGTTTATTTTCTGTCTCCTTAATCAGGTTCTGAAATTCTTGAAAGGAAGGACCATGGCTTGATCAACTGTGCTACTCCCCACAACATGACTGAAACATGGTGTAATGTTTCAGTAGCTGTGTTCATTGAGCAGGAGAGCTTCTGAGAGCAGAAGGAAAACCCTCTGGAATCAAAGAAACAAAAAATGCCCTTACCCACCATTCCCTCATCTCTTTTACATTCAGAAACACCACCAACCCCTCTCTTTTAAGGACTATTATAATTTGGGGAATATAAAAAATAGTGAAAGGGAATAAAGGGGAAATGAGAAAAAAATGAGTGGGAAATATCAGAAAGAGAGACAGAACATGAGAGACTCCTAACTCTGGGAAACGAACTAGGGGTGGTGGAAGGGGAGGTGGGAGGGGTGACTGGGTGATGGGAATATAAAAAATAGTGAAAGGGAATAAAGGGGAAATGAGAAAAAAATGAGTGGGAAATATCAGAAAGAGAGACAGAACATGAGAGACTCCTAACTCTGGGAAACGAACTAGGGGTGGTGGAAGGGGAGGTGGGGGGGGGTGACTGGGTGACGGGCACTGAGGGGGGCACTTGACGGGATGAGCACTGGGTGTTATTCTATATGTTGGCAAATTGAACACCAATAAAAAATAAATTTATTTTAAAAAAAGGACTATTGTAATTAAAATCAGCAACAAACCCAGAAGCTGCCCAGTGGCCCAGGGCTATATGCATTCCTCAAAATTATTTCATTTTGGCTTGCATCCTGGTTTTTAAACTTATGAATAGGTTACCAACATTTAAATACAGGTCACTTCACATTAGATTTACGTATCCTGCTTCTTTTAAAAAAAATAAAAACGGTTGGCAGTACTAGCACCAATTTCTTACCGGGTGACAGCATGGTTAAGCTGAAGAGGTGCCACTCATTTCAGGTGAGACTTGAAATCTCTATTGGCCAAGCATCCCCACCCCCCAGCTCCTCCTACCAGTTATGCCTGGCTTACACACAAAGTAAATATAAATAAGGTCATTTGGTTTGATTTGGCTTGGTTGGTCTTAAATGCCATTTTTGAACGAGCCAGGGTGACTGCTTTTCAGAATGGTCACTGGAGGAATCATGATATAGTCCTCCTCGAAGCTGTCGTTGTTTCCAATATTTCGTAAGTCGCCTTCAGAGTATTGCAAAGAATAAATAAGTAAATAAAAGAAACGGTTTTGTGTTCAAACCAGGCAGTTTTGCTGCTTTATAAAACCTCATTGTGAAACAGAGAAATATTCCTCTGGCTTAGCCGACTTCTCATTCTCCTCCCTCCATATATAAAGAACTTTGACTATTTGCAAAAATTAAATACACTCCTCAACAGACTGACCAGTTGAACTGCTCCAGGCAATGTGCTCCGAATGTCCTGCAGTCAATGCCTCCAAAAAAGGTCTCAAACATTTTTGAGCAAGGGTAGTATCTGAACAAGGGTGGTACAGACTCTGCTATCCGAGGGAGAACCTAGTGTATATACTGTTGCATGTTTCTTAAAAACCAAACACATCAAAACAAACAAACAAACAAACAAACACATCAATTTACCACCGAACTCATATATTCCTGTGGTAGCAATGGGAACATTTATTTTTCTTCGATACCTAAAAGGGGAGGGAAACAGAAGAAGCTACTTGCCTTCTCATATCTCTTCTTCATTCTGTCATGAAGCTAAAGATAAAATCTCTCCCTCATTCCCCAGCCCCCACCTATGCAAGAAGAAAGAAATGGGTCAATATATTACTTAAACAATCCTGCTGTAATTGTAGGTGTGGATTACTTGGGGCACAGGCCATCTGGGGAGACTCTTACTGTTTATGCAGAGCTTTGCTTGTGTGGTTTTAAAATGTTGATCCCCAAACAGTACCCAGCCTTAGTAACTCTCCATGGTCCATCACTGATAAACTTGGTAATGGATTTCTTCTCGCTCTCAGCATTTCACAGGTGTGGCCCAGGCTGTCAATGAAAGCAGAATGTGTTCTCCATTTCTCTCTCTCTTTCTCTCTCTCTCTTCTCTCTCCTTTTTTTTTTTTTTAAACCCTGTTCCTTTTTTTTTTTTTTAACCCTTTTCCTTTTTAAGTTATAGTCACTGGAGAGGCTTGATTCGTTTCTCTCTTATCTCACTGAGACATCTGAGACTGATCCATAGTAACTGAATAATCAATTAATTCTCCTGCAGAGTTCCATTTACATAATGAAAATGCGACGCGCTGATATTTTATACAAGTCGTTTTTGGTCGTCTAGACTGATAATATATTGCGTATTGATTGAGGGGGAAAGCCTAATGGATCTTCTGTTGTTGAAGTTGCAAAATTACAATTAAAGTAAAATGACAGAAGCGAGCATCTATTGGATTCATATCTATATATCTCTCTTTAATATAGGATTCTAAATGTCTGGGCCTGATTAAGACTTTGCTCTCACTTGAGCAAAAAGGGCACATAATGTGTGGCTGCTCACGTTCTCATGGTGAGGGCCAAAATCAATAGAGTACTGTTTGCAACGTTACCAGCAGACAACGCTGCTGAACCCTGTGTCCTCTGCATGACCAAGGCCCCTGGACTTAAACCACACCTCACTATCGATGCAGCAGTCTCTTAACCTGGGGAAGAGAGAATCTAAGTAAAGCTTAGACCAAAGAAATGAGAATCAGGCCACCCGGGTGTCTCAGATGCGTGATTTCAGCTCTGGTGGTGATCTCAGGGTGGTGAGATGGAGTCCCAGTCAGGCTCTGCACTCAATGAGGAGTCTGCTGGAGATTCCCTCTCTCCCCTTGCTCCTCCCCACACACTCTCTCAAGTAAATAAATAAATAAACCTTAAAAAAAAAGTGAGAATGAAGACTCTTGTGGTGTGCAGAGTCCTGTAGAGAAAAGAAAACTTTATTCATAGTCCCAGTTTTTCTCCCTCCATGTATTTTATAGAATCAGATTATCATTGAGGCTTTTCACAGCATCCCTACAAGAGAAGGCAGTAAAGTGTGATGCCTATAGGCTCGTGGGCTCGGAAAGTCGTGGATTCACAATCCGACCTCCAGCACTGAATAACTGGTACTTGTGGCATAAGTTACTCGGCTTCTTTGAGCTCTGTTTTCTCATCTACAAACAGACATGATATTAATGCTCCACCCAGGGTGGTGGTGTCAGAATTAAATGAACTCATCCTGGTTAGGTCCCTAGAATAAAGTCTGTCATATTGCAAATGCATAGTAAAGTCAGCACTGATTACTGAAAGTCTACAAAGAAAAGCATCGTGGGCCCAGTCATCCAAGTCAGGGGCTTTTCATTGAATTGGGGAGCACAAATACACAGCTACACCGGTAATTATAAAGAATAAAGTTGAAGTATGAGGAGTTGGTAGCTATTTGTTCAAACATGTGCTAGGATTATATTGACTCTTCTTTTTTTAAAATCTTCTCTGTATTTTCCAATATCTTCACAGTGGCGACTACTTCTATAATCTTTAAAAAATGAAATTATTTCCACTTTGAAGGGGAGAAGGAAATGGCTCATACCCTGTGGTTCTGTGTTTTGTTCCCACCACATGGTAAAGTATTTCTTCTTCTTGATATGTGTCAATCATATCTACTCTCTGACTTCTCTGAATAGCAACTTCTAACAGATTTTGAGAGGATTTCAAAGCAGGATCCTTATGACAAATAAAGGATAAGTCCTGCTATTACACCTTTATTTATGTTCATATATTTTCTATTTGCCCATGGTCCTTTCCACCCCTCATCACAAGCAAAACCTTACAGGCCAAAAACAAGAGACACTTGTTTTAATTTACTTCTTTCATGGGCAAGCCCCAGAGCAATCGTCGAAGTAGAAGGAGGCTCTGCAGCCCTAAGGTGCTAATAAAGATGCTAGAGAATTAATCAGTTCCTATTTGTCCTGTCATGGGACAAGGCATCTTTGAAGCTTGTTCAGCTCTAGAAGCAGAGAATGCCTTCAAAGAGTAGATGTGGAATAGCACTGACTAGGAAATGAAAACTGAGTCAGTACACAAAACCCAGGAAGTCCTACACAGCAACCAACAGGAAAGATAAAAATGTCCACCTCCTATGAGCTCCATTTAGCCTGTGTGTGTACTCAGGCCATGGACGCTGCCATTAAGAAAAATGGTTTGGCGTGTGAAAAAGGAAGAGGAAGCTATACAACCTTTGTTTCATGATAGTTCATTAATTACCCTTTCTGACAATGGAGTACGAACTCAAGTTATTCAGAAAGTTGGGTTAAAATTAGCTTTGGTGGTGGGCAAAACTGCATTCTCATCCCAAGGAAAGGAACGCTCCATGAGGACTGAACACAACCTACACCAGCCCATGCACCTTTGCAACTCCATAAAAATGTATGCAGTTTCTAAGAATGCCCAAGGTAAAAATAAATTGGAGTCTATTACTTGACACTTAGTATTTATTACTGGCTTTGTGTCCTAATTAATCACCACTAACACTTTATATGCATAACTGGTCTTCTTTTTGTATATGGTCTTAATTCTTTAATGTGGCAAATATCACAGAGCATATAATCTTAGTGTTAATATCATAGTGTGAGGAAACAAACAAAACTAACTAATATCATTCTTTGATCTTGTGCCTAACAATGAATCCCAATGAAATCCCTTCTGAAGAAAGGACATGATGGTATATTATGAGAAACTGAAGTACAAAGAAAGCCAGTGGTAGATTTAGGTTTCTCCATCAATGGGGTGATCTTTAGAGGTCAGGGTCTGACTCAGAGGCCACGAGGATGAAGGGGCCATGCCAACGGGTCCAGGCTATCTAGAAGATACCTTACATCTACCCCAGAGTGATGTCCCAGGGAGATGGTCCCAAGAGTGGCACTGACATTTTAATGGATTTAGTTACAATTCTTCTCAGCACCCAAGGAAGATACTTTTTTCCCCCACAGAACTTAAAAAAAAAAAAATTCTGAGCATACTGAAGTTAAATGTAAAAGGATATTAAGTGAGATATTTCCATTTGCCCTGGAGATAGGGAATAGGCTTCAAACTAGGGGCAAAGATGATAAATAACCCATATTCTAAAGAAATATGCTAGTAACTGCCATAAACACTACTCATAGGGCTTCTTAAGAGTCAAAATCAGGGGCATCTCGGTGCCTCAGTCAGTTAAGCGTCTAACTTCAGCTCAGTTGATGGTCTTGGAGTCCTGGGATGGAGCCCTGCGTTGGGTTCCCCACTCAGCAGAAAGTCTGCTTGTCCCTCTGCCCCTTCCTCCCATCCCCACTTGTGTGCACACTCTCATAAATAAATAAATAAATAAATAAATAAATAAATAAATAATCTTAAAGAGAGAGAGAAAGAGTCAACAATTAACTCAATCAAAATGTGTCAGTCTGGCTTTTTTCTGCCCTTTCCTTGAGGTAAGAAAGGATATTTTTGCCTACCAAAAGCCAAGTGAAGCAAACTCCAAAAATAGCCATGTCTACAAGGAAGAGGATCAGACATCTCAATGTCTGGATGGATGGCTGCACAGGTGTTGGATTTGTGAGGTGTGACCTGCACCTACTTGAACAGAGGGACAAAGAATTGAGTGAAGGAGGCATCAGAGAGCAGCTATTTTTAGCTTTCACTTCACCAAATGGACCCAAGGAAAGAAGCTGCTTGAGTTTCCTTGCTAACACCCTAGTGGCCACCAGTGGAGGGCAGCCCAGAGTTGTGAAGTGTATTCCTACACATGAGAGCTGAGGGTTTGCAAGAAGACAGACCAAAGACTCATCTCATCTCAGGGAACTCTATGACTGTTAGGGGCAGGGGGGAGCTCTCACAAGTTCCCAACTAAAAGTGGATCCCACCCACAAGTTCACTCGGGTGCTAGTACTCCAGCGTTTGGGTGCCAGCTACACAGAGACTCCATGTGTGCCAATCCAGAGGATCGATGACAACCAATAAAAAGAGTTTTAAAAAACAATGCATTTGCCCTTCCCACACTATTCTTCTTCTAGATCCCCGTACCAGAGAAGGGAAGCCATACCAAAAACAAGCAAGAGGGGGGTGGTCCCAGAACAAGGCCAGGCTCCAAAGGGAGGGAAGGGGTGAAGCAATGACAGAGCAGACAGCATTCCTGCCTCCTCAGGCCCTGCAAGTCCAAACCTGGCTGGGTCCAGGGGCCCAGGGAGGGGAGGAGATGGGATTTAATTTACTGTGAAAAAGAAGTTTTTAAGCTGACTATATGAAACTTAAAAAACAAAAAAATCTTGAAGGAGATAAAAAACCAGTAGGATCCCCCTGAGATGACAATGGCGTAACACGATAAAAACTATAAAAAGAATTTGATGTTTGTACCGTCTGTGGGTCAAAACACCTCAGTAAGTTGGTTCCTTAGATGATTTGTACATAAAGCCTTATTCTGGAACTGCGACTTAAACACAGACCATTGACTTCAAACCTTGAGTTTGTTCTATTGAACTGCTTCCTTTCTCCAATACCAAATAATTCACCCTGTCTTCCTTAAGGAAGGAAATGACAAGAGAGGAAAAATATATTAGTTAACTTTACAATGCTTTTATTTTCAGAACCTCTTTAAAATCACCACCTCCTCCAAAGTTGCTTAAGCCATGGACTTGTAGTGACTAGATAAGATTCAAAACAGATATGGGTTTGGGGTAGAGACACTGTCCCATTGTGCCTATCACAATCAACTTAATAAACGCAGTTCACCTCATCAGCTGGGTCCAGAGGCCAGCAAGGCTCTGCAGTTTGCTGAGTCAGACCCGGCACATCTAATAAAAGGGATTGAAAAATAGTGCTTGATGCCGCTCCACTTCGCATGAGGAAATTGTGAGGACACGCCATACATTAATGGAACCATCCATTTCCATAATACGATGGGAACATCTCCTTTGATCCCCCTGCTCTGAGGACAGAAATTTGCCTTGGGTCCTCAGGAAAGGCTGATGGGGGCTCAAAGGAATTGACAGCAGGCAAGACACCAAACCCTCTCCCTTAACCCTGACGAGACTTTTTGCTAAGTTATCTCTCTGACTTCTCTGGTTTCTTTACTTAGATCTGTTGGATCGGTGGAGAATGCCAAGATCCACTCTCTTTTTTGAAGTATATACTTAGACTTCCATTGTGGTCTCCATTTCTAAAGTTCCCCATAATTTCTCAATCTTCAGTAGTGAGCTCATGCCTACTAGTGAGGTCTGATAGCTTCTTGACACAACCAAGTGTCTTACCTTTCACAACACCCCTCAAAGTCATTGACATTCTCCCAAGCATGTCCTCAGTCACTCAGACAGGAATCTATGGTCTGTCACCCCATCCTATATTGTTGTTTGTGTTACTTTTTTTCTGCTTCATAGAGATTGAGCTATTTCATATTTTACACTTCAGTGTCTCTGAGCGAGACTATTGCCTTGGTCTCCTAAGTCATTCTACTTTCGTGTAACAACATTCAAAAAATTTATTCATTTGACACGATAAGCTCTGGAGACATGGTGTCAATGTGACACAGTCCCTGTCCTCCCCAAGTAACTCATAGTCTAATAGAATAGAGCCAATGTGGAAAGATCTTTAAAGGGTCAATTCAAATGAGGAATCATTAAGCGGATGCCGTAGTGATTCTGGAAAGAAAAATCAGGCTGGTCACCAAAAGCAGCTAAGATCCTCATTATATATGGGGTGTGTGGGTGGTTCTGTCAGTTGAGTGTCTGGCTCTTGGTTTCTGCTCAGGTCATGATCTCGTGGGTTGTGGGATCAAGCTCCGAGTCAGGCTAAGTGCTTGGTGGGGAGTCTACTTGAAGATTATCTCCCTCTGCCCCTCCCTTGACTCTTTCTCTCAATAAATAAATAAATAAATAAATAAATAAATAAATAAATATTTTAAAAAAAAAAGATCCTCAGCATTTAAAGAGAACAGCATATATCAAAGTCAAAAGAAGAGGCAAGAGCAGAACTGAAAGAAAATAATAAGCAGAATTGGCATCTCCAAGGCTTGAGAGCAGAACTGGTGAGGCGTTTGGATCAGGTGGAAGTGGGCCATGTGAGACTGATTCTGTGAGGGACAGGGATTTTTCAACTGAACCGTGGGATACCTGCCTGGACCAGAAGCAGTAATAGGAAGAGTGACTTCAAAAAATATTTTCAGGCTGGGCAATTGTAGCAGGTTATAATCATTATTAACTTTTTGTGTGACCAAGATTTCATAAAGCTTTAAATTATCAGTAGCCAGCATTATCTTTCAGTAATAACCATTAGAAGGGAATGCTAAATAAGCCTAACCACTTCTTCGTAATTAGGATATCACTTTACCACAGGTTTGGTTATAGTTGGTAAATTAAGCATAGAATAATATAATTCAAACAAAGCAATGTTCTTCATGATTAAGTAAAAAGCCTGTAACAGGGGTTCTTTTTGTTCTCCCAACATATGTCCTGTAATAAAATCTTGTTGGGAAAAGTGGATTTACATGACTCCCTACCTCAGAGGTTTAGTGGGTACGTTATACCAAGGCATCTAAACATTGTTTCACCATCTATAAAAACTGGGGCTCTCAGGAGTCACGTGATAGTTAGAGCTTCCACATACAGCACAGGCTCTCAGGAGGAACTGTTCACATAACAGACATCATAGATCTGTGTATTTATCGTAGCAGCTTTCTGGTTCCAACACAATCAGTGTGTCCCATGACAGGGGCAGGTGTGTTTGTTTCTAATGCACCTAAAGGCGATGTGGACTACCTGGGCCTGCTCACAGCAAGAATCACAGCAAGACCATGGTCCCCAGGGCCTTCCAGATGAGAACGGCAGAAGTTAGCTCTGCATTGCCTGTGACAGCTCACATTTCTTGATGCTATTGTGGGTGGTGGTGTGTGTTGGTTGTGATGACCAGATGGACAAAGTCCATGAGAAACCTCACCAGCCACACTTGATCGGTAGCATCTAAGTTATGCATTTAATAGTAGTAGTTATGGGACACCTGGGTGGCTCAGCAATTAGGCATCTGCCTTTGGTTCAAGGTGTGATCCTGGAGTCCCAGGATCGAGTCCTGCATCAGGCTTCCTGCATGGAGCCTGCTTCTCCTTCTGCCTATGTCTCTGCCTCTCTCTGTATCTCTCATGAATAAATAAATAAAATCTTTAAAAATAATAATAAGATTTATGCATCTATTAGATACTTTATATGTGCCAGACACCATTCAAAACAACTCAAAACTACTATCTTATAACTCCGTGAGATTAAGTCACATTATTGTCCTCATTTTACGAATGAGGAGATTGAGGGCACCCAGGTGGCTCAGTCAGTTAGGCATCTGTCTTTGGCTCAGGTCATGATCCCAGGGTCCTGGGATGGAGCCCTACATATGGCTCCCTGCTCGGTAGGGAGTCTTCTTCTTCCTCTCTGGCCTGCTTGTGCTCTCTCGCTCCCTCTTGCTCTCTCTCTCTCTCTCTCAAATAAGTAAATAAAATCTTTAAAAAACAAATGAGGAAATTGGAACTTGAGTAATAAACTTGTCAAAGATCGATTAAAACTAGCAAGTGGTCTGCCAGGGGGTGTCTGGATTGAGAAACTATGCAAATGTCTCATGGATTGGAATTGCCGAGCAAGTCAACTGTATTTCCACATAATTGACTCTCTTTCATGCTTAGTAAAATTTGAACTGGTAGATGTTAACAGTGACCAGGATGATCATATAATGGAATTAGGGGAGGTATGAGTTCTAGAATCTGACTGCTCAGGGTTTGAATCCTGCTTCTGCTACGTACTCTCATTATCAAAGCCATAATAATGAATCTGGCCTATCTCTCAATCACTTGATTAGTTTCTTTGTATGTGAATAATAATAACTGTCATAAAAACAGTAAGCAGTGATTAAAAAAAAAGATGACTTTGAATAGAACTGATAATATTGTTTTGAGAACTTCTTTGGATTTCTTTTTATTCTCTTAACATTATTTCCTCTGGTGAGAAAGATTGGCAGCATTATAAAATATTCACCGTTTAAAAACACATCTTGTAACTTTTGTAACTATAATCCTATGAAAGAGTGTAGCATGATAAAAAAAAAATTGTCAACAATGGTTAGAAAATAGAGCTTTTATAGAAAAATAAGGTCAGACTAACATTCAAAATCTGTGTCTTAGCGTGTCAGCGGTTTGCCCTGTTAACAGACTCTACTTTCACCTTGGGTCTCACAGTTTCTTGGATCCTATAGAAGTTTAGGTGACAAACAGAATAAAGTCTATTTTCCAGTGTTAAACCAATACATGCAAATACATATAAAACGTATACAAATTTGTTTTACTCTTTCTTTAAGTGTGCTTTTTGAAATAATATTTACGGTCTATTTTTCTTACCTCTAGGTTCATTTATTTCCCACTTTGTGCGAGGGTGTGTCTACTGTGTGTGGGGCACTGGTGACCAGATGAAGAGTGAGACATGGTGCCCGCCCATAAGACTTGAATCCAGGTGGTGATTCAATGTTACTACCTCAACAGAAACCGCTGATCGGTAGCGCTGGTGGGGAACAAAGTTCTATCATTCACTTATTATTTGACCAGAGCTAAATCACCTCACCCAGGTTTCCCAGACTATTAGATTTCTTACCAAATGAATGGCTTTGAGCAAAATCAGTTTTGCTTTTATTTTTCACAATGTGTCTTGGGGAGAAAAAAAAATCAGACAATAATGAAGGAAATAAAATTTACCTGAAATCCCACCACTGTTAATAATTTTGGTGACGTCTTTCTATATAACTTTTTGCTTGTACCCAAGGCAGACACACAGTTTTACATAAATGACATCATAGTTCGTGTTCATATCCTAGACCTTAGCTTTTATTTTTTTTTATTTTTTTTTCAGACCTTAGCTTTTAAATAGTGTTTTCCCCTTTGTCTTCCTTTCCTCCTTGTGCCCAATAATCAACATGAACAACAGGAACAACCCTCCAACTTTCATCATGCTCATGTAACAACATACATCCACGATAAAATATGTGTGTATGGAGGACTCACATGACATTATGAAATTTGGTGTTGTTAAAATATACCCGTTCTCAAGTAAAAATACGTGCGGATAATCTCTGTAAGTGTACTGGCATAGGACTACCTTAATCATTTTAATAACTGCATAACCTGTCATCATACGGGTAGGCTACAATTCCATTTCCCTATCCATAAGCATTTATTTGTCTTCAGTTTTTAGCAACAGAAAACACTGCAGTAAACATCCTGCATGCTCTCGTGCTTTTATTCCTGTCGGATAAATCCCCAGGAATGAGATTGCTGCATCAAAGAATAAGTATATTGTCAGAACTTTCAAAAATACTGTAATAATTTAATTCCACCAGCAACACTGAAGAGTACTCTGTGCCTGGTAGTCTAGCCAACTCATTTACATTTTTGCCAATGTGAAGGGTATAAAGTTGTTTTAATTTGCATTCTTATGATTGCTAATGAGCTTGAGCATCTTTTCTACTGTTTGTTGGTTGCTTCAACTTAGTCTTTATAATTGTTATTTTTCCGGGGGAAACACAAAGTCCCTTGTGTTCCTGGAGGCCACCATGAGAAATAAGAGACAAAGATGACAGGGTTTCAGGTCCCTCTGCCTTTTCAACAATAACAGTTGATTTATTGGGCTCCTTATGGGATTTGATACATAGAATTCATTTGAGAAGTACTAGACTAGATGTGTTTTAATGTTCCTTCCCTGAGATTTTTAAACAATCTTATTCATTAATTTTGTTATTTTATCAGCATCATCAGCATCATCATCATCCCATCTAGATGTTAAGCTAATTATCACCAGAATCTCCTTCTAATACTCTGTGTGTGTGTGTTATCAAACTACCCTGAGACCATAGTTTTTACACTTTGACATGAATGAGAATCATCTAGAGAATTCATTAAAAATGTGGATCCTCAGAGGCCAATGCCAGAGGTTGACTCATAAATTGCTGGGGTGGGGTTTACAAGTCTCTATGTTCACAAGCACCTTAGGAGATTGTTGCACAGATTGCCCAACAACCATACGTTGACTGATAAGTGAGTGTTCACTTTGTAAGTGTTCAACACATACGTGGTGATTAACAGATTTCCATAAGCCAGCACTGGGTGCTCCCTAGGTGTATGTGCTTTGGTAAAGCTACAAAAGTATCAGCACTAAAAAGTTTAAAGTTTAGTTAGATTCTTTGAAGTCCAGCTAATCTCTTCCAAAATGGGAGAAAACCTTCACTTTCTATGAGCAGGTAGGAGGTCAGAGAGAACAAACTCCAGTTCTCTCAGTGTATTAGGAGTTGACCCAGAGAGCCTGTAATGAGGTCCTAGTTTCTTACCAAAAGATTTCTCACTCTGATCCTAGGCCATACACCATCACAAGCCAGTGGATGGGGTTACATAAAAGTGCCCAAGTTTTGGGTCCAGAGAGCTAGAATTAATTTCAATAAAATCACTCCAAAGAAGACACCAAGAAAGGGAGTCATAGAATGCTTTATTTCTAAAGAGAAGTGTAGTGAAGAAAGATACTTCCTCTCTGATCAGATGGGGGCCCTTCAATCTTGCATTCTTGCCTCTAATCCTATCTGCATCCCAATCACCCTGATTTACTCTGTCACTGGGTGACGGTACAAAGGGAAAGATTGCAGATCTAATTAGCATAATATAGATAAGCAAATGAGGCCTAATCAATTATGGTTCACACTTGCTTTCATCACTTGTGCCAACAGTAGGCAAATTCACTGACAGTTCAAATGCGACATTTTTAGAAGCCATCAGTAAATCAATAACAAGTGACAGTAATTTAGATGCACACTTCGTTCTGCCTCCATTTCTGTCCAGGAGATGCAGCCTCACAACCCAGAGACACCTGAGCTCAGCAGTCAAAGCCTTTCACCACTCAGATCACACACGTGGGCCAACTCCCTGCACTTGGCTCTTGACACCACAGCTATCTACGACAACTTGCATGATGGTTATGGTAGGTGTGGCGACTGGAAGCTTTTCTTCAGTTTGCATTAGATTTTTAAAAGAGGCTTGATAAATATATTTATGAGGGGCAATATTATTAAGTAGTTCATGTCCATGGGGAATTGGACTTGAATTCTGATCCTGGCTCTACCACTCACTACTGGTATCGCCTTGGGGGAAAATAACTTGGTCTGTCCCGGTGGCAACCATACCATCTGCTGAAAGGGGGAAAATGTTAATACATACCCTTATTTGCCTCACAAGGCTGGGTTGGGGGTGAAATAAGATGTCAATAGTGAGCATACTTTTCACAAATATAAGGCTATCATTAGGGCTTCAAGAGAACAGACCTTTACCTTTCAAAGTAAAGAGAAATGGTCTGTTCTCTTGTCTGACATTTATGGTCATTTTATTTTATTCCTATGGTATTCATGTCAAAAATTCCCACCTTAATATGACTCCCGTAAAAAGGCAGAACAGGAATCTTAAAGTTCAAATTCAGTGTAGTGAAATAAAATCTGAGAAAGCCAGAGTTGGAAAGGATCTCACTGGTCACCATCAGCACCGTCACCATCCCCAGCATCCTTTATATTTTTGCACGTCTTCACACTTAATGTAGGGCCCTCACATACAGGGCTCCTCTCTGGGCTTCATGCTTCAGGAAGAACGATGAACAGCCACAAACCAATCAGATATGGGTGATGAGGGAAACTCTGGCACTCCACTTAAAAATCATCTTCCTTATTGACATTCGCCACCCCACTGCTTTGGGGCTATGCCCATGTACCAGTTCTAAATCCAATAAGCAAGGGCCATGCCACTTCTATCCCTCCACATTTTCCACAGGTCATCCTTTCTGAAACCTACACTTACTAGAACTACCACATCCCTTTAGTTTGTGTGGTTAAGCTCATTATAATGTGCACTTAAGGAATGCATAATATCTCCTATAGGTCACTGATCCCCACTTCAGCTGTGTGTAAATTAATCCTTAAATCATCAATTGTAAAATCTAGAAAATAATCTTATTGCCATTCCTTTGAAGACATTTATTGAGTATCTTACTCTTGGCTATTGTTACAAAATTGCTGTGCAACAAATACCTATAGAACTCAGTGGCCTGGAACAATAGATATTTATTTACTACATTGCTGACTTTGCTGCTCAGCTGATGTTGACCGAACTTGCTTGTATCTCTGTGGATGGCCTAGGGCTCAGCAAGTCTTGACTGGAGCACCTCACCTGGAACAGCTTTGTTCTAGCTGTCCCATATTCTCATCCTTACCGTGTGAATGGCCTTCTCCTGTAATGTCAGAAAAGGGAGCAAATGGAGGCCAGGCCCACATGCACTTTTCAAGTCTCTTCTCCTAAAGCATCTACTAACAGTGCCATTGGCCACAGCTAACTGCATGCCCAAGGCCAGGCGTGGATAATTATGCCCTGCCCACAGCAGGAGGGCCCTGTCAAGTTACATGCAAAGTCATGGATATCTGTTGAAAAGAACAATTTGGGGGGAGGGGGATTCATTAATGTGAGCACCTTATATGGGGAAGTCTTGAGTTTCTTTCTACAGGAAATACAAATATAAGGAAAGAGATTTTGCCATGGAGGACCTTATAATTTAGTGGTGAACCTGAGCATTTTGTGTTAAGGGAGAAATTATATCTCATTGTAGAATGAGGAAAGGCTCTAAAAGTGTCATTTGAGATGGATTTCAATGAACAAGCAGGATGTGAACAACCAAATAAGAAAATAGGAGAATATTCTATGTGGCAGAAATCTCCTGAGACATGGCACACAGAAGGAAAAGCATGGTGATGCCCAGAAAAGCCGATCAAATTTCCTAGATGGCTGTCGATCAGCTGGGAATGACTAATACAGCCCGAAAAGGTTAGGCTCATGATTCTTGGGGTCTCGACTATGTCCATAGAGATCTCACTTGTGGCGGTACATTGTCTATGACCAAGTTCCAACCAAGCAAACAATTAAAACACACACACACGCACACACAGAACCACGGACAAGAGATTGCCTGACCGGTTACCAAGAGGCAAGCCTAAGTGATTCTCTGGTGTGCCATCAGTTGAACACCTTCGTCAAGTTTTTAAAGAAACATTTCATCTGAGAACATCTGCATCTGCCTGAAACATATTTGCCCAGTGTAGTACTTGACTTTAAGCTGACTAGAGATATCAAACTTTCTTTCACAGATTCTTTGACATACTTGAACATTATTGAACAAATGTCAGTTATGTCTATCTCTTGAATTATGTCAATCTGAATTGAAAATGTGCTGACTTTTTTTTTTTTTTTTTTTTTTAGCATCATCACTCTGTGTGTTTCTATGCCAGCAGCACAATTGGACGTGACTGGAAATATCGGTCACTTCTATTCCCTGGAATGTTTAAGTTGGTTCTTGCATCTGCATTTCTAGGACCTGACCCTTTACATCCACGCAGAATCACACCTGTAAAATAGAAGGGTAACTAGGAATTCTTTTGTGCATATGTAGTTACAGTTGCTGGTATTACCGCAGCAAATAATGCTGCAAATATGATAGAGTTTAGCAAGTGAAATAAAAAGTCTATGGATTTAATGACAATATATCACATTTCTTGCAGTATTATTCAAATATTATTCACGAGCTCATTTTGGTTGAGGAAAGAGCCCTCTTAATTCCTAATAACCAGAATCATAAGATATTTTGGAAACATGTAAGAGTTTAATTTTCGAAGTCCTAGAGTGATTTCTACCCAGCTAGCAAAATGTTTTAAAGTAGAAGATATATTAATAAGCACACATAATAAATAAGAATAATATATGCCATTTATTAACAGTGTGCCACTGTTCATGTCCCAGACCAATTGGGACTTCATAGTTACTTACGGCAGTGGTCCTGTCATCACCCCATTTTACAGATGGTAAGACTGAGGTTAGATAACTAATGTGCCCAAGGCCACACAAACGATAAATAGCAAAAGATAAATCTGTCTGACTCAAAATCCCATTAAAAAAATCCCATTTAGATGAATTTGATAAGAAATTGAGTTTCTACTATATGCCAGGTACTATTCTAGACTCTGGGAACAAAGTGAGCAAAATAAATAAATCATGTCCTCACAGAACTTATTTTCTAGTCAACATTACACATTTGTATGAATGTAGGAAGTAGGATAAATGCTCAGCACCTCACAAGTTAGTGGGTTATTTTTCCCTAAGATATTAATCTATTTGTTTCATCTCCATAACTAAATAGTAAGTTCCTTATAAGCTGGAAGTATATGTTATTGTTCTCTTAAAAATTTCCCTGCAGCACACTGTGACGTGATGATAGATTGTGCCATTCAACATGTACTCTTAATTGATATATTTTTTGAGAACCACATCATTAACGAACCCTTGAGAAATCACCAGTTCGGGGCTGTTTTATTGTTTGAAGTTGCTGCTGATTCATTGTAGGAGCAGCAGGCAAGGTGATTAATCCAGGTCCCTGGGGTGTCTACATAACCTTCATCTCCAGATGTTGTGCTGACTTGAACCACTAGTGTCCAATGCCAACATCTAGAGGGAAACTAAAAAAGTATGTTCTCTGGATACTTCTCACCTTATTGAAAACAGTCATCGTGAGACGTTGACCCACTTCCTTACTCTGCTTGCATTTGTCCCTTTGTTCCTCAACACAGGGAAGAGCTGGAAGGAAGAGATAGGGTGACACCTGACTCGCTAACTGGTACTGTCCTGTTTATTTATTCTTTTTATTTATTTGCAATTTAATTCCAGGGGCTACTGGTTCCAGCCTCTCTGCAGCTCCCTATCTGCAGCTACTCCTCATGGCCTCTCCCCATCTTTCTTTCTCTCTGCTTGTTATCCTCTCCTACAGGTCTCATCCTCCACCTCCTGGCTGACCCCGGCCCTCCAGCCCCTAGTCCCTCTGCCCAAGTGTGTCCTAGTTCACCTCTCTCTCTCTCTCTCTCTCTGTCTCTCTGTCTCTCTCCTCTCTGTATCTCTCTCCCCCATGTGGCTGTTTCTGCCCCTCTCCCCCTACACGTGCAGCCCGAACGCTCACTCCCTCTGAGCCTCTGTCTCTTCTTGAATGTCACATCCCCTCACAAGGGCTCACCCTCTCTCTACATAGTGTGTGTATACTTTTTGTATACTTGTGTGCACTTGTATCCTTCAACCTGTTTCTGTATTTTTAAATTTTGATCTCCCTTTGAGTATTTCTTATTCTGGTTTTCCTTCCCTGTGTGAATCTGCTTTTCCCTTTTTCTTTCCTTCTCTCTCTCCTTTCTCTTTATGTCTGTTCTCTCGTCTCTGAGCCCCAGTAGGCCTCACTTTGTGCATGGGTTTCTCCCTCTCTCTCTCTTTCTCCCTTTCTCTCTCTCTCTCTTTCTGTGAATGTGTGTAAGGGTGTGCACATCTGGCATCTGTGTGTTCATAAAGGCTGTCTCAATGCTTCTGCCTCTATCTCTCAATGAATCAATTTTCTTCTCTCTTACTTTAGATATATCTATATCTATATATATCAGTGGAATATTACTCAGCCATATTTTTTAGAAAAGAAAACTTGGGGCGCCTGGGTGGCTCAGCCAGTCAAGCATATGCCTTCAGCTCAGGTCACAATCCCAGGGTCCTGGGATCGAGCCCCACATCAGGATCCCTGAGTAGGGCACCTGTTTCTCCCTCTCCACCCTGCTTATGCTCTCTCACTATCTCTCTCTTAAATAAATAAATAAATAATTTAAAAAAAAAACCTACCTTCTGTACCACATGGGTGGACTCTGAGGGCATTATGCTCAGTGAAACAGATGAGACAGAGAAAAATAAATACTGTATGTTCTGACTTACAGGTGGAGCCTAGAAAAACCTAACTCACAGAAATAGAGAATAGACTGGTGATTCCCATGGGCAGGAAAGAGGGGAAAAGGGGAGATGTTGGTCAAAAGGTACAAACTTCCAGGTATAAAAGGAGTAAGTTCTGGCTATCTAATGTAGTTTAGTGATTATAATTTTTTAAAAAGACTTTATTTATTCATTTTTTTTAAGAGAAAGAGAGCAAGAGTTTGGGAAGGGGCAGAGGGAGAGAGAGAGAGAATCCCAAGCAGATTCCCTGCTGAGCGTGGAGCGGGACTGGGGCTCAATCCCACGACCCTGAGATCATGACCTGAACGGAAATCAAGAGTAGGCCACTTAACCTACTGAGCCACCCAGGTGCCCCATGGCGATTATAATTATCAATACTGTACTACATACTTGAAAGTTAAGAGAGTAGATCTTAAATGTTATCACCACACCAAAAAAGAAAGGTAATTATGTGACAGGATGGAAGAGGATGAAGGTGATAACTAACCTTATCATCGTAATCCTTTTGCAATCTATACATGTATCAAATCATCATTTGTACATCTTAAACTTTCATATGTTGTATATCAATACTATTTCAATAAAGCTGGAAAAATACATGGGGTGGGAGAGGCAGGAAAACAAGGGGGAGAGAAAAATTAGTTGTCCTATTTATTTTTAACAGATTGTCAAAAGGAGCTGTGACTCTATTTAATTATTTCATTTCTGGCATTTTTGGCAAGCATAAAGAGAAACAAAGGATCCTTTTGATTTAAAACTTCAGTTAAACAGTTAAAGCAATTTCTAATTAGAAAATTAAATAATAATTTTTTTCCCAGTCCTTACAGAGATAAGTTGAGCTCTAGCAATGTGGTAGGTGAAACACCTGGAGATACCTGCTCAGCTCAGAACACGTTTGGAAAGAATCACAATGAAAAACGCATATGTGAAATCTGGAAAATGCTGGAAAAGCTGGATTGGAGGGAAATTTAAATTAATGCTAATTCTTTTAACTAATTTTAAAAAAGGGGGGTAAGAGCTTGGACAAATGAAACAGGAAGCAAACAGACAATAGAATCAACAAACCAAAAAGTAGGTTCCTTGGAAAGTCTAATAGGATTGACAAGGGTTTTGCAAAGCTGAGCACAGAGAAAGATTGTGAGAAAGACAAGAACAGAAAGAGAAGGCCCCAAAACACAATATTGAGAATGAAAGAGGAACAGAATCACAGATGCATCAAAGAGTAAATAGATATTAGATAATTGTGACAATTTATTAGAAATGTATTAGAAAAATAGAAATTATAAAAAAAGCCAATTTAGAAAAATCTTATATTCAGGCAGCACACATTGCTTTAATGTAACACAAGTCTTATAGATTGTTAAATATTGAAACATCTACATACTAGCTTCTTTTTTTTTCATGCTAGCTTCTAAGAGCCCCTACCTTGATCCCCAAGTGCCACCTAGACCACCTTTGGTCCTCCCCCAAGGGCCCCATAAATCTCTCTACAATCCATCAACTAAAGGTTAATTATGGGTACAGTAGACCTCCAGGTCTTGTTTACTGATTGACATCTAGCCTGACTAGTTCAGTGCCTGATCCAAATCCCTAGTAAAACAGTCTACCTGTCATTCCTACCTACAACCATTCATTAAAATGAATAACCAGTTAACAATCTACTCATCAAAAACAAACCAGTTCCAGATGGTTTTACAGATGAGCTCTACATTTAAAAAATTGGCAAGTTCACACAATTTTTCACACACTCTTTCAAAGACTATAAAAAGAAGGAATATTGCCTAATTCACTCTATAGGAATAATCTAGCTACAAATTCAAATGAGACAAGAAAATTATAAATATATAAAAATTACAGGCCAATTTCATTCATAAATTTAGATTAAAATTATTGAACACACTATCAGAAAATCAAATTTAGGAATGTATAAAAAGATGATACTTCATTAGCAAATTAGACTTATTCCAACATAGTTTCAGTATAAGAAAATGCAATAAAGTGACTTACCATATTAAAAGAATAAAAGAAAAAATATGGCCATCTCAATAAATACAGAAAACTAACTTGATAAAATTCAGCTGATATTCATGATTTTTAAAAATAGAATCTTAGAAAACTTGGAATAGATGTGATTTTCCTCATCTGGTAAAAAGTATATGCCAAAAACTATAGCAACTCCATATTTCATGGTGAATATTAAAAGCATTCTCTTTCAAATTAGAAATAAGATTTAAAAAGCCTACTGTCATCACTTCTAGTCAACATAGTATTGGAACCTAGACAGTTCGATCTGACTACAGATGAAAAGCATAATAAGTACAAAGATTGGGAAAAAAAACTAAACTGTCATTTACAAATGATATGATTGTCTATATGGAAAAACAAAACAGAAATTATTAGAATTAATAAAATAATTTAGCAATGTTTCCAGTAATAAGATCCTAATCTGCAAAACTCAATTGCATGGCTATAAAGCATATGAAAGTATGAGAAAACACTTTGCATTTGTCTCTGTGTGTTTATGATGACAAAAAGTACAAGGAACAAATGTATCCAAAGATATGATGATAAAAAGTTGATGGTGAAAATTATAAAATGTTATTGAAATACCTTAAAGGAAGTTTAAAGAAATTGAGAGATATATCTTATTCACTCATGGATGTCAATTCTCCCAAAATCATTTTTGCATTCAATTCAATTCCAAAGAAAATTCTGTTAGTTTTTTTCCAGGTGGATTCTAACATTTGTATCTAAGAAGTAACGTTTAAGAATAACCAAAACACTAATGCAGAAGAAAGATAAGATTGTGAATTTGTAATCGAGAATTATTAAAAAGTCTGGTGAAAGCTGTATATTTGGGGACATGGTAAAACACATCGACAAATATAATCAAATGGAGATCCCAGAAACTTAAAATGTAACAGAACTGATTTTGTAAATAAAGTGAATAAGGTAGACTCTGTTTAATAATAATGAGGAGAAAATTAGTTAGCCATATAGAAAAAAAAAATTTGAATACCTATTTACCACTATTTGCAAAGACCAATTTGCAGCTAGAAGTATGACCTAAATGTAAAAGGCAAAACTAAAACTGTTAGAATAAAATATAAGAGAAGATCTTTGTGACTTCAAGGCAGAAAAAGATTTCTAAAGCTAGACACGAAAAGTAAAAATTATAAAGAAACAAATTGATGGAATCCATTATATTAAAATTAGAAATGTACTTTGAACAAAAGACACTATTAAGAAAATGAAAAGGCAAGCCACAAACTAAGAAAAAATATTTATCTTTGCAAAACATATAAGATGTTACGTGTTTTTGTGAAACATGCAATAATGAAAGATTTCTGTTCAGGAAAAAAAAAAAACAACTACAATTTAAAAAGAAAAAAGACAAAATCCCAAAAATAAATTGGCAAAAATCAAAGACATGCATTTTCCAGAAAAGAAAATATCTATAGTCAATAAACATGAAAAGGTACTTATTTTATTAATAATCAGTAAAATGTAAGTCAAAATCCCAGTAAGGTGCAACCACACAATCAACAGATCAGCAAAAATTTACATGCTGGACAAACCAGAAGTTGATAAGCATGTGCAATGGAAAGTTTGATACTCTGCTAACAGGAGGATAAATGGGCCCAACCGATTGGAAAATACATCAGTAAAAATATACCTAGGAAAATTGAAGAGTAGACCCTACCAACTAGCAATTCTATTCTAGGAGCCATACCAGAATGTCCAGAAGTTATATTTGTAATAGCAAACAAACAAACAAACAAAAAACCAAAAATCTAAAAAACTAAAAACAACACAAATGTCCAACAGAAAAAAAAAAAAAGGAGGAATAAACAAATGGTGTTGTATGGAAAACAGGGAGCACTAAATTGGTAAAAATGAGTGTCTATAGCTATATGTAAAAATGTAGATGCATCTCAAAAATACAGTATTAGTAAAACATTCAAAATCGCAAAACATATGCAGTACGATTTCATTTATGTAAGGATCAAAAACAGAAAGCAAGTAAATAATATATTTCTTAGGGAGACATGTATGTGTGAAAGCAACAACAAGAAGAATGATTTACACCCAGTCCAGACTGTGGTTAGCCCAAGCAAGGAGAGGGGGTAAGATCTGTGAAGGGCACGCGGGATGTGAAGAGGTATCGCTATTGTTCTATTTGGTATGCAGTCTGATGGGTACAGAGGAGTTCATTTCAATATTTTTCTTTAAATTCTAAATATATGTTATATATATACTCTTCTCTGTGGATGATGTATTTCATAATAAAAAATTTTTAATATCATGGAAATCCCATGTTGAAAATATTTTAGAAGTCTCAAAAGAAAAGCCCTGTGGATTGCATATTGAGGCATAGTAATTCAGTGTAAAGAATAAGCTCAGAGGCAATGTACAGAAAATACAACTCATACAAAAAGAACCCTGTTACACAGACTGGGCAACCAGGCACAGAAGTGAAATGCAATTTTAGAATAGCCTAAATCTTGAAATTAAAAAAGAGAGAGAGAGAGAGAGAAGAAAAGAACCCAAAACAGCAACTATATTGGTTTCAGGGAGGAAATACAAATTTACGTTTGAGTGAGAATCTTATGAGCAATGAAATCACAAGGATGGAAACGTCCGTGGATCTGTGTGCAGATGCTGGGAGCATGCTGGGAACTCCTCTGCAGGACTCAGGCTTTGAGCACTGGCTCCAGGACTAGAACCCCAGGGGCCTGGTTGGAGGGGTGGGGGGAAAAGAACAGCTGGGGGTTACAAGTCCAGGGCAGTGGGTTAACCCACTGCCACCGGTAGAAATGAACCCAAGGACCAGGGAGACAAAGCGGGTGTGGGGGGAGGTGCAGAGAGGGACCGGGAGAAGAAAGGAGCTGACTAAATTAAACCAGACATCCATATAAATTAAGCTTTATTAAAATGGTGCCATGGTTCTGATTCTTCTAATACTAATTGATTAGTTTGATAGATTCTTATAGCTGGGAAGAGCTTAGGGGCAGGGATGCAGGATGCTCCTTGTGTTTTGGACAAAGAGTACAGTGGGGCTCCCCACATTCTCCTTCCCCCCCCCCACCCTCCCCTGGCCTCTCATTCTCAAAGGAAGATCTGTCTGCTTGTCTAAGGGAGCCCCTGACACCATGCACCCCCAAAAGCGAAGTCCTGAGTCAGCGACTCCAGCGATGGAGCAGAACCTATGCAGATCCGCTTTAAGCTTCCCCATTAAGGAAACCTGTCTTACCGTCATATGCAACCAACCGAAAATACTTTCTGCTCAAGAGGATGTTTTGCCATGGAGGTCCTAAAAGCGACAGGGGCCACGTTTCTGAAAGATCTATCAGGTTTAGAAGGAATTAAAGAAGAAATATATCAACATTTATGGAAGATGAATGAAAGGCTGCAAAAATGTGAAACACAATGTCCTTCAATTAGTCTGGAAAAAGAGAAATAGAACAAAATGTTGAGAGAGCTGGGATGAGATCCAGAAGGAAAGCTCCTAGGCGAACATCTGCAGAAATGAGAGACCAGGAGAAAGCACCCCGATGCTTTCCCAAGGAGAGGGGAGAAGCGGCCCCCAAGGAGACGGATCATTTGGGGGCCCACTGTCAGGGCTGGGTGAATGAAATGATCTGTTTTGTACTGTACCTTCCATCTTTAATGTCTTATTCCTGTCTAGCCGCACCAACTATCCATCTTACGCCAGGACATTTCATCAAAGATGTGTCATTTTGAGGGTGGGTAAATTGACCTTAGGATAAAATGAAAATTTCAAACTTAAATAGTCAACCAGGAGCTCCCTCCCCGGAGGGTTGTGAGGGTGGAGGGGGGCTCGTAATGCTTGCTGCCCAATTCCTAAGTGTTTTCTAGATGAGGTTGGGGAGGGAGGAAGGGGTCAGAGAGGCAGGGTGGGGAATAAATTGTTTTGCCATAGAGTTGAGATAAATAATATCTTGGGATTTGGATTCAACCAAAAAAAAAATATTCATGGGCGTGTAAGGTTAGAACCTCGGATATATGAAAGTGGACCTAATAAAAAATACCAACTTAGGGCGGTTCACTTAAGTTCTCCAATTTCTATTTTTATTTATGTATTTTTGGCAGTTGCAGGGAAGAATAATAACTCCAGAGGGTCCCAAAGAGCAAATGATAAGTGACAAGTGAAAGCGTTTTGTCATTCTATACAGTAACACTTCCAGAACACAGGACTCCTTCGGAGTCCAGGCAGTACAGACTCTGTCATAGTTTAACTACACCATAAACTGGCTTTCTAAAACTTATTCAGTGAGGTAATTTTGTTCCGTGTGATCCAGAACAATACCACGCACAGTGTCCTCAGCAAGGATTCATTCCCTACAAAACCCCCAGAAACACCCATCATTTCTCTCTGCATCGGCCAGCGGAAACATGTACGCTCTAAAGAAATTTGCTCAAGGTCCAACAGTGAAAATAACGACGAGGATTCCAGCCTAGTCGTGCCACTCAACAGCTTTGTGACCTTGTGAGAGTTCTTGGCCAAAATACAATGCTCCCCCCCTCTTGGGATCATTAGGGGGGATTTCATAGATTACCTAGTGCTAAGTAAATAGACCCCAAACATTCGTTTATTTATATTTTCAATAATTATAGAAAACAGTGGTTTCTAGAATTTGGCTCACACTCAGTATTACTTGAAGTCTTAGAAAAATACAAAGCCCTGAGCTCTCCTCCAGCTCTATCCTACTAAGTCAGAATCTCTAGGAGACGGGGCTATGAATTGGTATGTTGAGAAAGTTTCCTCCCAAGGGATTCCGTTACAGTGGGTACCAAGCCTGGTATTTACAAACTGTTGATATTGGTATTTTGGTCAAAAAAACAAAAAACAAAAAGGACAGTAGAAGAGACTATGAGGTTGTGATGGTTAGAATAGGCTTCTTGGGCACGTGGGCTCAATCTGCCCCTTAAGGGTGCACAAGATGTGGACAGGTGGGGTCGAGCACCAAGCACCACCCAGTAACAAGCCTCCTGGTCATGAGCACTGGATCCTCTCTTGCAAAGTTGGAGTCTCATCTGAATGTCCTAAGCTGCTGGCAGGAGATACAGCTCCAACCCAGCCTGCTCCACCTCCCATGCAAGATGTGCTGGGTTAGGGCGTCTTGGGCCCAGAGAGAAAGTCACTGTAGGTGGGAAGCTTGCTTTACTCAATTCAAAGTTCTCATGATGCTGAAAGCCCATCTCACTTTAAAACTAACTTGAAGGCCAGGTACATAGACACTGCAGGCCTCAGAGCCCCCACATAGAAAAGATGAGGGGTCAAATCAAATGATCCTGTGGCCCTTCCTGCTCTCACATTGTACAAGTTTAAAGCCTATTGCTGTGGTTACTTGGACTACCAAGTATGTGTGTAATGGGGGGTCGGGAAGACAGAGGGAGTGTGGACTACCCCCCATGAAGTCCCAGCAAAGTCAGGAAGCCAGATTCCATTTGTCCAAAAATAATTTGCTTTTCCCCCTTCCTGTGGATGCTGGTCATCCCGCCTTTGTTTCTGCTGTGCTTCTGTTGAAAACAAGACAACAGGCTCCAAACAGAGACACTTATGCTAAGCCCCATGTCACCAAACAAAGATGTAATCGCCTCTCCTGGAGATGGGATCCTAACCCCACCAATCAGGAATCAACTGCTCAGTGCTACTTAGGCAATCAGCCTGAGAGACCTCTGCTCTCCTCTGAAGGAAAGCAACCTTGTTGTAACCAGCTCGCTTTTTGGCTCCATATAACTTCCTTGTTCTTGTTCTCTTCTGCCTGTAAAACTCTTTCATTTTGTGCAGCATCTTGGAGTTCCTTCCTATCTGCTAGATTGGGTGCTGCCCGCTTCAGATCAATTTTTGCTCAAATAAATTCTTCACATTTTTAATACGCCTCAGACTTCCCCTTACTGTTTGCACCCCTACCCCCATCAGTCCCATCAGGCTGCAGGGCCCCCTTGAGCATCTCCCCACCCTCCTACTTCCCATTTTCTCACCTGTGTGTTTACCCTATTCTGAGATGTGCCTGTCATGCTTGAAACTTGGCCCTTCTTTTGTTCAGAAAATCAGCAGCCTCCCCTGCTCCTAGCATCCAGGCTGGTGGTAAATTGGGACTATTGTCTGCCAGAGTCCTTTGGAGCTACTGAGTTTTAGAAATCCATTGATTCTGTATTTGCATATGTATGTTAGTGAACATTCAAACATCTCATCTACATAAACAAAAGAAGAACATCTGTTTTCCTTTCCTAACTAGTATTGATCATAGATTCTTTTCAGGAGCTGTATTGCTGGGTGCTCCTTGGTATCTGACCCCAGCATGTATTATAGAGCCACCTCCTGGCCAAAATTAAGAAAGAGAGAGAAAAAAAGAAAAAAGAAAGAAAGAAAGAGAGAGAGAGAGAGAATGAGAGAGAGAAGGAAAGGAGAGAGAAAAGGGAAGCGGTGCCTGTGGAAGAGCATGCCTGACATAGAACTGTGAATTGGGGAGACGATTATGGAATTAGCAAAACTAGAGAGGGCAGATATGTAACAATTCATAAAAGAATAATAAATATATAGAAAGCACTGGACTAGGAGTCTGAGCAGTGTGCCCCCCAGACCCAGCTCTGGAGCTCCAAAAATAAGTGAGCTTGGCCTTAGACTCCTTCCTCTGGGCCTTCGCTTCCTCACACTAATGGAGAAGTTGTAAAATCTCTAAGCTCCTCTCCATATTTTTAATGATGAGTCTCTGGGTAGTCAGAGTGAGATCTTATGTTCCAGTTATATTACAGGTATGGGGGGCTGAAAGGACCAGATGTGGCCACACCTGCAGGGCACATGCAGGACTGAGGGTCCTGTCTTCTAACTTCTGGGCTTGTTTTTTGCTTTACTCAAGCCTTCACTCCACCCCTCCTCCCTCTGAGAGTCCCCTACACAGTAGTCACAGGGGTCTGGTGTCACTGGCATGAGCCGGATGGAGGGGTCCACCTTTGAGTGATGCCTCCCTTACCAAGAGCAAAGTAGAGGCACAGCAGAAAAGAAGCGCACAGGTAAGAAGCAACCCAGAGAATCGGGTGTTCTTAGGAATAAAACCTTGACCATCAAAGACAAGACAAGATCATTTTAATGTTTAAATCTCCATCCCTTGGTCTCAGGCACAGCACCCCACACAGCTGGTTCCAGGAATACAAGCTGGAGGTAAGCCTTCTGCCCCTGAGGGACCAACATGTAGCAGAACTGTCTCCTTGCATTCTCCAGAGCAGAGGGCCAGAGCAGTTTCCTGGGCCATCATCATAAATGGATTACTCCTCACTCCTCCTTATGTCCCTGTCGCCCAGCTTACCAGCATGGTTCCACATTGGGACACCAACCATCCTTAACTCCTTTGCCTCTGGCTGCCTCTGTCATATTACCCAGTGAAAACTCGGTCCTATGAAATGCAGCTCTCCACTTAGACTGCAAATGCACCGAAGCAGCTCAACGTCACGAATGGAAAACACACACACACACATACGTGCAGGCAAGTGCTTTCTTTTTATTTTGTGGTCAACATTTTGGGCCTGTGACACTGAAGACCATTTTGCCAGATCCGAGGTCAATTCACTCATTCCTTCTCCACATCTTGGAGTCCATTCTTCTTCACTTATTCTACTACTTCCCTCAATCCTGCAAATCCCCCTTTTGCTCGTCCACCATCAGTTTCTTCCTCTCTACTGGATCATGACCACCAGGATACAAACTTTAACATCATGCTTTTATATCACCTGTCTGAAGACGAAAACAAGTAAACCTCCCTTAACCCTAATTTCTAGCAGTTCCCATCTCCTTCCTTGACTCCCATTCATAGTAAAAGGACTCAAAAGACTTGTGCGCTCAGTGGCTTTACTTCTTCACATCCCACCCCCTCCTCAAGTCACTCCTTTGGGCATTGGCCCAAATCCCCACGCCCTGAATCAGGAATCTTCAAGGTCACCAATAACTTCCATTTTGTAGGAACCCAATAGCAGGTTTCTGTGTACACCTTATTCAAATTCTGCCCAGCAATTGACTCAATGGGTCACACCTTCTTTCTCTTAATACCTTCTTCTGTGACCTTTTAAGATATCATAGTTACTCCATCTTCCTCTAACCTTCTCAAGCCTTTAACTGTCATCTCTTTCTCTGCAACATCCTTAAGTGTTGTAGGGCTCCAAGAATTTGAAGGATGTGCCATTGGCCTCACTCTACCTTTCTGCTTGGATGATCTTTCTGGGTGCTGTAAATACTATATAAATTTAAATATGTATATTTAAAATACATAACAATATATAATTTCTATTTATATATTACCTTTTATGGATTAGATATATAGATACAGATAGAGATATGCATACACATACACTCAAAATTCCCAAAGCCATGTCTCCAACCTGGACCTCACTATTGAGTTTGTAAATGTAAGTGTTTATATGGCATCCCCTCTTAGATGGCGGATGGTATCTCAAACATAACATAGCCACAACACAGCTCTTACTTCCCTACCATCCTCATCCTGTCTATACCTCCCTTAGTCTTCATTTTAGTGAATGACAGCATCATCCACCTGGTTAGTTAAGCACAAAACCCAGTCATTATCCTTGGTTGCTATTTTTCCTATATATGTGCCCTATATTTAATTCTTTAGCATGTAATGTCAAATACAAATGTTTCCCAAATATATCCAGGACTCAGCCACTTTCTACTACTTTCTTTGTAATGACTTTATTCCAGAGTAAATGGGTGAATGAATAATGTGATGGTACCTACAGAGAAAAGAGTGTTTGGGAAAATATTTTTCATTGTTCCTCTGGTGCAATGTCAGATCAGCATAGAGAGTTTATGAGATGTGAGCTCTGATATCTATATGCATCCTGGAAGAGAGGTCGTGCTACTGCCATAATTCATTGGGGCTTTGGCTGAAAACAAATTAAAAATTGAGTCCAGGCAGGTTCACAAAGAAATTTTCAGAAGTTTAGAACCTGTTCTGTTTAACCTTCTGTTTCTGCATACTACTGATATCTGGATTCTTACAAGGATTGACCCCTCTTTCCTGAGTTTTAGCTAAGGCAGCACCCTGAGATTTCTGCTTCCAGAAAACTTGAAGTTCCAGGGATTTACCGTCCCCACATACATACAAGATATATAAAATAACAATTTTTAAAACACTGTATCTCATCTTAGAGAAAGGAAGCAATCTGAATGAGTCCATATGACCATCCCCATCTGTCAACAAGGAATCCTAGTGACCTTTTCCAGTAACACTAACATTTCTATGACACTGTATGCCTAGCACTGCTCTAAGTACTTTATGTATTAAGTCTGAATCTCTGTTTCCATGATGTCTTCTTCCCTAGAAGCTGGTTGTTTTTTTTTTTTAATTTTTATTTATTTATGATAGTCACAGAGAGAGAGAGAGAGAAAGAGAGAGGCAGAGACACAGGCAGAGGGAGAAGCAGGCTCCATGCACCGGGAGCCTGACGTGGGATTCGATCCCGGGTCTCCAGGATCGCGCCCTGAGCCAAAGGCAGGCGCCAAACCGCTGCGCCACCCAGGGATCCCTAGAAGCTGGTTGTTAATGACCATGGTGAATTCTTCACATTGCTACAGACTTGAAAACTTTGCCCCACCCCCTTGAACATCCTCTCCCTCAGCTCTGCCAACCCCAACCATCTGCAACACACTGTCATACTGATAGACGCAGAGATTGGAGTTATGCTGCTACAAACCAAGGGATGCCAGGACCCACCAGGAACTAGAAGAGGCAAGAAAGAACTCTTTCCTAGAGCCTTCAGAGGGAGCATGATCTTCCCAACACCTTGATCTCAGACTTCTAGGTTCTTCTAAGAGAATAAGTTTCCGTTTGTGGGAATTACCAAGTCTGTGGTAGCTGCTTATAGCAGCCTTAGGAAACAAGTACAAATTTTGGGTTTCAGTGCCTGGAGCTAAATTTGTTTTGCCCGATGGTTTTTAATGCCATCTAACTCTGAGTGCCCCAGACTGGTCCATGTTGTCTGGTTTTTCTAGTGATTTTCTAGTATTCCAGAGCCATAGAAAACATGTAGAGCTACAATCAGTGGGTTCTCAGAGTTTTCTAAGAGAGCCAGAGGAACAACACAATCTTATCAAGAAAAGCTTTGGCTTGGCTAGCAGTTGACTTTGATGGTGGATTAGATGGTTCTACAATTGGCTCATTTTTCTCTGTCACCAGGGACCACATTTTAAGTAGGAAAAGAATATTCAACGCTTTGGTTCTTCTTACTCTTCTTCCATGCAGCAGTATCTTTCTTAACTCCATGATCTTCATTTAACACCTGGCTTAGTCTTTATGCTATGACTCAACAGTTTTCAGTATATTCAATATCACTCTGAGTTCTGGTCAAGATGGCATTGTGAAAATTACTCTTCTAGACAAGTTGGAATAACAGGGACTAGATTTGCCCTTCTCTTGAAACAAATAAAATACCATGCAAAATATATAAGACAACAGAGTTCAAGACATTAGATGTGAGACAACAAAGTAGGTAGGAAATCTTGGAAACCCAAAGCACCTGAGCTAAATCCTAGGATTTTCTCAGATGTGGAAACAGTGTCTGAACTACAGTATAGGGAGGGGACTAATCATAGGCAGACTACAGCAAAGGGAGAGGGAGCCTAGACAGTCTCTGAGGCAAGAAAATGAAGCTAGAAGCACAGTTAGGCTAAGGCAGGTAGATTTTTCAGGGAAGACTCTCAAAAAAGAGAAAGCTACATGGGGACAGAACACAGGAAATCTGCAGAGACCCCTCCTTAGGTTTTTAGCTTAGTACTGATCAACGGCTAAGGAAAGTAGCAAAGGAAAGTTTAAGGAAAGTAGCAAAACCCAGGGAAAGAACCACCTGAAAGATTAGAAGAACCAATTACTTATCCTCAAACAGAGCCAAGATTATTGCCTGTTCCCACCAGCCAGAGTAGAAAATCTCATAATTGATGGGCCATCGGGTAGAGTACTCAGAGTCTGTCTCTGTAGCGGGGCAAAATTAGGCTAGACTAAACATGTTCTGATCCCACCTAAGAAAGCTTAAAAGCAAGATACAAAAGAGTTAAATTATTTTCAAATCATAAAACTGTTTTGCAAAACAAAGTTCAAGAAGACTTTTAGGAATGCAAAAACGTCTAATCACATAAAAAGTAACATCACAATGTCTGGCATTCAATCAAAAGTTCCCTGACATGCAAAGAAGCTGGGAAATATGACCCGTAATGTAGAGAAATAAATCCATGGAAAATGACCAAGGAATGATACAGATGATATCACTAGCAGACAAGTCATTAAAACAATGTTTAAAACTTTTTTTTGGTAGGTTAAAAAACTAGAAGAGATATTGAAATTGTAGGTTAAGACCTGAGATACGGTTTTCTAAAAGATATAAATTTTTAAAAATCAAAAAAATAAAATAAAATAAAAGATATAAATTGAGCTTCCAGAGACAAATCTACAATATATAAAATGAAAATTAATTTGATGGAACTAACAGCAGATTATATTTTTTACCTTATTAAATTTAGTAGTAAAGGCCTATTAAAATGGAGGTTGCATTTTTTTTTAAATGAAAGAGTAGTTAAAAGATGCGGAGGATTCACTGATAGTCTGCAAAATAGATCTCAGAATAGTAGAGAGGGACTAGTGAAAACATATATTTAAAGAACTAAGACCTGATAATATTTTTGTACTTGAGAAAAGCCACGAATCCTCAGAAGGCAGACAAATCCCCTCTGAGCCCTTGCTCATACAGTTTAATATGATTTTGAATTTTATCGTAATCCCTCTGTCCCTTCATTCCCCAACTGTGCAACAAGTTTAATTCTTAACCTCATTGGCTTGACGTGAGAAATAGCACATTAAAAGAATTAACACTGTGTCTGGCACATAAGGGCTAAACAAAGGTTAGCTATTATAATTGTTATTCTTTTCTGCCCCGGATCTTGTCTTCTTTCTAACAATCTACACTGGAATCTCAACTGTGTTCATCATAGGAATTAGAAGTAACAAATAAATGTCTTTACCACAGAGTTTCTTCCAAAGTTGTAGGCTCATATTCAACTACATATTTTTTGCATCCAAAAAAATAGTTTAGTTTGCAGCTTAAACTAAAGACCTCCCCTCTCCCCCCTCCAATCAGCTCCTCACCCTCTTCCTCCTTCTCTTCCTTCTCTTTCTGTCTTCCTTCTTTCCTTCCTTCCTTCCTTCCTTCCTTCCTTCCTTCCTTCCCACTGAAAACTATCACCCACCCAGTTTCCCAAGTTGAGAGTTCTCTTCAGTCACCACCATGCCCAATAGATTCACTTCCTCCCATCCACAATGACACTCCTCCAATCAAACCAACATCATTTCCCAAGAAGGCTAAAAAAACTGTATTTCAACTCATCTCCTTGTCTTCCATCATGACTAAAACCAACTCATTTTCTATCTACACTTGTACCAGGGTCTTCTTTCTGAAATGTAGATCTAATTCTATAATTCTCTTGCTTAAAATACTTTACTGGAGTCCCATATTTGCAGGACGATGCCTAAAGTCCTTAACATATATCCAAAATCCCTCCTGAACTGGCCTTAGCCTACCTCTCTTCATCCTTCAGAATCATCCTGCTCACTCAGTATAAGTCTTTGCAGTAGGCAGGGGAAGTATTATTTTTCTTCCTTTACCGATGTTTGTATATAGCACTGTGGCTTGTAGCAGATGAAAACTGAATTTGGCAGGACACACCATCTTCCCCTCTGGACCTTTGCTTCATCATCTGTGCAGCAAAGAGGTTGGACTCCATGTTCTTTCCAACCATAGCATGGAATGCTTCTCTCTTCATTACTCATAGTTGTATGTGTCGTACGTTATACGCAATGGGAAACTTGCTAAAGGTGGCGATTAATAGATGGAGGAAGCAGGTCACTAAAGAAGAGCATAGCTATGTCTCTTTAAAGATAGAATAGACTCTCATCCACGTGGAAGGGTCCACAGGGGCCTCTGCTCTATGTCTACGCATAAGAAGTGCTCAACAAATGTTTGTCAAGTAAATAAAGTCTATGCACGCTTTATGCGTTCCTGGCTCACGAAGCGCTTCATCCTGTATTACCTCATGTGACTCCACAAAATCCTCACAAAACAGCTAGAGCAGCTATTCACAATCCCGTTTTCTAGACCCAAGAAACTGAGCCTCGGAGCATTTAAGTGACCACACCAAGGTCACAGAGCTAGTAAATGGCAGAGCTGGGCCTCAGACTGAGGGCTTTGAACTCTAAATCCTGTGTTCTTTCCATGGCATTATGCAAGCCTCATAATTCTAAGATACAGTCCTAAAATAACACAAAGGACTCAGCCGGCCTCCTTCTTTGTTCCCTTGACCTCATTAAAGCTTTAAATGGAACTTGTCCTCACAAACTTAGGGCGCACCATCAAATCCGTCTGCGTTCCTAGGGCACGTAGCAACAGCTTGTTTTAATCTAATAATTGGCTGAAGTAGAACCACAGAAAGGACATAAAAAAGGCAAATTGTTATTTTTCAAAACCAAGCCATTCCCCTGCCTAAAAGGTTCACAGCGTTTTCCTTTTCCAAGAAAATATTTATCCCTCTAAAAGATTTCTTCCCGTTAACAATATTTTTACAGCCTTTGTGATACTTTTACAGCGTTTTAGATGCAACCTAAATACTATATATTTCAAGATGGAACCATTACATTAAGAACGCTGCATATGTTTAAAAGTGTCTTTTATGAGGTTTATTAAAAGAAGCCATAAATTTCTGAGAAAGGTTTAAGCCATATTACATTGATCTTACTTCTCATTTAAACAAAATGTAAAATTTAAGTAAAACCTTGCTGTGGAATGTAAAGTCACTCATATCCTCTGAGCTTACTCATTCGCATGTGCCACCTCTAAAATATTAAATCATCTATGAACCACTCCATTTCTTTGAGTGTTTTCCAATCACAACAAATAGCTTTCCGGTGATTGCTTGTACCTGTTGAGTTTCTCAGATTCATTCACAGTGAGTGAAGAATGGGTGGTGCTGGCTGGATACAAAGTAGGGTTTTAAAATCATTCTCAGCTCAGCACACCAAGGGCAGCCTGCAGCCCTGCATAGTTCTTCACGTGCCCCCTCCTTTTTTTAAGATTTTAATTTATTTATTTGAGCGAGAATAAGAGAAAGTGTGCACCAGCAAGGGGAGGGGCAGAGGGAGAAGGAGAAGCAGACTCCCCAATGTGGGGCTTGACCCCATGACCCCGAGACCATGACCTGAATAAGGCAGACCCCTAACCGACTGAGCCACCCAGGTGTCCCCCCCCCCCCCCGCATCATTACTACTCTTAGCTAGGCTATGTCAAGGCTGATTGTTTTGACCAGGACCTTCCTTTACAAAGGCCAAGGCAAATTGTATTGTGTACCCAAAACTACCCTTCTAGCCCATGCTCTGTGAGATGAAGTGAGGGCTGATTGCCTAGCAAGGAAACAGTAGTTACAGAATGAGCCATATAGGAAAGAAGGGTGATTCCAATGCTTTGGCATTTAGGACTCCTTTTATAAGGTCTTCGGGTCTTGTTAGCACCATCACAGAGTCTCCTTGAATTAGGGGGTAGCGCCTCATCTTTCCACCCCAAATGCCCAGACCCTCAATTCAGAGCAATTGCTATGAGTTTCGGCTTTACAAAAAGTGTTGTATGAACATTGATCCTTCTCTCTGGAATGCGCTTCTCCCACTTGTCCACACGACAAACTCCTATTCATCCTTCAACACAAAGGTCCAATTTCCCCATCTTTATAGTCTTTGTTGATGCTTCTTAAAAAAATATTTAGAAGATTGGATTATAGCTATATGCTTGCATGTCTATCTCTCCCACTCACATCCAGACTGGGAACTGTTTGAGGGAAAGGGCCATGTGTGAGTCATCTCCGTATCCCCTCACCTTACCCCAAGCCTGGCCCAGAGGAATTTTTCTGTAAGAAATCTGATAAGTTGATGAGCATACGATGGCCCCTGCGGTGTCAGCCTACCTATTTGACCTCAAGGGCTGGTTGTGTCAGAATCAAGAAACAAAAAAGACTTGTTCACCCACTGCTATGTCTGAGCTGAGGTCTAATGAGGTCACAGGGCAAAACCTGAATCGCTGAACTTCGACCTTTCCTGGCCCACAGAAAATAAAGTAATCAGCTCAAACTTAGTTGCCATAAAGCCAGCCCACAGGGAAGCTGCCTCTCATTACTTCACCAAGACTCCCAGTTCCCCATCTTGAGCTCCTTTTAAAATTAGGTCTTAGTGGCTTCTAACAACCATTATTCACACGCCTTCTCAGAAATGGTTCGAAAAACGTGCAAATTAGGAGATGCTCCCTCACACCAGCTAAGCTATAGAAATCAATCCAAAAAAAAAAAAAGAAATCAATCCAAGATTTCCAGGAAACAGAAAGAAAATTGCTTCTATCAGCGAGCCAGGAGGGAAAACACTGAAAACTTCCACGTAGGTCTGAAAACCTAGGAGAACGTGTTCTGAAAGGCGGCGGTCACCCCTGACCCCTGCACGTTTCACAGCCTACTAACCCTCTGCTGTATTTTGTGTTTTGAGAAGGAAGCCTTTTCTGTGCCGATTTTCTGAAGGGATTGTTAAGTGGGGGACTTGAACTCGGATATCTCACCCAACTCGCTATGTAGCAGTGACATCTACTGGGGAAAACTGTCACTTCGGGGCTTCTGCTTCTGCACTGTGCTAAGTAACTCTACAACGTCGACTCATCCGTCTTCGAACAAAGCTACGATCTGCATTTGTTCACGGGGACACGAAGATTCAGAGAAATGGAGGGACTGACCAAATGTCACACAGCTAAGATGTTGCAGAGGAGAGATTCGAACCCAGAGTGTGGAGTGACTCCAGGGCCTGTGTTCTTGACGGCTAAGGCCGACTGCCTCTGCCACTGCTCAACTCCTGCACTTTGAAGGTGTCCATTAGATGCCATTTTGCATGCTGCTTCGAAATTAGGCGAAGCATAATGTCCGTGTCCCCAGGCCACTCTGTCCCTTCTCGGGGCAGCGCCTGGGTGTCATTCATACCTGATGACCTTGTGCATTTCTTAACATGCAAGAGGCACTTGATAGATAGTTGTTGGATTAATGTTGCATGAATGAATGAATGAATGAGTGAATGAGCAGAAGTGCTAGTGTCTGTGGGAGGGAGACACAGGGTGGGGGGAGGGGGCAGTAAAAGGGGGCTTGGGTCTCCCCTGCGGCAGGAGTGTGCGTAATTCAAGCCTGCTAATCGTTGAGCTCTCTAGGGGCTCCTCGTGCCTTTCAGAATCAAGTCCACAGTTCCCGGCTTGGAGAAGAGGATCTGTGCTCCTCTGGCTACTCTCTACGTTGCCAGCTTCTGCACACATGACAGTGCACACCCTTTGCTCCAGTGACTTCCCCCATCAGGCCTGCTGCTCATGGCTCCAGGCCTTGATGGTGCCTTGGATGAGGAGACTCTTATTACCCTGCAGATGTCCTCCCTCTATGACTGAGAAACCGGTACTCGATTTTCACCACCCAGTTCTTTCTTCCAGGAAGCTTTGCCGGAGGTGCCAGGCAGGGCTCTGCAGCTACCGGGTCGTGGGTACCAGAGGGACTGCCTGGTGCATACGTGGCATGGGACTAAAGCAGCCATTGACCGGGTACATGACCTTGGGCAAGTAGCTCAATGGTGCTGCACTTCAATCCCTCCACCCCCATTTTCAAAATAGGGTGATGACAAGAGTATCCACATCATAACGCGTAAGTCCTGATGGAGCAAATGCATGCAATGGAAGAAAAATCCCAAGAAACATGAAGTCTCCTAGTGATTGTGCACTGTAAGAGGAATTTCAGTATTTGCGACCATCATCATGATGGAGGAGGGGCGGGGGGAGAAAGACAGACAGAAATGTACTTGGTTCTAGGTGGGGCCTTGGAGTCCCATAACCACACCGGGAGCCTGGAAGCAGCCCTGGGCATGAAAAGGAGCAGTCATGGGGCACAGCAGTGTGTTGTACTTGGCCTCCATCAGCTCCTCCCTGAGCCTCCTTCAGCCCTGTTGCTTCAGGCCCCAGGTCCCTCCCTTTCTCCCAACCATCCCCCACCAAGACATCTTTTCAAAGCTGCAACCATTTCCACACATGGAAAACACATTGAAGCCATTCGGGATGGTCATTACGACGAGACAGAAACCAAGGTGATATGGTCTTGGGGGGCCTGGCCCCATAAGCGGGGTGGGGAGCCGTCCCTGAGGCCCCTGAACGCACACCCAGCTCCAAAACCCCTCCCCACTGCTCTTCGTGGGGGGGCGGGGTGCTGCGAGTCTCAGTGTTGGAAGCGGTGCTTGGTTTAAGTCACCATATTTGCAGAGAGGCCCCATTCAAACTACAAAGATGGACTCGAGAAGGCCGGTGTCATTTGCACACAGGAAGAACTTGTTTTTCCCACTGAAAGCAGACACTTGGAAAATCTCAGGTAATGAGCTGGCTCAAGTTGTGGGGAGACAAAAGAGAGAGAGAGAGAGATTGCTGCCATTTAATGAGGACTTTCTATAGGCTGTTGGGCTTCATGAAAAATGTCTTTGGGAGCGTTTTGCTTCTACAAGCTGTATTGGGAAGGTGGGGGGCAGGGGGTCGGCCCGGCTGATGGCCCTGTACTGACAGGAGGCGGTGAGCTGCTGAGGGGAGGAGGGCAGGTCAGAAGGAGGAGAGGTGTGGACGGTCACCCAAACCTCTCCAAAGCTAAGCTCACAATGGACAGTGTTGCGGCCTTTCAAGGTAGGAGAAGCTGCTCATCAGAAGAGGCGGCGGTGTAGCCACTCAGGGGCCTTTCCTACCCCTCACTATAAGGCCACGAATTAACATGTATTTATTAACCCCACTCTTTTTCTCTGTTTTCATCAAAACCTATTCCCAGATAGGGGACGCCTGGGTGGCTTAGCGGTTGAGCGTCTGCTTTGGGCCCAAGGTGTGATCCTGGAGACCCGAGATCAAGTCCTACATCAGGCTCCCTGGACAGAGCCTGCTTCTCCCTCTGCCTGTGTCTCTGCCTCTCTCTGTGTGTGTGTCTCTCATGAATAAATAAAATCTTTTAAAAAAATTTCCAAAGAGCAACCTTGTGGGTAAGGTCTTTCCAGCGAGGTCATGAGTTGTGCTCACTCATTCGTTGGGGAGGCATGTGCACCTGCGCCTGCCCCGTGACACAGCAGTGCCCCAGGGATAGAGTCCAGGCAGATCCAGACCCTCTCTCTTTTTCCCAAACCTTGGAGGGAGACCTTCCAATGAGCCCCTGTGGGGCAAATCCCTGAAATGACACCCCCTCCTGGAGGGGTCCCCCCCTCCCCGGCTCCTTCCTACCTTCTCTTTGTGGGCTCTCATCTTCTCTCCCTGGGATCCTCCCAGGATGCTCCGGGTTGGCCTGCCTCGGGGCACCAGCATCTTGTCTCCAGAACGGGCCTATTTTCCCTGACGAAACACACGAGAAGCCAGCAGTCACCCTCCCCTGCAGTCCTCTCCGAAAGCTCGGCAGTTTCCTTCTCTCTGTGCTCCCAGAGCCTGTTCAGCAGCACCTGGCACTTGGCTCTGTTCATGCCCTTACTGGAGTGTTTGCTTCCTGAGGCTGTGAGGCGAGAAGGACCAGGGAGGGACTCCCAGTGACCTGTGTATCTGCCCTGACCCTGCAGGACACGTGGTTGGGGCACAGATCGTATGTGAAAGAGAGAGAGAATGAGGGAGAGAGTGGGAAGAAGGAAGGAGGAGAAAGAAAAAGAGAAGAGAAGAGAAGAGAAGAGAAGGGAAGGGAAGGGAAGGGAAGAAAAAAGGGAGGGAGGGACGAAGGATGTTCATCAATGAGTAACTATACAGTGAAGTTGCGCAAAGGGCCGTGAGAGCACACAACAGAAGGAATTCCTTGTGTCTCATCCTACAAGAAGTAGGGAAAGGCAATTTCTGTTAGATTTGAAGGGTGATTAGAGATCATTCTTCCCCCTTTTGGTAGTGATGCATTTTAAAGGAGCAGAGAACATACCTCTCGAGCTAGTAAAACCCCCTAACAGAGATGAGCCAGATTTCCAGAATTACCTTATCAGGAGCTCCTGAGTTCACATCATTAAATAGATAGATGCCTGTCTGGATTCTTCAACTTTCCTTGCACACCCTTCCTGTCCTGGGGAAATCCAGGAGGCTATACACCTCTTTTGTGAGGCTGTTAAAACTTCTGGAAGTGACTCAGGGCACGAAAGGGCTGCCCGGGCCCTGGTGTCTCTCCTCGCCCATCGGTCCTGATGCCACTTACCTGCTTGGAGCTCCCCCTCCGCATGCAGACCTGCCCTACTTGCAGTCCTCAGTTCTCGGGATCAGGATCCAAACTTCTGATGCATAGCTGGAAAAGAGCAAGGCCTCACTTGTCAGGGCCCCACATTCTCACCAACTCCCACGTAAATGCTCTGGGCTCCCAAAAGCTTTAAAGACCCTGCAGGATTTTCTTGTCATTCTGACGACACACGTAACCTTGGAAGTGGGAGGAGGGAAGGTAATAAAATGAGGTGGAAGTAGGCTAGATTTCTTCCCTCCTTGGCAACTTATCAGAAACAACCAGGTTTAATTCGCCCACTAACTGTTTGTTATCAGTGGCTGATGCATTTAAAGGCAAAATAGCTAAAATATTTGTATGCGCAGATATTGCCTCAAGATGTGAAAGCCATTTGTGAATGTGACTCTCTCCACATGTGGTGATTTTCGTGCCCATTATGTGAGGAAGAGGACTCCCAACGCCATACCTGCACCTCTTCCATGAGTCTGGGGAAATGCCAGTCCTCACACCCAGTCTCCTCCAACCCTAAGTTCCCGTATCTCATTTCATGAAGCACCCTGCTCTCCTAAGTCTCAGTCCGGCAGCTTTGGCACACATGTGGGTTTATCCTCTCCAAATCGAGAGGAGCCACACCACTGCTCAGAACACTGTACAATTTTGGTTAAAAAATATTCTCCAAGGTGCGCCTGGGTGGTTCCATCGGTTAAGCATCTGCCTTTGGCCCAGGTCATGATCCTAGGCCTCTGGGATCAAGTCCCACATTGGGCTCCCGGCTCAATGGGGAGTCTGCTTCCTCCTCTGCAGCTCCCCCTGCTTGTGCTCTGTGTCTCTCTGTCAAATAGATAAATAGAATCTTTAAGAAAATAAAAATCTCATCCTAGTACATATGCTAACTTTTAAGAATCAATTTTGAAGATCTGTCTTATATAGAGAAAGGTTATAAATATTGAAACTTAGTGATAATAGCCACAATAAAGAGAAGCAGTGCATATAAAAGTGAAAAAAAAAAAAAAACTCTGAGCACCAATCTTCCTGGAAAGACACGGAGGCAGGCAAAATGAGTTCCTTGTCTTTAAAGGAATCTCGAACTTAACAGGAAAGGGGAATGTGAAGAACTTCAGAGAGCTTCATGTTAGGACATAAAGAAGCTCTGAGTTATTGTGTGGATGTTGGCAAAACTGAAGAAAGAGGCTTCCTTGGTGAAAAAGGAGGGCTAAGAGGAGGAAGAGGAAGGAGGGAGGGGGAAGGAAGAAGGAAGGAAGGAAGGTAGGAAGGAAGGAAGGAAGGAAGGGAGGGAGGGAGGAAGGAAAGAAGGAAGGAAGGAAAGGAAGGGAGGGGGGAGGAGGGAGGGATGAAGCAAGGAAGGAAGGAAGGAAGGAGGGAAGGGTGGGAGGAAGAGAGGAGGAAGGAGGAAGAAAAGGAGAAGGGAGGAAGGGAGGGAGGCTTAAAAGGGAGGAAGGGAGGGAAAGCTTAAATGCTGGCGAAGTTAACCCCACCTAAGCTAGGTGAGAGGGGAGCTATATTGTAAGTACACTAAAGTAGTTCAAACAATGGAAGGAACAGACTAAAAGTCCCAGGAGCACCGGCAACTAGAATCACCTGAGCTAGGGCCCCTGCTCTCTAGGGAGCTGCCTAGAGCCAGCCATCAAGCTGCACATCCCTGTGACTTTGGCCACAACTTCAGAAACACAGGTGAGAATTGACCCAGCTTGGATCAAGCATGAGATCATGGGGATGAGTAGCTGAGCTAAGGGGTGGGGAGGGCAGGGGGCATCGGAGGCGTCCCCAGTCAGCACATACATAATTATTTGTGCAGCCTTATGAGGCACCAAAATCACTTTGAGGAGTTAAAGGTAGAGAGCAAGCTGCCCTGGGGAAGCTGTGGGATCTGCGTGGGCAAGGTTGTCCCTGCCCCCCCCACCCCCAGTTCGTGTCTAGGACACTAAGCCAAGCAACAGTGTTTCTGAGGCTGAAACAGGGAATCTGAGAACTACCAGAAAGCTGTAGGCTCCTTTCTGAACAATTTGCGTTTTTTGATACAATGTCCTGAGCTGAAATCCCCCAAACCGCATGCGAGCCTATGAAGGGTTCTGATTTTAAGAAAAGGGTTTTAAGGAAAGCGGGAAGGAAAAGGTGAAGGAAAGGGTGAAAGAGAGAAGCAGAGAGAGAGACTTATGTAATCGGGGAGAGATCAACTTTATTTTAAGCAATGTTAGGTAATAATTAGGATTAACAGAAAAAAAAGTCCAAATTATACCTATATTGATGATAATTACCTAGTATAGTGCCAGGTACCGGGGGTGCTTATTAAATATTAGTCAAACATGAGTTGACATTTTATTTATTGATAGGAAACCACAAAATATAGGTATAGCAGCAGATGTACAGGCTTTATAGCCAGGCGGCCTAAACTCGGGTATGTCATTGCTATGTGACCCTGGACAAAGAGGTCACACATCTTTTAAAAGGAAGGCATTAAATCGACATCGAAAGATATTATGAGGATTAAATAAAATAGTGTCTATAAACCCATATAGTAAATGCTCAGTAAATACTTATTCTTTCTCTTTTCTTCTCTTTCTCTTCTTACCAAATACATGCTCTTAACATTCAGAGTTTGATTTTACTATAAAGTTCAATTTTGGGATCCCTGGGTGGCGCAGCGGTTTGGCGCCTGCCTTTGGCCCAGGGCGCGATCCTGGAGACCCGGGATCGAATCCCACATCGGGCTCCCGGTGCATGGAGCCTGCTTCTCCCTCTGCCTGTGTCTCTGCCTCTCTCTCTCTCTCTCTCTGTGACTATCATAAATAAATAAAAAAATTAAAAAAAATAAAGTTCAATTTTTTTAACAGTCTTGGAAAGTCAGTCTTATAAATGTGATGAGCTAGAGTAGAAGACCCAGGTCTCAGATATACAGTGTTTCCCAAAGTTCAAACAATGAAACTGTTCCTTCAGGGCTGCTGCTACCACCACCTGGTGGCAGCATACTGTATAATATTTTTGAGTTGATGAATATAAAGTCCTAAACATTCCTCAGAGTTTCATATATCACACATACTTGTAAGGATTTAGACAAAATTTTACAACATATTTTTCGAACCAATATGTGGTAACACTTTGGTAGGTGATAAAGACGCCTGACACAGTAATCTGGCTTTCTAAATTCACTGGTATCTATATTTAATGCCATCAGTTCCAATACCACCCTCCCTCAATACTCCTATCGCAGCCTCAACCCGAAAGCTTAGGAGTTCCTTTGAAGAGTCATGTAGAAATGAAGCAGATCACGATGCCAAAAGCACAAGCAAAAGAAAAAGAAAAAAGAAGTACATTATCAAAATTAAAAACCCTGTGCCTGAGGGACACTATCAAAAAAGAGAAAAGAATGGGAGAGAATTTTTGCAAGTAATGTATCTGATTAAGAAACGTGTGCCGAGAACCTATAAAGGAATCCTACAAACGTAACACAAAGGCAAATAATACCGTTCAAAAATAGGCAAAAGATCTGGGTAGATGTTTCTCTAAAGAAGATATACAAAAGGACAAAAAAAAATAAGAGAGAGAGAGAAAAGCTCAGCATTGGCCCATTAGCCATCAGGGAAATGCAAATCGAAGTCATAATGAGACGCTGCTTTACACACACACGAGGATGGCTATAATCAAAAAGATAATTAATAGCAAGTATTGGCAAAGATGTGGAGAAATTGGAACCCTCACACACTATGAATGGAAAGATAAAACGGTGCAGCTGCTTTGTTAAAATAGTCTAGTAATCCGTCCAAAGGTTAAACCCAGATCTGTCGTATGGGCCCCGCATTTCCATTCCTAGTTCCGTACGTAAGACACATGAACACACATCCACGCAGGAACTTGTAGGAGGACGTTCACAAAAGCTTTACTCATGACTGCCGGAAAGTGGAAGCAACCCTAAATGCTCATTGAACTGATCCTCACGATGGACTATTATCCAGCAATGAAAAGAACGATCACCAACGAATGTAGCCGCCCGGCTGAGCCCTGAAAACATCGTGCCAAGTGAAAGGAGTCAGTCGCAAAGCCACCTGTGAGGTGACCAATTATGTAAAATACTCAGAATAGACAAATTTATTGAACAGAAAACAGATACGCGCTTGCCTGAGGCTGGGGGCGGTGGGGTGGTGGTTTGGGAGGTAGTGTCCAAGGGAGGCAAGGTCTCCTTCTCGGTCATCAGTGTCCTAAAATTGATTGTGGTGATGGTTGTCCAACTCTAAACATGTAAAAAGCCATTGAACTGTGTCCTTTAAGTGGGGGAAGTATTTGGTATTTTAATTCTATCTCAATAAACTGTGTCTGAACTGGTGAGGGAGAAGTGGTCCCTAACCTCTCCCCTAAACAAACCAAAGTTTCCTCCTGTCTTAGAAAAAAAAAAAAAATATCAGGACTAAACATTTCTTTTTATTTTTTTTTTAAGATTTATTTATTTATTCATGAGAGACACACCGAGAGACAGAGGGAGAGGCAGCGACACAGGCAGAGGGAGAAGCAGGCTCCATGCAGGGAGCCCGAGGTGGGACTTGATCCCAGGTCTCCAGGATTACACCCCGGGCTGAAGGTGGAGCTAAACTGCTGAGCCACCGGGGCTGCCCCCCACTTTTTTTAATATTTTATTTATTTAAATACTAAACATTTCAATCCAACACTGGAAGCTAACCCTCTAGAAGCTAATTTTTCCCCCCATAAACTAATTTGGAACTTGGGAAACTTTTTTTGCCCTGTGTAATTTTTTTCCATAAAAGAGTAGCCTCTTCTTCTGGTTTCAGAGGTGGTCCTCAAACTAGGAAAAGAATGCAATTTCCCATTTAACTGCAAGAAGGATTCTCTTTGATTTTCCACAGCAGAGCTAGTCCGGGCCCTTAGAGGTCATAGATGTTGGTATTCCATGCCCGCCTTCATGATCTGAGCCATACCTGCCCTGCACACGCACGTGCACACCCGTGTGCACACATAAATTCACGTGTGTGCATGCACACAAACCTCTGGTGCATTGGGCTGGGATGTGTTACAGTTTCAGGAACCTCATCTGAAGAACCAAGACGGGCCCCGGCTGGGTTAGCGTAGGCGACCGTTTGGTTTCGGGCTGTTAGTATATTCCTAAAAACAGCATTTCTGGACTGATCTAGGTCATTGAAACAAATCACAGAATCTAAGCGCTGTAAAGCAGCTCGCAAGCGGCTAAGTCGGACATGGGTCTCCCACTGCACAGGAAGCCAGCCCAATCTTTCATCCCCATCTGATTCTGCTACACTCATAGAGATGCCGTGCAAAGGATAAAAGAGCCATTTTTCATGACCTTCCTCCTTTCTCTGAGCAAAGCGCAGTGTCAAATCTTTGAAAAGCATGTATGAGAGTAAAGAACAAGATTCAAAGAAAAAAATGTTTGGAAGCAGTCACGGCACAGAAAAATAATTTCTTCTCTCTCCCCCATCCCCAAATAAGAAAACAACCTCATGATGTGTTAGATTGGAATGTTTAAATATTGAGCCAGTGGGTGCCCCCCCCCCACTAAAAAAATGATCTGTAAGCCTCAATAAATTCCATGAAATTTAAAAATGATATTATTATCTCATCTGACAGTGTCTTTCAGGGCTTGAAGCTGCATGGCCCAGATTAGGGGTATCCTAATGAAAAATAAATGTGTAGCACATTTGACTTACAAATAGAGTGATATATATAATACTCGAAAGATACGTATTCAATGAGGTCCACTAGCAACCGCGGTTCCTAATATCAATTCCGCCTCCTACACAGAGCGGTGGAGCCTTTTCCTTGAGAACCAGATGCTGCTAGTTACCACGTTAAAGCTTCTTTCCGGAAAGAAAAGGGTTTGGGGGGGTGCGGGGGTGGGGAGGGTGCCCTTTCCAGAAAGAAGAGGGTTTTGGGGGGTGTGGGGGTGGAGAGGGTGCTCTTTCCAGAAAGAAGAGGGTTTGGGGGGGTGCGAGGGGGGAGGAGGAGGAAGGTGGGGGGAGGGTGCTCTTTCCGGAAAGAAAAGGGTTTGGGGGGGTGCGGGGGGGGGGAGGGTGCTCTTTCCAGAAAGGAAAGGGTTGGGGGGGGATGTGGGGGTGGGGGGAGCGTGCATCTGGGGAAGGCATCTCAGGGCCTCTGGACACCCAGTGCAATATCCAAATGAGATATTTTAGAAAGAGGGGCCACGGGTTCTCCGTGAGCGGGGCGTCGCAGTGGCATACACACCCCGAAAGTCACCGATCACGCGTGGGCCGCGGGCTGCAGGGCGGGCGGTGCCGTCCAGCCACGGCGCCCCTGGGCCGCCAGTAGGGAAGACAGTCCGCAGGCCCGGGACCCAGAGGCAAAGGGCCCCTTTCTAGCCCATTCTTCCCTTTCCAGGCTTTAGCAGAAACACTGATGCAAATCTCGGCTCTGGGGGCCGGGAGCTGGGGAGAAGCCTCCACCCCACCCCCACCCCATCCCCCGGGCCAGCAGGGTAGAGCCCCCCACCCCACCCCCACCCCCCAGGCCAGCAGGGGAGAGCCCCCAACCCCACCCCCATTCCCGCCCCCCGCCAGCAGGGGAAAGCCCCCCCCACCCTCCCCCACCCCCCGGCCAGCAGGGGAGAGGCCCGGAGCCCGGGGGTCGCGGGGGCGGAGCAGGGCCCTGCTCCCCGGCTGCCCCGAGCTCCGCGCCCGCGCAAGATTGATGATGCCCGGGGAGGGGAGCGCGCAGCTCCTCCGGGTGCAGGGCCGCTCGGGGCCTGACGCGCTCGCCAGCTCCTAAGAGGGAGCCGCGGGAGCCGCAGCGGGGCACACCCCGGGCAGGGGCCGGCCGCTCCCGAGGAGGATGCTCGGAGCCCCCGCCAGGCATTTGGGACACCCTCGTGGGAACCCCCCCGCCACCCCACCCCCCCCACCCCGGAGCCGCACATTCGGGACCCAGCCCCTACGTCCTTGGGGACACTCCCCGCCCCCCCACCCCTCCCATCGCTAATTTCCCCCATCTCCTTGAATCTGCATTCAGTGGGATCCTGGAATTTTTTTTTTTTTTTTTTTTTTTTAATGGAGAGGCCCAGGTGTGGCCGCCTCCCTGCGCCCTGGAAACGCAGGGCATCCGCACGCTGTCATTTTTCTTGGTCCCCGGGAGAGTCGTCCGTGTGTGCAGAGCGGAGAAAGCAGAGCATCTCCGGGCTCCCCTGCGCTGCGGGGCGCATCGCCTCTGCCCCCCTCTCCCCATCTCCTCTCTCCCTTCCACCCTATCAATCATCCCTCCAGGCCAGCCGTCTCCACGGAAACATCCCGGATCAATTCTGTGGACAATCCTAGTTGCCCTGGACGCCCTGAGGTCCAGGTTCTCGTAGCTTCTCCACTCGCTGCCCCCATGGCACCGCGCCCCTGGCACCCAGGATTGCCCCCCAGGGGACGTGTCTATGCATGAATTCCGTGTCCCTCCTTTTCCCTCCCCAGCTGAAAACCTTGCAGCCCCTGGCTGGCTCAGTCTACAGAGCCCCTGACTCCTGATCTCAGGGGCTGGAAGCTCTAGCCCCACAGTGGAGCATAGGGATTACTTAATAAATAAAAGTAAAAAAAAAAAAAAATCCACCAAACTAATTTTTGACTTGTAAATAAACATTTAATTATTGGAATGTACATTTCCATTTCCTTTTGATGTTGAATTCTACTCCCCGGTGGGTGAGTGATCTGAGTGATCGGAGCACACTTGCCCTCCTGTACCTGGGTTGGAACCTTCTGGAGGGCAGGGAGGGAGGGCAGGCCCTGGGCAGCTCCTTCCCCTCCCTGGCCCCTACTTTCAGTAAGAAGTCTTCCTTCCCTGATGGATGTTGCCAGGGATGGTGACGAAGGTGACGGAGGCGCTCGCTGACACCTTCTTGGGTACTGCAGACATTTCCCAGCGTGCTGAGCCAGCCGCACAGGCCGCTTGTGCGGCACAGGACAGAGGGGCTTGGCCATTAGCATCACCCGAAAACCCCAAAACACCAACGGAGCTGTATCCTGGAGGTTTGTAGTAGGGCCCTATGGCCCCAGCCTCAGGGTCTGGAGCCGGAGCCTCCATGCTCCATTTCCCCCTCAGGAAATTGCTCTTTTGATATTTTGAAGTCTTTTATGTGTAACATGTGTGTGGGGGCCAAATAGCAAGCTCACATTTTCATCTTGAAATAATTGCGATTAATAAATTACAATGGCCCTGCAGGACAAGTTCCAGCCCCAGGGGAACCGCGTATGTTTATATTCCTAGAAGTCGGCCACGGCCTGAACTCAAAGCATTCAGCCTCCCCTGGAATCCAAGGGGGTCGACAGAAGGTGTGTGTTGGGGGTGGGCAGTGAGGAAAGGGGTGCATTTCCTTCTGGAATCCCCTTCTGTTCTCCAGAGCAGACCTACACCTAGGGCAATTGCTCGGGTATTATTTGCCCAGGCCCCCATCCTCAGAGCCAGACCAGGGCCAGCACACGGGGTGGGGGGTGGGGGTGCCCTCCTCTCCTGGGTGCCAACCCTTCAAGGAAAACAGCCCCTTAGGAAGCCTTGATCACCCTGGCAGACTGGACAAATCGAGCAAGCAGCCATGCTGTGGGGCTGTGGGCGGGAGTCATCTGCCTCGATTAACTGGAAATGCCGGTGATTTTTGTGGGAATACAGGAATTCCCTGTATCAAAGCCCTTCAACTCAACCGAGGCCGAACCACCAAGAGGTAGGAAGCCTCTCCTCCTAAGTAAAACTAGCCTTGCTTTGATTCCACGCTCCGAGATTTCAACGGCCTGGCTTTGCCAATTTTTTTAACTCCCCCCACACCTGTTTCCTCACCTGTAAAGTAAGGGTCACCCGTGATAACATCTTGCACACAGTCATCACTCAAAAACCATAGCTGTTATGACTATCGCAGCTATTATCATCATCATTATTATTATCAGAGTTGATTGAAATTCCCTTTATTAATGTACCGTTCACTGGTCGTGTTCCTAAGGTGTGGTCAAAGCTGAGTGAAAATGTGTCACCTGAAACCAATGCACTCTCTCTCCTGTCAGCCTAACTGCCAAAATATTCATAGAAACAAGCGATTTCTAAAATCTTTCTAAAAATAGGGATGTGATTGTAGTAACAAAAGTACTTCATTTGGCTTTGCTTCCACCACTTCTTTCCCAGTGAAAGCCCAGGGTCTTGAGTGGCTTCTTGAGGGCTCCTGGGCAGGGAGACAGGCCCCATCGTCCTTCACTGCAGTTCGCCCCATTGCCATCCCCACCAACAGCAAGGAAGACAAACTTTTCAACTGTCTTCCGATGGCCCCCAAGCACATGCTTTGGGGGCGCAGAGTATTTTTTAAGTGTTGGCTTAATCCTTTAGGCCAGCTTGCCTTCTTCAGTTTGACAGACTCCACCACTACAAATTAATTGCCTTACATCTGTCACTTCACATTTCACACACATGTGCTTCTTGCCAGGACCCTAAAAGGGTTTGTGGGCATTTTTTTTTTTCTCGCAAATACCCCTTCCCACAGGGTCACCGATTCCAAAAGCTAGTGATACACGACGCCGAGCATCAAAGCCACTGCCAAAGCTCGGAGGCCGCCAGCGTGGTGCTTCCCCCTGGGTCTCCCTTCCAGCTGTCCTGGGCACCCGGGAGGTGCCTCTCTGAATAGGTGAATGGGGGAATGCTCTGTAGGATGCACCCATTTCATATCCCTGGCTCCCGTAACCACAGCCCTAAGAGGAGGTACTTCTGTCCCGTCTTAGGACTTAGGCCACGGAACGGGGCAGCCCTGTGGTCCTAGGGAGAGCCTAGGGATCCAGGGGGAACCTTGGTGAATCAATGCTTTATTTTGACTTTCTTTTTTTTTTCAAGCTAAAAAGTATTTAATAACAGTTCCACTAACCTTAAATAATTTTAAAAATTCAACTTTTATACCATTTTATCTTTATCTTTTACTTTCTCTTCATTGCTGCTTCCTCTCCCAGGCAAGTCTTAGGAGAGTCGGAGAAAACAATGGGAGAACATCTTTTTGTTCTCAAAATAGTGACGGTGCCCATGCATATTTTGTGTTTTGACTTCTTCCTCATTCCAGGTAGAAAGACACTGGGTTCTCAGAGAACTCTTGTCAGTCAGGAACACAAGCCAGTCAGCGACAAGTAACCAAAAATCCCTCGGAGGGCGGCTTGCACAAAGGAAGGATTTAGCAGGTGCACAGAACAAAGGCGTTAAGTGTGCGAGGGTAGGGCTGGCTGGTGGCTCAACGGCCCCGGCCCCTCCTATCCTCTGGCTCGGCCATCCTTCCCCGGTGGCTTCATCTTTATGGTGACAAGGTGGCAGGCTTGGACCCACTGTGCGTGCACCGCAGAGCAAGAGAGGAGGAAGAGAGCAAAAAGATGTGTGAATTACTCTGTCCCTTTGAAGGCCTTCCCAGAAAGTTCATCCAGCAACTGCCACTTAACCTCACCGGACAGAACAGGGCCACATGTTGAACTTCATGCTCCAGGGACTCTAAAGAAGATGAATCCTTTTTAACCAGGCTTCCTATGACTCCAAAGCACATCAGAGTTTTTTCAGCAAAGAAGGAGAGACTGGGTGTTGGGTAGATAATTAACAGTATCTGCCAAAAGAATAGTGTTTGATGTAGAAAGAAAAAAAAAAGTCACTGAAGACATTTGTAAAGAAAATTTCCAGGTCTCCTTTCTAAGAAGGACTTCCGTTTTAGATTGACGGCACTCTACAAAAGCATGACGGGATGTCAAAGCTGGATGGTTCCCCAGTAGTGGTCCCTGAGACCAAGAGTGAAATGATGGGTGTTGAGTGCACCTGCATCTGCCAGGTGAGATTTGGGGCATTCTGTATAGGGTTTGCCGCAGGAATAGCCATCAACTGATCCTCCCCGAATTACTGAGGCCACACCTCCAGCTGACATACAAGAGCGGAGGCATCTCCTCACTTCAGTTAGAGAGAGGCTGCAAGAGAACCACCTGAGGCATGCCTGTGCCCCTGGAGGCTGCAGAACAGGCTTCCACAGGGGCTGGAATCTGATTCTCTGATTCTCAGGGAAAGCCTGAGGCCAGGGAGCTGTGTTCAGCAGTGGCCCAAGGGCCGAGGAAAAGAGGTGGCTGCCTTTAGAGTGAGATGCTCTTCCCCCAAGACCTGGGCCAAAGTGTCTGCTTTTCAAAAACCAGGTGTAGGACCTCATGGAGGAGAAACACTGGGTTTGTTTGGAAATGGGTTTGGGGGATCCCTGGGTGGCTCAGCGGTTGAGCACCTGCCTTGGGCCCAGGGCCTGATCCTAGAGTCCTGGGATTGAGTCCCACATCGGGCTCCCTGCATGGAGTCTGCTTCTCCCTCTGCCTGTGTCTCTGCTTCTCTCTCTGTGTCTCTCATGAATACATAAATAAAATCTTAAAAAAATAAAAAAGAAGAAATGGATTTGAATGAAGAAGGCCAGGAATTCTCCCTAACTTGTATCCTCTCTCCATCTCTGCAGCGCTGGGGTCTCTATGAGTAATGCCACCTTACATCCTGGTTGGCCTGGGACGGTCCCACACGACCCAGGCTGTTCCAGCATCCCAGAAGCTCTATGACAGGTCCTCCTCCCACTCACGAAAGTGTCCTCATTTGGACAATTATACAGTCACTTGGGAGTAAGGGGCTGATACGTAGCACCGAATCACCAGCCCGCAGTGTTGCAAGATCCTAATCAAGGAGGGTGCTGAAATGTCACCGGGAAGGCACTTACCAACAAGACCGTTGAGGGAAAGTGTCTACATGGTTAATAGGATTACTCCATTAGGATATAGAGGTGTCAGAGGTCGTATTCGTCTTTCTGAGGGTAACGATCCATGCTTTCTCAGATGGTAAGTCCAGGTAACTGGAGGGCCTTCATTCTGCACACGTGTTACCCAGTATGAATAGACCAGAGGACTAGAAGGAAGTGTGAGGGGGATTACAAGTGGTCTCCTGATTCTTGACTCTCCTATACGGAATCCAGTACTAACTAAACACTGAACAAATAGGTAATCAGTTTAAATATCGGTTGAAAGTGGGGCCAAATAACTTGCCTTCTGTGGATTCTCATGTCCTAGGAGAGTCTTGTCAATGCATTGCCATTTAGCAATTATGGATTACCACGTACTTTATTTCTTCATGAGGTTGTTTTGGGGCTCATGAGGGCTGGAATATGCCCAGAGGCAGTTTCCTGTACGTGAAAGCCATCACTTGTGTATACAGCAGGACCAAAAATCTTGCGGCAAGCGATCTTTTTGGATGCAGATGCTGTCACAATTATTTTTGTTATCTCTCCCAGAACGTGAGGAGGAAAAACAGAGAAGGAAAGAAAAGGAGCCAGATATAGAACTATATCCAGTTACATGGGTTAAAAATACCCTGGAAATAGAGCATTGTTGGAAAAATGTCAAGAAATATATCTTCAAAATAGCTTTCTTCACATTATTGATAGAAATTTTCATGAGGACAGTACCCTACTAGGTGCCACTCATAATTCCTTTGAAATTGTGATAATTCACTAATTACCACCTTTTTTTGGTAGGGTCAATCATCAAGTTTCTCCTTGGCTTCCTTTATTCCCAGACCCTATTTCTCCTTGTCCACAGAGTACCATGAAAGAACTTGTTACACACCCTCTTGGTCTGTTCAGGCTGCTATAGCAGAATACCCTGGCCTGGATGGCTTATGAACAACAGAAATTGATTTTCCCACAGTTCTGAGCGCTGGGAGGTCAAGATCAAGGTGTCAGCAGATGCAGTGTCTGGTGAGAATCTTCTTCTGGGCTTATAAATGGCCATCTTCTTATTGTGTCCTCACATGGTGGAAAGGGCTAGGGATCTCTGGTGTTTCCTTGGTAAAGGCACTAATCACACTCATGAAGGTGCCACTGTCATGGTCTAAGGCCTCTATTCCAAATACCATCACATTGGGGTCAAGATTTCAATATATGGAATTTTCAGGGGCGGAAGGGGGGACACAAACATTTAGTTTAAAACATACACCTTGGGGCCCCTGGGTGGCTCGGTGTTTGAGCATCTGCCTTTGGCTCAGGGCATGATCCCGGGGTTGTGGGATCGAGTCCCCCATCAGTCTCTCCACAGGAAGTCTGCTTCTCCCTCTGCCTGTGTCTCTGCCTCTGTGCGTGTGTGTCTCTCATGAATAAATAAATAAATAAAATATTTTTAAAAATAAAAATAAATAAAACACACACCTTGCTGATGTCCAGCTATACTGGGTCTATCCCATTTCCCTAGTATCACCATCTAATAATACTATCAAAGAAATGAATGGGGCTCATCTGGCATGGCTTGTTCTTTGTGGACTCAACAGAGCCCGAACACTTATTAACCATTACCGCTGCCACTTCTAGATGGCCACAAACCATAGCACCCAGGGACCGAAGCCAGCCTTGTGAGGATCTGTGAAATTCATCTTTCCCTGTTTGAGAATGAAAATAGCATTTGCCCACTTAGACTTTTGGCATCTCTCTGATTTGCTGTGATTCTGCAAAGAGCACACATTTCAGTAGAAGTTGCCAGACAGTAAATGCTTACTAGGTATCAGTCAGTGTGCTAAGAACTTTTACAAGCATTGTCCTCTGTATATCAAGGTTAATGGACCCAGCCTAAATGGAACATGTGTGAACAGAAAATGCTAGTTTTTAACATTTCTAAATCAACATAATAGAACGCATCTATTTTTCCTACCAAAGTCAGTTTTTCTCCAATTCTCCTGCCCGTCAAGTCACACTTCAACTGTGATATCCTAAAACTCATCATTCAAGTCCCTGTTCCCACTGACCTCTGGAAGCCCAGTGCCTTTCTCAAGTGCCAGAGATTTGGAGGGGAGTCTACTTAATCCTCTTGTGACTCCTCACCACTGAGAGCAGCTTCCCTGGGCTTTCTCCAAATGCTTCTCCAGATCACTATGTTCTCTCCTCACTTCTACACTTGAAGATTTGAGCACTTCCTCTTTTTATTTCCCAAACAGAGCTGACTCCAGCCTATAATAGTCAATAAACTGGAGTCAGTAGTTGAGATGATGACACAGTGGAAGGGTCCTGGGTCCCTCTCGGCAATCTGAAATACGATGGCTTTGGTAGGACATGAGTAGAAGAGAAGGAAACCCCCTGTATTTCAAATCCCTTTATTTTACCTCTCAGTCCCGGGGCAGGGGTGGCCAGACCCTCAGGAAGGAAGTTGGACCAAGATGAGATGGGATGGATCTATGACGGAGCAGAAAGGCATGCAGGTGTGAGGGCGAGCTGTCAAGCCACACAAATGAGTCATATATTGATTCCAGGGAGGCTGCCTTTCTTTGAAACATTTATAGTGTTCTCTTTTTTTGAACTGTTTTTGTTTTATGCGGGGACCGAATATCTTCAAGGAAGCAAACCCCCATGCCTTCGTGGTGATTTTAATTTCTAAAAACAGGCAGAAGTTATTCGGAACGAAGTCTGACAATTAAGGTGAGTAATGTGTTTCTGAGTCAAAAACCAGATGTGACAGTGTTGCAACGACACTGATGTTTTCTGTAACTGGGGAAATAGCTGTCAAGGATATTCCCAAAGAGAAGTTTGCATCGATGTTTGAGCAACTGCAGTTCATTTTTTTTTTAAGAGATTTACTTATTTATTTTAGGGAGAGGCTGGGGAGGGGAAGGAGGAGAGAGAGAATCCTCAGGCAGACTGCCCACTGAGAGGGGAGCCCACAGGGGCTCTATCGCCGGACTCCAAAATCATGACCTGAGCTGAAGCCAAGAGTCAGGCACCTAACCGACTGAGCCACCCAGGCTCCCCAATTGCAGTTCATTTTGAAGCACAACTCACACCAAAAAAAAAAAAAAAAAAAAAATCATGGTGTAGTGACTAGAACACACACAGCCTTTGTTGGTCAGATCCAGGGCCACAGCCACACTCTGCCACTTGCTCTGTCAATTTAGAGACAGGTATCTCATGGCCCTTTTTCACGTCATGTTCCTCTACTGTAATAAGTGAATAACATCTGCCTGGAAATTTCTGTGAAGATTATGATGCCAGGTGGGTGGACCGTCGTAGACCAGAGGCAACATTACTTCCACTTTCACTGTTTCAGTGGGCAAAGCCGAGGACACTTGAAAACCCTTGTTTGTATCCAGTCTCCAGGTAATACTTTACAACCATTGAAAAAGTGATCATGCTATCATTAAAACATTCTCAATTTGCTGCCTCCAAGTTTCAATGGACACAGGAACAGAAGAGTTAATTCTGAGTGTTCAAGAGGCAAATACAAGGTCTGGACAAGATATGATTTTATGAAATTCAAATATTCATAAATGGTGACTGTTGGGACTGTCCTACCCACCTACTGCCCAATAAAATGGAGTTTTGTTTACCACTTTGTTGTCCCAATTCTTGGGCATTCAGGCTGAGTTGGCATAGTAACAGAATCCGGAGCAAACTATACCAAGTATTTACTGAACTGAAATTTTATTTTACAGAGTATGTTCTTATACAGACACACACACACAGACACACAGAGGCTACATGGAGACAGAGAAATGAAGACTCGGATAGACATCCAGTCTGGAAATCCTAGTCTGAGACAGTGGGAATAATAATGAAAAGATATATAGAAGCATAGTTTCCCATGGTAACAGCCTTTATTGGAGAAATTTTGTCAGCAACTGGATATACTTATTATTAAAACTAATTTAAATAATAATAGCAATATTTATGGAGCTACTAAGCACTGTACCAAACGCTCTAGCCACGTTATCATATCTGCTTTGTTTAGTATAAAAGTCAGTAACCATTAGCCACACATTCAAGACTGAATTTTCATGGAGATAAATAGAGATTAGAGGGATGTATCAAATTGCAAGTAATGGACGTCAACTTCTAAGGGTGAGCAGGCGGTTTGGGTTTCTTGGCACATCCCCTGCAGTTGGGGAATAGACAGGCCAACAAGGTGGAGACTATTCTCAGGTGCTGGGAGGGAGGCAGAGAGGTCACGAGGGCAAGGAGACAACCCACTGTTCTAAAGCAGATCATTTATTGTTGGATTGCTGGTGATCTTCCAAAAGAGATGAGTCCCGCAGCCGGGGCACCCATGTTTCACCAGTGGGCAGAATTATGGGGCCAGTCTGAATTCCATAAAGCCTCTGCGGTTTGTGAAAGGTACTATATGGGCCTCCATAAACAACAATGATCAGTTAACCTCTTGCTTTCGAGATGCTCCTGACTTGCCATTCGCAGTGGGACTGGACTTTGAAGAGGGCAACAGCCTCCCCCCACGGATCCTGCCCTTCACGGAGCAAATGTGTTGTGACAAAATGACAGAGGACAATCTCCAAATTTCAGTCCACTTGATGAGTATGGATATTGGGCCTCAGTGTGAAGGTGTCTTACATTACCTTTTCACCCTTTCACGCCAAACAAAGAAGAAGGCGCCCCTCTGCAGAGCTTTTATTTTGTTTAAAGTCCCTCTGATGGGCTTCCGCACTCAGTAGTTATATAACAAAGTGGTGGCATAATATATGGGGGCAGTGGGGCGGGAGCTGAACATACCTGTATTTGCAGCCATAATGAGAGCTCGGAGGTAACAAGGAGGGTGATTTGGATAATAATTAATAACCCGGGTTCCAGGGCAACAGGAGCAGCATGCAAATTCTATGGCCCTGCAGTGGCACCTCTTGAAGAAGAAGGTGCTTTATTGCCTCTGTCAGGCGTTTTCTTCTCAGCTGTGATTCCTTCCAGCCTCGGTGGTTTGCATACTGCAGCTAAACATTAGGCGGTAATGAATGACAACCCAGCCACTCTGCGCACTGCAGCGAGAAGCTGCCATAATTGGCTCCCCCATCACCATCATCCCCCCTGCTCCGCAGAGGAGAGGAGGCGCTGACGGCAAGCACTTTGACAAAATGCAAAGGATGCGAAGACCCACCGCAGTACTCTGGGGTCCCAGAGGTGGTTGTGCCAACCCCATATTTACACCCTGCCCAGAGATGGAGCCCACCGGCTTGGGATATGAAATATGTGGCTCTGCCCTTCACTCTGGGAAGTGCCTGACTCCAAGGAAAGAACAGAAGTGCTAAAATTCTTTATATGTGTGCCTGCTTTCTGGGCCTCTTCCCTCCACTGTGTCTGGGTTCCACCTGCAGAAGTGCAGAAGTGAGATCCACAAGAAAGATTGAAGGAAAGGAAGCTTACAAGCCTAATTTGGATTTGGTTGTCTCTGAAGCAAATCCAAGGCTTCTGCTGTTGTTTTCATGTCAGACTGAGTGTCCAGATCTTTGTTCTAATTTGACTTTGCCACTAGATATAGGATCCTGAACCGGCTGGCTAAATAGCAATGACGTCAGCCATAACTACTGAAAATGAGACAAAACAGCACCTTAAGAATTTATTTAAAACTTAAAACCATATCAATAAAAAGTTCTATTCCTATGTGTAACTTCGACTCCATCCCCAATTTTTAAGCTTCGTTTATGTTACAACAGCAGAGCTCCTTTCTGTGTCTTAAATTCCTAAATAAGGCAATCCTCTGACATTTTGGCTTAAGTGACTGAATTTAATTGCACATTAGATGCTATATATCTTGCTAGTACACAGGCCCAGTGACTATCTGAACTAGAGGGCCAGGAATGACCTTGATAATGGAAAGTAAACATTGGCGTGGTAAACTCTTCAATGATGAATATGAAGTCAAACTCTCAAAGCAAGTATGTGATGCTCACGGCTGTAACGCACAATTATATTCTGAATGAGGTCCTGGTCTTATAATTGTGGGGACTGGAAATGTGGCTGAGGTTATCATTTTGTATTCATTTGTTCCATAGGGCTACTTGACTAACATGGAGAATGGTTCTTTGACTTGGCAATTCATGAATATAATGATTTGAGAACAAGTGAACTAATATCATGAGATAAGAACTATATACAGTTTATTAAATGTCGAGCAATTCAGCCCAATCTTGAAGAACAAAGGATCCTGAGAGAGAGAGACTGCCTGGGTTCAAACACGAGCAGAACAAAGATGTGCTGTGAGAGCCATTAATAGGCTCATCTTGATTTTGACAGAGTGGTCGCAGAAGGTTGTGCAGCCAGGGTGTGATGGGCAAGGGATTTGTGATTTTATGTATGTCTCTTATATACTTATTAATAATTATATATGTTTTGTATGTATAATTTAATATGTATAATAATTTTATATATATGTGATCTTCTATATATAAGTGGTTTATTAGTGACTACATGTATTATTTATTATATTTACAGCATATATCTCAAGTTGAGCTTATTCCAAAGACACAGCCTTGTTTTTGAAAATTAATTAATGTAATTCACCTTTTTAATGAACAAATGATAAAATTATGATCATCTCAGGATGAATTTTTGACAAAATTCAAAGAAGCATTTTGAAAAAAATCCTCTAGAAACATTTGAAAAAAACCCTTACAAAAGTGGGACTTGGAAGGTACTATATTATTTCACATCTAAATCCTTCAGCAAATATATGTTGTGGTGAAATATTGAATAGCTTTCTTCCTAAAAGACAAGGTTACTTACTATCACCTTCTGCTCAACCTTACTCAGAAGGTGGTAGACAGTGCAATAAGACAATAAAAATATAAATAAAAGGTATAAGGATTGGAAAATAGGAAATAGAACTTTCCTATCCACAGGGAACATGCCTACACAGGTAAGCCAAAAGAATCTAAACTCGGGGGATCCCTGGGTGGCTCAGCGGTTTCGCGCCTGCCTTTGGCCCAGGGCGGGATCCTGGAGTCCCGGGATCGAGTCCCACATCGGGCTCCCTGCATGGAGCCTGCTTCTATCTCTGCCTGTGTCTCTGCCCCTCTCTCTCTCTCTCTCTCTCTCTCTCTCTGTCTATCATAAATAAATAAAAATAAATCTTAGGAAAAAAAAGAATCTAAACTCTTAGACTTCATAAGATAATTTAGTGAGATCCCTGAATACAAGGTCAAGAACAACAATCAGTTGTGTTTCATCAGAGCATAGACCAATAACAAGGCAAAGAACATCAAAAAAAAAAGACCATGAGGGCCCAACGAATGAAAGGGAAAGAGCTACAAGAAATACTGTCTTGCTTTGGTTTCTGAGGATCTTGAGTCCTTAATTCCATTCCTTAGAAAGTCTACCTGTATTTCTCACTCTTGGGTTCACTGAGATACTCCAATTCCTTTTTTTTTTAAATTTTTTTTATTTATTTATGATAGTCACACAGAGAGAGAGAGGCAGAGACACAGGCAGAGGGAGAAGCAGGCTCCATGCACCGGGAGCCGGACGTGGGATTCGATCCCGGGTCTCCAGGATCGCGCCCTGGGCCAAAGGCAGGCGCCAAACCGCTGCGCCACCCAGGGATCCCTCCAATTCCTTTTTTAAAGTAAATATCTCTTCTTATTGACAAAATGAAAAAAAAGTAAGATGAAACTAGAAAAATAATTTCTAGTTAAACAAGTCAGAGTACAAAGCCCGGATGTGCTCTTCCTACTGAGGTCCTTTAAATGACAGTACAAGTATTTTCAAAGATACAGACACAAGAGAACAACAACAACATCAAAAAATGGAAGAGGAGACATCCATGAAGAAGTGATGCCCTCCAAGTCTTCAGAGAAAATATTAAGTTGCTGCTAACATTGAAGTCCACCATGTGCATGTATGCAGGACCTGTGGTCAGCTTTCCAGACTCTTAATCTTAATACAGGTATACCATCATGGATTGTGAGATAATTGAGGAAAACATGCAATATTAAATTATGGAAGTCAACACAAAACAATGTGGAAGAAAGAAATAATGCCGAATGTTTCTAATGCTGTGTAACAAATTAACACAAACAGAAGCTTAAAACAATTTATCAACTCAGTTTTATAGGTCAGAAGTCCAAGTACAACATGACTGGGATCCCTGTTCAGTGTTCCACAAGGCTGAAATCAAGGTGTTGTCCTCACTGAGTTCCCGTCTCGGGGCTTTGGGAAAGGATCTACTTCCAAAATCATTCAGGTTGTTGGCAGAGTTCAGTTATTGTGGTTTGGGACTGAAGTTCCATTTTCTTGCCAGCTGTCTGTCAGTGATTGCTATTAGCTCCTAGAGGCCATTCTCAGGTCCTTGCCACCTGGCCTCCCTCCATCCCCAAAGCCAGCAATGGAGAATCTCCCTCAATCAACTCTCATTCACTCTTCAAACCTCTTTCACCAGGAAGAGCTCAGTCCTATTTAAAGTCTCACCTATGAGGTCAGGCTCATTCACGATAATCTTTCTTTAAAGTCAGCTGATTTGAGACCTTAAATACATCTCAAAACCCAATCACAGCAGCAGCACCTAACTTAGTATTTGATTGGAAAACTGAGAGCAGATGCATCTACACCATTGGGCAGGGAACTTGGGAGTCCTCTTAGAATTCAGCCTGCCACATAGAGGTCAGCACAGAACCTTGTAAAAAGTAGAATTGAAATCCTCAAGGATTAAGAGAATATTTTATATCCATTAAAAATGAACCAAATGCCATGAAAAAAGAACAATTAGAGAACAAGAAAGCTCTTGGAAATTAAAATATGCTAGCAAAAAATTTTTGATTTATAGGCAGATTAGAAGATAACCAAAAGAAAAATAAAATGTTGCAAAGGAAAATAACAATCATGTAAAAGTCATGTGGAAGAACTAAGTTCAATAAATAACATCTGCAGGAGACAAAATAAGAAATGGAATGTTAGAAGAAATACCCACCCCAAAATTAGAGGTGATTGCCTTTTAGTAGCAACTTACTGGCTTATAATGAAAATTAGAATTTTATTTTAAGATTTAGGTATGATAGATTCTGACATAGAACAGTGTTGATAATATACTGTTAGATGCAAAAAGGAAGAGCAGAAGAACAATATACGTACTATGATTTAGTTTCTGCAAAAATAAAGTAATAAGTTTCAAATGTTAGTATACCCACAGAAGAAGATCTGGAAGAACATACAAGATGTGAAATGCTTAGAGAGTGCAGCATCTGAAATGGATAGTTTCTGGTGATGGCAAGATCCACATTGTGATCCTAGGCAAGTGGATAAACAGGTTCAGAAAGTAGAGATAAGATGACAAACCTGTGCTCCGCCTGACACTGGGTCTGCGGCAGAGATACTGCTTCCTTCCATCAAGGTGTTTGAACCACCATCAGAGAATACTCCTTCTATGCAATTGCTCAAAATTCAGTACCTGAGTACTGAGCTTCATGTACTGCTGTTTTATACGGACTACAATTCTAGATCTTACTACACAGAATGTGAGCCATCTCCCTCCATCTCTAGTGTTGACAATGCCTGCAGCCTGAATCACCTGGAAATGGCTTCTCCTTGTTTTGTCCAGCCCTCTGGCTTTCTCTTCCGTCTCTGACAAACTCCACGATCCACCTGTGATGTGCTAGTGGAAAGGAGTTTAGCTTTCCCACGTTTTGGTGAGGAAGGTGATTTTGAGAATGGGTCCAAACTGAACATTTTTCCTCACTCATAAAAAAATGATATCTCCACTAGACTTGCTCTGAATTAATGTCAGATGCCTCCCTCTATGGCCATCCTCTGACCTCTTACATGTGGGCACCTTCAACTCCATGATAGCATGTTCCCCCATGACCTTGCAAAGTAAACTTTTTGTTTCCCAGAGGAATTGTTGAATATGCATATTATCATGATATCCATTTAATACATATATTTTATCCTCATTTTCTTAAGAACTTTTAGATATAAGAAATACTATAAACTTCATTTTCAATAAATTCCCCTTATATGCTGTTAGTACACAGTTTGGGGCAGTATTTTAAGAGAGGCTTTAACTGCATGTGCTCTGTGGCTTTTGAGTTATGAGATTAGGCAAAATAGACTGTATAATGCACAGTGCCCGTTCCCCAGAGGGATTTGGCCCAGGCATAACTTAGATCGGAAAGTCTGCATTCAGAACCAAACTCTGCCTTCACTTACTCATGCACAATCTCCTTGCATTAATGTTTACTAAGTTCATTTAAGAAATGATATGTCTGGTCTTCCTTGACTCTGAGACTTCCCTCAATTTGAAATGAGAAGTAAATTTTCATGTGCCTCATTCTCAGAATCTAGGACATAAGCAATGATCAATTATATAAGGCATGCATATTTGTGCATTTCTGCTCCCCCCTATGTTTTGAATCACATCAGATCACTTAGGCTTTCAGGCCTAATTATTGCACAAGGGAGATTGTTGATCCCAGTAACTTATAGGAAGTACCCAAGCAAGCACATTCAGCTACATGGGATGAGATTAGTCAAGGTCTCTCTTTTCAACTCTATCAAAATCATTTCAGTATTAATGATGTAGGGTACCTCAGGGCTAGTGAAAAGCTTTATATCTCCCCTACCTTATGATGTCCATCCATGGCTACCAGAATTACTCTAGTAATTACATAACCCAAGTGTTAAGAAGTGTGCTTTCTATGTGATCCAACTCCAAGCCATGTCTTCTTGGTACTCCCACATCTCATCTTTCTTCGTCTCAATTATCCCATCCTTATGGAAGTTCTTGATCTTCCTCTGCATTACCAAAATTCAAGGCACCATGAGGAGGGTCTGGCAGGACATCTGTAAAAACAGATTAGCAGATTGGACTTGATTTTTTAGTCTGTTGAGAAGGTGTCCCTTCTCCTCCTTAATTTTCCACGTTGGTCTTTCCCAAAGCTAGAGGTCAAAGATTCATATATGATCCAGACACAATCACAACCAACTCCAATGAGCCTACTTCTTGATAGAGAAACATTGCTGAAGGATCAATAGGATTTCTTCAGTTACAGAAGACAAGGTAGGACATTGCAACTACAGCATAAAGATGAGCATGTGGTGTATTCAGCAATGAGTACCCACTTTGCAGGATGGATTGCAATACTATTTTCAATAGACCAATAGCAAGACCTAAAGCTATAAATAAAAACTGGTTGTCATATTTATTGTTCAGAGATTTTCTTCTCATGTCTTCATTGTATCTTCATCATGATCACCTGTATATAGAGTTCTATGATCATTTCCCCAAATGCTTATTGGTCATTTCATTCCTATTTCCTAGATGGAAAAAGATGCCTAGAATTCAAGATTTTATATAATATGTGTCATTCCCACCATTACCAGAGAGACCAGGATGCCCAATGAGTACTAGCTATGTCCATTACAAAGATGGGACAGGGGTTAAGATTCCAAATTATAAGAAATGGTGAAATCAAGGAAATGGATGAATGACTCAGTCCAGATCTATAAAAGAAAAGAAAGATACATTTACTAGGAAGAACACATTCAGATGTCTTAGGAGTTAGGGGGTAAGGGTCAAGGTTGGTGAAAGAATCAAGAATTCACATGCATACAGATTACAAACTGGTTAAACATTATCAAGGTATGGAGTAAGGCAAGATTGGTACTAAATAAATGACTTGAACACCAGCTGTGGTAAACTTCTAGGTGGCAATAAGTGTTTGTTGCAGATGTGGGATAAGCTGATCGAAAGGACAAGAGCCAGATATACATCTAGCTCCTGGCTCAAATCCTACAAAATTACTCACTTGATCCTATATATATGAATATATATTCCTAAGATGTCAATGGGTAGAATGAGAATTGTTCCATCTTTATCCAAAAAAAGCTCCTTCTGGGCAAATATTCAACATTTAAAAAAAACTGGCAAGTAAAGTTAAAGTCATACCAAAAAATATGGGCTTTTATAATGAACTTTAACAAACTATGTTATAAAACATTTTATTAGCCTTTGTATCAGTTTTCTATTGCTATATAAAAAACTAATACAAATTTAACAGCTTAAAATTATATTCACTTATTAGCTCACAGTTCTAGTAGTCAGAAGCTTGGTAGAGCATGACTGGGTCCTCTGCTGAGGTTAAAATCAAGAGTCAGTAGATTGTGTTCTCATCTGCAGCTGAAGACCCTTTTTCAACCCTTCTTATTGGAAGAAATAAATTCCCTGTGGTTGTAAGACTGAAATCCCCATGAACTTGCTGGTGTTGGCCAGGGATACATCTCAGCCCCAAGAACTGTTCCTTGTCCATGTCTACCTCATTATAAAACTGTCAACACAGAATCTCCCTCATGGAAATCCCTCTCACATTTTCTATCTCTGATTTCTTCTTCTGCAATCACTCAGAGAAAACTCTTTGCCTTTAATGGGCTCTTAATTAGATCGGGTTTACCCCGACAATCTCTGTATTTTATGGTCAACTGATTAGAGATTATAATTACATCTGAAAAATCCCTTCATAACAGTACCTAGAGAAATATCTAATGCATACAATGAATCAGCCTCTTTAGGCTATATCTCTAATTCATTCCCCACTCTTCAACTAGGTCTCTCCAGGGACCCAAATGTCCCTTTGAATACAGAATTTTGCTTATTATTTTTTCCTTTCCTGGTTTGCTCATTTATTCCATTCCACTATGAAAAATCCTACTTAACATTCTTTTCCACCATACATGTCTAGAAAAATGGACAATACATATGAAATAACTCTTTTTAATCAATAAATGAAAAGCAGCTATGATTCTTGAGAGAAGGAGAACAAATGACATGAACTCTATGAATACCTTTGATTTCCCCTGGGAATAAATTTCTGGGACTATATAATTCAGAAGAGGGAATCCAAACAAATCCTGGTGGTCTAACAGACTTGAGGAGACCAAGAGTGGAGTTCAGAGATTCCCAATGTGACTACAATTTGCAGGGCAGAGTCCCAGAGAGGAAGAACTCATATAGAGAAAATGTTCCAAAAATCTGCACAGGTACCTAAGATTTTTGGCTGACTACTTATCGATGTGTGAATAAGGAAACACCACAATTAATTCCAGAGAAAGAACAATTACTAAAGAACTACAAGCCAAACAATTTCCAGAGCTTCACACAGGACTAGAAATTCTTTTGGTTCTTACTGAACAGTGATGAGAGATTGTATCTAATACATTGAACATTCACCAGAACAGTGGAAGGATCACATCTTACTAGGATGAAGAGCAAAGGCTACTCTACTCCTGCCCTAACAAAAGTTTATAAACATGCCTCGAAAGTATCATCCAACCCACAATGAATTATATGACCTAAAAGAACAAATCTCAACACTGTTTAAATGAATACAACCAAATCCAGCAAAGAATATTGGAGTATTCAAAATGTCCAGCACTAAATTTTAAAAATACTGATGTGAAAAGGCAAGGAATGTGTCTTATAACCATAGGGTGGGAGGTGAGGGGAAGAGGGAATCAATCAATAGAAATGCACCCCGAAAAAAATTAAATTAGCAAGACTTAGAAACAGTGTCTTAGGGGAACCTAGGTAGCTCAGTTGGTTAAGTGTCCAAACTCTGATTTTGGCCAGGTGATGATCTCAGGGTTGTGAGATTACATCTCGCATCAGGTTATACACCCATCTTAAGTTTATTTCTCCCTCTCCCTCTGCCCCTCTTCTCCCTTCTCTCTCTCTCTCCTTTTCTCTTTCCCTTTCTCTCTCTGTCCCTCTCTAAGAAAAAACATTTAAAAACCCAAAACAATATATTTTAAGTATTATACATATGCTCAAGGATTAAAGGAAAACATAAACTGAATGTGGAGAGAAATAAAAGGTGTTTTTTTTTTAAAAAAAAAGAATTTCTAGAGACAAAATGGCATCTGAACTAAAAACTACATGAATGGGATTTAATACAGATTAGACACTGAAGAAGAAAAGATCAGTGAATTTGGTGACATAGTAATAGAAAATATCCAACTAAAACACAGAAGAAAAAGATGATAGATGATTAGATAGATAGATAGATAGATAGATAGATAGATAGATAGATAAAAAATAGTCAGTGGCTTGTGGGGAAATAAGAATAAATTTTAGTCCCAAAAAAGAATAGAAAAAAAACTACCTGAAAAATAATTATTGAAATTTTTCTAATCTGATAATGATCATAACCCATTTATCCATGAATCTCAATAAATCCCAAGTTAAGTAAACATGTAGAAAAGCACACCACTGACATAACAATCAAATTGCTACAACCACTCATAAAGAAATATAGCTTATGGGCAGAAGAGAGCAAAGATGCTAGAAGGCATTATCAAATTTAGAACCCTACCTATGAAATAAGTAAGAGTAAAAAAGCTACATCCATGAAAAACTACTGCAAATCTCAGAATTTATGAATAGAAGATTTTCTACTGACATATGTCTGGAAAAAAAAAAGAAGCAAAGCTGAAGAAAACAGTAACATAGCACTTTAAGCAAGCACAGGAGGATATTAATAAGCACCTGAATTAGAAATACAAAAGTTAAAAATATAAATGCATCCCCAAAAAGTGTAGACATAAAATTAGAGTCAATTTTCCTGATGAAAGAAATAGAAGAAAAAGATAAGATCATATCAAAAACAAAAGAAGCTAAATCACTGGGTACCCAAGTGAGATTAGATTCAAATGTAAACATAAACAGCATTGAGAAAATCAGAAAAGCAACGAAGAGAATAAAAATGAAATAAAAGGAGAAATGAGAGCTGATAAACTGATAGAAGTGGAAAATAGGAATACACCAAAAAATCAGATATTCATATGACTAGTGTCCCTGAAGAAAAATAACAAATCAGTGTAAGAGAATTAAAGTTTATACTGTAACACAAAAGAGAGAGAGAGATTCAGACTTTCTGGAAATAAAAGAATCCATCCATTGAAAGGGCTCAGAAGTTACCAGAGAAAATTGACTTAGAATGATATCTAAGACATAAAGTCTTAGTCTCAGACATAAGGTAAAAATACTTAAGGACTCTGGGGGAAAAAAAAGATGAAATAAATTGCAGAAGCAAGAGAGTCAGGTTTCTGAAAAGTAACATAAAAAATGTAATAACAGTAGAGTAGCATTTTCAAGAAACATGGAAAGAAAGTGTGAACCAAGCATACTATATCCAGCCAAATAGTCATTCAGGTGTTAGGAGTTTGCATGGGCCTGAACTCAGAGAATACCATATGCATGTGCCCTTCCTGAGGAATCTATTACAAGATAAACTATCCAATCACCTGGCTGAATCTGGGACAATTTGAGCACAAAATAATTAGTCAAATTATAAACCATTAAAAAAATAGGAATTAAAGAGCCCATATCAATGAGATAGATAGATAGAAGATAGATAGATGTATAGATAGATAGAAATGGGAACAATGGTTTCTTATTTAGAGTAGAATGCCAAAGGCTAGCAGCTAAATATACAGGGCAAACTGAAGTTGGAAAACTATCATTTTGCAGCCATTGTGGTAAAGATTAGATTAAGCAAGAATCATCAATGGATGTTAAATCTAATAGAAATTTGTAATGAAGAATGGAATATTTGCACAGTCTTAAAATGTCTCTGCATAAACTGCTTTAGGTTGTAAATCATTAAAAAAAAAAAAAAACCTTTTGCAAAGGAAAAAAATCAGATAGCACTATGACCAGGTGATTAAAATAACAACACCTCTGAAGGATAGATGAATTATGTGTGCTTCCAGATGACCTGAAAAGCACACAGTACCACCTATGTAAGGTTCTTGCTGAGACCATACTACCTCAATCTATAAGAACACATAAGACAAACATAAAAGTAGGAATATTCTAGTTAGAAGGAGGGGCTATTTCTTCAAAAATATCATAAAGTCAAAAAATGACTATAGAAATGTTTCAGATTAATCAGGCTAAAGAGGCATGACAACTAAATGCAATGCCTGATATAGATTGAGTCCTCTAGTGGAATGAAAAAAAAAATGCTTTATAGCATTTGATTGATTTACATGAAATCAACCAGCAAATATTGGAATATAGACAGTAGGTTAGCTAAAAATACTGAATCAATAGAAATATATGAAGTTGATAACTGCACTGTGTAGTTTCTATTTTTAGGAAACATACAAAGTATTTAGTAATAAGGGCTCATGATGTATATAACCTACCCTCAAACGATTCAGGAAAAAAAAATCATTAAAGACAGAGAGAAGAAAAAAAAGAAATAATAGAGCAAAAAGGTAAAAAAAAGCTAACAATAGGTAAATCTGAGCAAAAGGCATGAGATTTTTTCTTGAATTATTTTAACTTTTACAATGTTTCTATAAATTTGAAAATATTTCCAAATAAAATTTGTTACCAAACATGCTTATAGAAGCATATGAAAAACAACTCTATGCCTATAAACTTGACAATTTATATAAAATATATAAATTCTTTGAAAACATTTCTAAAATTTACTTAAATACAAACCTGAATAGTCTTGTATATACTGAAGAAATTGAATTTGTCATTAAAACATTTCCACAAAGAAAACTCCAGGTCCAGATGGCTTCACTCTGAGTTCCATCAAGCAATTAAGAAATATTACCAAACCTATGCAACACTTTCAGAAAGTAGAGAAAGGATATACTTCCCAACCCATTGTATGAAACCAACATTCAACGGATTCCAAAAAGACATTGCAATAAAAGAAACAACAACAACAACAGCAACAACAACAAAAACACAGTCCTTTCAGTCTGCAGAGAAGTCATTCGATCACCGTAATGAGATACCACTACACACACTCTAAAATGGCTAAAGTCAAAAATCTGACAATAGCAGGTGTTGATGAGAATGTAGAGCAACTAGAAATCATATATACCGCTGATTGGAATGTAAACATTTGGAAAATAGCGCATCAGTTTCTTGTGAATTTACACATACACTTACCGTATGACACAGAAGCTCCCCTGAAGGTATGTAGCCAAGAAAAGTAAACATATATGTCCACAGAAAGACTTGTGCATGAATGTTTATAAGCAGCTTTATTCACAGTATTTATGAACTGGAAACAACCCAAAAGTCCGTCAACAGGAGAATGGATTAAACAAATTGTTGTATGTAATGGAATACTATTCATCATTAAAAGAAATGACTACTCTAAATAAGCAACGACATGGGTGAATTGCAAAAAAATAAATAAAAAATAAATAAAAAGTATGCTGACATGACAATGTCTGTCTGTGATCTTATTTATACAGAATTATACACCAGGAGAAAGTAATCTCTAGTGACTAAAAGCAACACGGCGGTTGCCTGGGGCAAGGAGTGGAGTAGATATCAAGTGCCAAGGGGCATGATGGGATATCTTGGGATGATGGAAACATTCTCTATGTAGATGGAGGTGGTTTCTACATGGGATACATACTCAAATTCCTTAAAATGTTTAGAATGGGTACATTTTATTACATGTAAATTATACTTCAATAATGTTTATTCAAAATCCCTTTTATCCTTTAAAATCCACCTTGAAAGCTATCTTTTCAGTAAAATCTTCCTGTCTCCCAATTCTTTAGGAAATAGGAGAAATTCTTTCCACCATCCACCACCAAGACCCTCTCTACAATTCTGCTTTATACCACAGATAAGGGCACGCGTCTCTCTCTCATTTGAATTTACATCCCCTCCTTATCCCACTGAAATCTGTCTTCCACCTGGACCTCTCCACCAAAGTGATTTTTGTTAAAGTCGGTAATAACTCACTAATTGCAAGTCCAATGGCCACTGAATAGCTCTTACCCTACTTGGCTCCTCTTTGGCATCTGAAGCATGTCTTTTTCCTCAAACTACTTATCCAGTTCGCTTGTGTATTATCACATTTATATCAGTAAATGTATATCATTTATATCAATAATTTCGCATCCAGGAATGCCTGGGCAGCTCAGTGGTTGAGCATCTGCTTTCGGTTCAGGTCATGATCCTGGAGTCCTGGGATTGAGTCCCACATCGGGCTCCGCACAGGGAGCCTGCTTTTCCCTTGGCCTGTGTCTCTGCCTCTCTCTGTGTGTCTCTCATGAATAAATAAATAAAATCTTAAAAAATAGTAATAGTAATTTCATATCCAGGTTCCTTTTCCAACTTATTCTTAAACAATTTCCTAGGCTTTCGTTTTTGATCTTTTCTTTCTGAATAAGTTCCCTATGTAAGATTTTTCAGTCCAACAGCCCCTACCACATCTGTGCTGACAACTTCAAAACATGTCTTTTATTTTTAGTTCTTTACCTGAACTCAAAACTCATTTACCTGCCTACTTTCTAGATATCAAAGACGTTCAAATTATACTTGTCCAGAATTTACTTCATTTTTTTTTTAATTTTTTATTTATTTATGATAGTCACACACAGAGAGAGAGAGAGGCAGAGACACAGGCAGAGGGAGAAGCAGACTCCATGCACCGGGAGCCTGATGTGGGATTCGATCCCGGGTCTCCAGGATCGCGCCCTGGGCCAAAGACAGGCGCCAAACCGCTGCGCCACCCAGGGATCCCCTTACTTCATTTCTTTTAAAGCTCCCAAATATATTTTTCCTCCTTGTATTCTCTCTTCTACTAGGAAACCAAATACACCAACTCACCCAAACTGAAGCTAGAGACTATCCTAGACTCCTGACTCCCTGCATATCCAATTAGTCCTATTGACTATTTCTCAATAGTTTCCAAATCATTCATTTATTATCTTCTCAGACTTAATCAAAATAATACAAATACAAATGAAGCTTATATTCCATCCCAGGTTTAAGAAGTAGAAATGTCTTAAGTTCATTTCGGGGTATGTTGATTTTTAAAGCAAATGAGCAATAATCAATGGAAAATGTTCCTCAGGGAGTTAGATCTATGGGCTTAAATATCAATGAAGGGAACAAGCTGGAGATGGAAGTCCAGATTTTGGAGCCCTTGGAATACAAGTGATATTTAAATTCACACAAGTGTGGGCACCCAGCAATGGCGCCAAAGTAAAAAACCTAGCCACCTATTTCCCTACAGGAAGAAACATTGGCTGTAGTGGCAGGAACTTGCAGGGAGAAGTGAAAGCTTGTAAGAGCCACTTCGGAAAATGGGAAGGGATTGAACAAGGAACATGTGATATGGTTCTGAGGAGCAATGAGAGAAGAAAGCAAAAAGACAATGAAATGAGGAGGGTCAGTGTCCCAACCAAAAGATCCTATGAAGACTCTCCTGGATTGTGAATGAATCAAAGTCAATCATGGGTGGGGTTCCTGGCCAACTCAGACAACAGGAGTAGTCAAGAAATTGGAGGCCACAATGAAAGTAGAGCATAGACATGCAGTGTGGGTAACAGAGCAAAACATATAAGGTCAAAGGTTAGGTCAGAAAATAGAATATCACAGGGAGCAGGAGAGGAGGTGATAGAACTGTGATATGGGGGATCCCTGGGTGGCTCAGTGGTTTAGCACCTGCCTTTGGCCCAGGGCTCGATCCTGGAGTCCTGGGATCCGGTCCCGTGTCGGGTTCCTGGCATGGAGCCTGCTTCTCCCTCCTCCTGTGTCTCTGCCTCTCTCTCTCTCTCTCTCTATGTCTATCATAAATAATAAATAAATAAATATTTTTAAAAAAAGAACTGTGATATGCAGCATTGGATGTGATGTCAGCAAGGACACCGAATCTCTCTAATATTTTAGGTATTTCCAGGGGGTGCCAAGACAGCTTTAGCCAGACATCAAGAAGACAAAAATGACAGGACATTTCCAGTTACTCATTGTATCTTGAGAAAAAGCAAAAAAAAAAAAAATGTTAATTTAAGAAACTTAAAATTTCTAAGAAATCTAATGCAACTAACTAGAGGTCCAAAAATCTTGCTCCAGGCAAATGCTGAGATTTTGGTCCTCCTATAGGAGATTTTCCCCTACTTCTAAGCCTGGCAAAGGTCATCCTGGTGGCTTCTACCCAGTGGGCAGCTGCTTTTCTTCAGCATCATTACTAAGGCCTTAAGTACCAAAAGAGTCTGTCAGTGCTAACCAGGTCAGGCAGTGCGCTCGTTCCAGACATACACGTATTTTCTGCAAACCCTGTGAATGTTTATTGGTCATTTATTGAGGGTATGGCCCTGGGGCCATAGCCAACTAGGTATGTTGATACCAAAATGCATAAATGTGATGCCTTATGCTCCAAGACAGGAGAAAAGACATAAGTATGAGAGAAGATAGGAAGAGGATAGCAAGTACAGGCCAAGTCAAATGAGAACTACTTCCAGGGGGCAAAGGAGTGTAGTCAGCTGGGGGCTTCGATGCTTAGAGAGAATTCCTGCCACAAGGCTAGCTCAGCAAAGGACAGGGCGTAGATGTTAAAAGGTCACATGTCATGCCCAGATGTTTGTTTGAGAATATTGCTCCGGCTACATCATTAAGGATGGGTGTGAGCAGAAAAGAGGACAAGAAGGCTCCTGTGGTTTAAATCAACATGGTAGGGATGGGGTGCAGAGAAGAGGCACGTTTAAATCTTGGTGAGTAGATCTCTTATCAGAACATAGGGATTGATTGGAGGAGAAGCCTGCCACACAAGGAAGAGTTCAGAAGGACATCTGATTTTTTTGTCTGAGGGAAGTGTTTAAATTCACTAAGGCAGGATGCATACAAAGGGACTTCTGTGCTAGGTACTATTTCAAGGACATAAATAGTGTAAGACGCTGTCCCTGGTAGGCTCCACTTCTCTTTTATCTTTCTTATCTCCTTTATTTCAGGGGTCTTGAATGGTTTCATTTCACAGATTTACCTAAATATTTTTGTGGCCTCATTTATTGTCAGCAATGTTCCCTTCACTCCAGCACTTTTGAAAGGTTTACAGAAGTTAATTTGAAAATAAGTATATATAGTCCAAAACGAAGAGATTCCAAAGTTAATTATGGGTCTCTCTCCAGTGTCCCATCACTTACCTCTTCTAACGTTTCCATTAAAATGATATAAAGAGATTGAGACAGATCTTCAATTTTTTAAAGAAATTAGGTCTATAAAAATATTCTCATTTTTTAAAAGATTGTATTTATTTCCCTTTTCAATTTTTTTATTTAAATTCAATTTAACTAACATCTAATGTATCATTAGTTTCAGAGGTAGGATTTAGTGATTCATCGGGTACATAAGACATCCAGTGCCCATTACATCACGTGTCCTCCCTAACCTCATCACACAGTTACCCTGCACCCCCTCCTCCCCTCCACCAAATCATGAGATTCTTAACTATAGGAAACAAACTGAGGGTTCCTATTTTTCTTTGCTTCTAAGGGGTGATAGCAAAAGGCTCATGGATGGACTCCACACAGTCTAGAGGCCAGGGCTGAGGCTCGGAACTGTATTCTCTGTTTAATTTTTTCCCGTAAAGATTTCCAATTTTCTGAAACTTTGAGCTTTCAGCTGGAAATCTCTTAGGCTCTCTGATTCAGGCCTGAGCCTGTGGGATGTGAACACATTTATATGGCTGGATTAAGCAGGTCATTTCTAGCCTCATTTGGCCTAGACGGGAAGCCAGCTTTCCTCCAAATTGCAGGTTCTCCCAGGAAAAGGCTTCACCACCCCTGTCTATTCTATTTTGTCTCTGGAATTGATGGAGCAAAGGATGTTTCGCGCAGGAGCAAAAGGAGAGAGAAGGGAATTTGCACATGTCAACATCATGTTGGCAGCAAAATGCCACCCTCCTACATGTCTAAAGGCCCAGCGGCATAAGCGTGTATCTGCCAAGATAAGGATCGATGGAGAGAAGCCAGGGCCCAGGTAAAACGTCCCAACCAAAGTATTTCTAGTCAGTAATAATAGACGCAAGGCCTAGATAAGTCACTCAGAGCCCTGTCTCTCAGTGGTTCCTGTGGCGTTCAGCCGGAGACAGTGTGTATGTGTTAAAGCAACTGAGGTCTGGGGCAGGAGGGTTCTGAGTCCAGGGGTGCTCCCCACTGAGTGGTGGCTGCAAAGGTCAAGCACGTGTGGCTCTACTGAGCTTCCTGCTGAAGAGCCCTTGGACCCTGGCTCTCTCTGCAGAGGGTCTGAACACCGACTCACCTGTTTCCCAGGCCCGGGCCGGGAGGGCTGCAGCCAGCGGGCTGAGTCTGTAAAACAGAGCCACCCGAAAGCATGAGAGCACGTTGGTGGTGGCAGCAGCAAGCCAGAGTTGAATTCCATTTAAATAAAATGCCAAAAGGCAGTCAGCGAAAGTGACATTTATGGTGTTACTACAAATGCATTCAGTGGGAAAGCTCAGTAGCAGAAGCAAGAGGGAAAAAAAACAAGCTGTAGTGAAAACTGCCATCTGTATATTGTGCCCCGTTTTTAATATTCTGTATTCTCATAAAAAGTGTTGTTTCTGTCACTATTCAATCTCACAAACTCACACAGAACACTGTTAAAAGTCAGCAGTGTGTGAAATGGTATTTTAAAATAAATGAAACCCGCTCGCAGAGCTGCGGAGGAATATTGCAATGCTGGGCGCTGACAGACAGGCACTGAAAAGTAACAACCGTTATCATCTTAAAGCAAAGCGGATTAAATAAAAACCCACAGCCAGTGGTGCATTACCAAGTCTGATATTGACACAGCTGCTGTGGTGGTTATTTTTCATTGTCTCATCAAGACAAAGCATCATGGGATATCCATCTTCTCTCTGTCAGGCCAGGCCTGGTATAAAGTTTTTCGTTTACATTTGCATTATATCCCTTTTATCTCCAGTGCCCGCGTTTTTCAGCCCCCCCTTAACTGTGAGGTCGGATGACCTGTGGGGCCGTGTTGGGCTATTACCCTCGGGCCAGAGGAGCCCCCTCCTGGCGCAGAGGGTGGCCCTCCCCAGCCCACCCCCACCTTCCAGCTCCTTTCAGGGGCTGAGATGGCCATTGGCGTGGGTGCCGGGGACCCTTGGATGCTGCGGGGCGCCTGTGTTTGGAAACAGGAGACACAAACCAACAGCAAGAGGGAGAGGGATGAGGACTAGGAGAATTAGAAGAGCCTGTTGGCGGGGATTAGATGTCTTTCCCTTTTATCCGCCCTGGGAAGAAAAGGGCACGGTCAGAAATGCACAACTCTCTTGAGAACACTCCAGCTGAGAAGCTGGATTAGAGCTTAACTTTTGCACACTACTGTTGTAGTGTTCTGGACCGGCTCGCTCTTCCTTAAATTGGCCCTTAACTCAGAAGTTGGCTCATCTGTGGAAAGTGTATTCTAATTTGACTCATCGAAAGCTTTCTCTTTGAGAAACATCAGTCTCATTGTTGGGGTGGGGATAGTTTTCTCTATGCTTCTTCCGTCACCCTGATGTCCTCTGCTCTGGAAGCTCATTTGTATGATTTCTTTAGGAGAGAAAATTCAGCTCGGTATTTTGAACTCCACCATGTAAGCCATTGACCCCAAAAGCAGGGAAGCCTTGACCATTAAGTTCCTTGAGCAAAAGTTAAAATGTGTGATTTTGTGAGACTGGGGTGCATCTAATGAAGGCAGCCGGGCTCAAAGTCCCAACAGAGGTTCTGACTCTTTGAGCAGCTTCCATAGGCCCCTCTACCCCCTTCATTCCATCCCAACCCTGGCCCCCCAGGAGGGTTAGAAATGAGTGAGAGGATGGGCAGAGGGCTTTGTGAGATACTCGGCACAAAGGAGAGCTCCTCCTGTGTGCCTTCCACACCAGCAACAGGCAAATCGGGTCAACGGATGCCATATCCGCCCCAGTGATGCTCACCGGCTGCTCAACACATTGCCTCCACACTCAACATCTCAGTGACTTCAGAGAATAGAATCTTCTCATTCACATCCAGCCTGCATGGGTTAGGTTGCCCTCCTACACCTTCCTAAACCTGTGGCCTCCAACATCATTGCTAAAGGAAAGAGAGAGCATCCAAGTATTATATAGGGAGTTTTTAGGGCTTGGCATGGATTAGGTCACTTCTGCTGACATTCCACTGGCCAGAGCACCGGTGGTCCCCTTGCCTCAGCAGAACTGCAATCTAGCTGAGAATCTTCTAGAAGTCATCTATGTGCTCTGAGAAGAGGAGCAGTGAACACAGAAAACATATTTTTCTTTCTTTTTTTTTTTTTTTTTTGGTCACAGAATCAGGACAGGGAAGGAAGGATAAGGTAGAGGAACAGGATGATATGAGCTCTAGGAAGACAGAAACAGGGCTGCAGAAGGATCAAGTGCCGCCTTAGCCTGGTTTGGCCTTGCTATCAAACACAGTCGCTGAACCTTCCTCCACCACCACCATTCCCAGCCTTGCAACATGAAGTAGAGTCCACAGAAAGGTTTACTATTGTGTTCCAGCTATAACTTCCCCAGAAGAGTGACTTAAAGCAATACAACTATTGGGTTCCTCCCCCGCCCCCACCCCACCTCCACTCATGCTTGGGCTCTGTCTCTCTCTCTGTCTCTCTGTCCATCTCTCTCTCTCTCTCTCTCTCTCTCTCTCTTTGATAAATAAATAAAGTACTTAAAAAATACAACTATTTTTGTGAATGAATCTGGGAGTTGACTGGGCTCAGGCATGGAATGAATGTTTGTGTCCCTCCCAATTCCTACGTTGGAGACTTAAGGCCCAATATGATGATATTAGGAGGTGGGAACTTTGAGGGTGAGTAATTAGGCTATAGGGGCGGGGCCCTCGTGAGTGGAATCAGTGCCCCTATAAAAGAGGCCCAAGGAAGCCCCCTTGTTCCTCCACCATGTGAGGTCATGGAAGACAGCCGTCTATGAGGAGGGAGGCCTCACTAGACACTGAGACTGCTGGTGCCATAATCTTGGACATCCCAGCTTCTAAAATCATAAGACATAAATATCTGTTGCTTATGACCACCCTGTTTATGATATATTTGTTAAGGCAGTGAGGCAGTTCTTGCCCACATTCTCTAAAGCAGTTGCAGTGGAACAGGGGCTTCGGTTCACTGAGGCTTCTTCACTCACATGTGTAGTGCTTGCACCGAGCACACTAGAAACAGTTGTGAGACAGCCAGCTGGGGCTCCTTCTTTATCTCTCCATACATGTGACCTTGCCATGTGCCCTCTCTGCCCGCTGGTCTCAGGGTGGCTGGGCTTCAGCCATGGCAGCCACAGGCTCTTGGAGAGACTTCCCAAAGGAACCAGCGGGATTTGCATGGCTTCTTGTCACCAAGCCTCAGAAGTCAGGTGGTACTACTTCTGTGACCTTCTGCTCATCCAGGCGTTCACAGATGCCCTTACATAAGCTGGGCAAAGTTCAAGAGAGGGAGAAAAACACTCCATGGTTCTAAAACCAAGACTTCTGCACTTATCTTGCAGAAGACCAATGGTCAGATGAATCCTATACCCTTGCAAAGCCCTAGGTGAGAATGTAAAGAGTCAGCCTATCATGGGAATAGGCCTAAAATGTTGGCTGTAAAAGAGAAACAAAAAAAATGTATAGATATGCGGCACTAATTTCTTTTTTATCTTACCGATCTAACTTGACCACATTCGTGCTATGTATACACTTCCAACAACAAAGTCCTTCCAGAGCTGCTCTAACTGCAGCATTATCTCCTACTCGCCCATCCACCCTGTAACATCCCCCAAGGTTCAGAATGGATGGGTTTAGCTAAAACTTAGAGGGGGGAAAAGTTGTTCTCAAGAACCCAAAATGTGGCAATGCCTTGGATGCGTGCCCACCTCGCATCTTTTCTGAGAGCACCTTGTCAGAACAGACTTGGAAGACCGCGAGAGAGCTCTGGAGACGTATCGGTGTCATCCTCAAAGCCAAAACTCCACTTGCCTGCAGAAGTAAAGATCTTTAGGCTGCAGACTCACTCCCCAATGTGGGATTAAGCTGATACTTTGTGGTAAATAAAACCAGTATTACTGCCTGAAAATTGTTATCTAGTGTGCCAAAGATGGCCTGGACACCATCATGGTTTTGAGGCTTCAGCCTTCCACTCTAACTTTTCCCACCTAGAACCTCATTAATGTCAGCTTTCTGTTTTGATGCACTGAAGTACTACCATTTCCCTTCAAGCCTGACACGTGGCCCTGAACTCCCATGCATTCTCCTAGGGGCTCTTCTGAACCTCTGATTGATTCTGAGTCCCAGATCTCAACACCACAAATTCTGCCTAATGTTCTTCTCCATATAGTCACAATGTTCCCATCCTCCCCCGCAAAAAACTCTATTGAGTGACATTTCTGCCACCATTGCAGCAGGAATTGGATCTCCTTTTGGAACAGGGCCATTGCCACTTGAGTCCTGAAAGCTGAACTAATGGCCACTCCCAAGAGACAAGCTCCCCAACCAAATTTGCCCCCCTGGGCCCGGCCCTGTATGTTACTAGCTTACATTCTTCTCCCTCTCATGTGTAATTGAGTTCTCAAGATGCTGAATGATGAAGCTGTATGGGTAATAACAAACAGGTGAATATGATTGTCCATTATCTATTCCAACTCTTTGAATCATATCTCTTTTTCCTTCATATCCTGAGTCCCCTCTTGTGGAAGACATTTAAAGTTGAAAATTTGCAAACTCAATAATGTGAGCCAATTTGAACTTCCACCCATCTATGATGTCTCTGGGTTAGTAATATAGTTACTTCCTTTATTCAGCATAGATAAAGATGGTATTCTCATGGATCAGAAGTTTTTATAATTAGAAATTCACAATTGAAATAATATAAACTACCTGTTATGGGATATATAGAACATAAAAAAACTTCAGGCATGACATTTATTCTGAATATAATTCATCATTCTTTGATGATTCAGAAGTGGCTTTGAAATCATATTAGGAAGCTGATGCATCATCTTTATGAGCATCCGTTAACGTGGAGTTATTTCTGCGAGTGCAGAGTGTTTGTCAATTGGGAATGTCCAGTTAATAGGGTGCTGGATAGCACAGAGAACCTTATAGTGGGCACTGCAAGATGAATATCATCCAGAAAGTAGTGAAAAGAAAGTATTCAAAGTGCTACATCTATCTGTGGTTTCCACAGGTCTTTTTAGGGTTTAAATGTCAAGATGCAGCACTGATGCTCCTTTACCATGTATCACCTTCTTCCGAAAACAGCTGGTCACTTTCACTTACCACAGCTTTTCCTTGCCTACGACCCCTGCAAAAGAGAAAGAAAGAAAGAAAGAAAGAAAGAAAGAAAGAAAGAAAGAAAGAAAGAAAGAAAGAAAGAAAGAAAGAAAGAAGGAAGGAAGAGAGAGAATGAAAGAAGAAAGAAAGAAGAAAAAAGAAAGAAAGAAAGAAAGAAAGAAAGAAAGAAAGAAAGAAAGAAAGAATCAATCAGGTACTCATTTAAATCTGGTTTTCTTTTTCAGAAACCCCATTGTATATTTACCATGTTACATCCAGATTAAATGACTCGGCATTAGTCATTAACCTACAATGTCATTACCATTCTATAGACATTTCAGATTTCATGAACACTTACTTACTCATGACATGCTACTAAGCCTTTTGGAGTTTAGAGGGTTTAGCTGTATTTAATTCTAAGCAAATGATCACCCTCAGTTCCCAGCTGGGTGTGGGTTCCTAGCAGGACTACTATGGCCCCTCTGTGATTAAGGGCCATTGGATCATAGGCTCTGCTTACTACATTTGTGTACTTCTCATATCATCTCAATCAGATTTGAAGGTCCCAAAGACCACTTCTAATTCCACAAAGTTAATGATCCCTCTTGTTTGTTTAGAACTTAAAACTTTCTGAATTCCTCAGATCAGTCCTTAAAACAATGATGTAAGTAAGATAGGCAAAGTGGATATTATTAAGCCCAAATGCTTTAAACAATTTACTCAGGGTTATAAAACCAAAGAGTCCTAATCTGATGCCTCTACACCTTGTCCAGCCTTTGTATTTTCAGGCTCACTTGCAACCCAACCCCTGCCCCAAATGCTCTTGCTTGTCATACGATTCTTCCCTGAATCTTTACTTACTGTCAGGCCATTTTTACATTCTAATGATCCGTCCTGCATACACTCTTTGAGTTAGAGATGCAACCACCATTGCCTCACCTGTCAGAACATCATAGAATGTCACAAACATGGAAGGGCCTTGACACATACATGATGAATGAATGCATTTCCAATTACACTCAAGTCCAGCACACCTTCTTCATGAAGAGGCCCATTGGCAACTCAATCCTCTCCATGTCCTGAGGAGCCCACCATTCACACATGTCAACAGGAAGAAACGGGAATGGCACCTTTCACTTATTTTATCAATGTCAGTTTGGTTTGCACACTGGAAAAAATATGGGTTGTGAGTCAGATAGACCTGGGTTTAAATCCCAGCTCTGCCATTTGCTGGATCTGTTTTTTTTTTAATATTTTATTTATTTATTCATGACAGACACACACAGAGAGAGAGAGAGAGAGAGAGACAGGCAGAGACACAGGCAGAGGGAGAAGCAGGCTCCGTGCAGGGAGCCTGATGTGGGACTTGATCCTGGGTCTCCAGGATCACGCCCTGGGCTGAAGCGGTGTTGAGCCACCAGGACTGCCCTGCTGGTTCTGTTAACTTAGACAAATTAGCTAACCTTCCTCATTCCCAGTTTCCTGGTATATAATATGAAATAAGATCCTCTTTGCTGGGTAATTTGAAGGATTAAGATAATATAAGTAAAGCTACAGGCACATTCTAGTCTCCTAATCAACTGTAAATATGACGACCTCATCTTTACTGCTTTTTAATGTCTTTTTGCCTAGAAAAGAGGCACTTCCAGTATCCATGGTTTTTAAAGACTGCTTATAAGTCTATTGGCCTTCTAACTATGGATACTCCTTAAATATTGCATTTCCAATGACAGTAGTCAAAACTCTCTTGGCAATTTCATGCTTCTGTACATCGAGCTCCTCATATATAATACATTTTCTACCATGGAATGAATGTTTATAACACATTTCCATTATAGATCTCTACAAAGCATGTATATTTCAGAAATCATAATATGTTATTCCTATTTATCATCTATGCATTCCAACTGATAAAAACTGATAGTGGGATAGGACATCCTCAAAAATTTAGTTGCTTATACAGACACCTTGGCAGGAGACATTTCCCAATTCATACTGGGTAGCATAATTCTTAGCTCATGATCAGGTGATTATAAAATTCCCCTCAGCTAGTGCCTTTGAAAAGTCTTCATCCAGACTTTTGATTTCTAGATAAAGTTGTGTGGTGTTTCTGATTCCTCTCCAAAGGTCAAGGGGATGGCCTTAAAAGAAAGAGGGTAGGCAGTGTCCCACCCTCAAGAACACGCTGCTGCATATGGTCACAGAATCTGAAGAGACACGTCAAAGAGGATGCAAACATCTGAACTCTGATCTTCCCTTTAAACTATTCTAGCAAAATTGATAGCATTTATACCTGAATCGAATGCCCTGATTTATCTACATCAGATTCATATTAAGATCTAGATAATTGAAATCATACCTTGAATTTGGAACAGCTCCTGGAATGTCTGCAATTAGATACCAACCAACCTTCTGAAGTGAGTGGCTTCTCGGAGCAAATCTCTGTATCATGACCCAATGTCTTACTTCTTATCCCTCTTCATTACAAAATTATTTAAATAAATATTAAGCAGCTTATTTACCAACATTCAATTTCACAGTGATTATGTGGAACATTTCTTCAACATGATTAACCACAGAGCAGAGTCACTTCTCATTAGTAAACCTCATTTTTAATGTACTCAGTAAGGCTTCCAAAAAGCAGTATGGCTTCTTTAGACACTACTTCACACAGGTGCATTTCCATGGCCCTTACCTAGAGCCTTGCTTAGCATCAGTATCAAATGTAGTTCCAATCCCAGCCTTTTTCATATGGTATCTAAATATTCCTTTCAGGTGTCAGTTTGTCTATTCAACCTGATTCAAGTGGGCTATACTGCAACTATGGCTAATTCTCAGTAACTTCACTAGATATTTCATGCTTCCGTTCTCAAAATACAACCCTAATCAGAATAAATCTCACTATCCCTACATCATTGTGCTGTGGTGAAAGTGCTGCTGTTTCTGACTGCAATTACTTCAATTCAGTCATCAAACTAGACATTCAAATAAATGAGTACCTAAACCCTCATATCCCAGAAAGGGGGCCATGACACAGACTTGTCTCGATAGCTCTTCCAAATTCCAATTTAGTATTGTTTGTATTGTACGAGACAGAGCAGGCTTTCTAGATGCCTGTCTGAATAGTGGCCCATTTTAAAATTCCTCCCTGAAGAGGTCAAGACTGGCCTAGTCACCCATCAGACATTGGAATTTAGTGGGCCAAGGCCGGGCAGAGATCACTATATTTAATTACAGGGAAAACTGAAAGCCAAAGAATTAACTTATCTGAAATCTAAAGAAAGAAACTGAAGTCCACATGTCAGAAGGATTTTATATAAACCCTAAACCCAGAGAAGCAGGAGTGGAAATAGATGATACATTCCAGGAGAGGAGAGGGTCATACATTAGAAGATCCAAAGTTTCAAGTCTTTCAGAGATGCTTTCCGAGTATGCATGCTCAAACACAAGTAGTGGTAAGACAGTGATCAGGTGGCCTGAGCAAAACAAAGATTCCTGGCTGACGAATGCAGCTCACCATTATGAATCAATAGGTTTGTGATGGGGCAGGCAGGTTTAAGGACCAGAAGCAGGATGGCCACTGCCTAGCGGCTTGAAATTTTGGGCAACAGTATTGAGATTTTGACACTCATCTACAAAGGCATCACGACACATATACACAGGACTCATCTGTAAGGTCATCAAGCATCACCCATACCCACTGATATGATTCTGGGAACAAGTCAAAAAGAAAGATTTTGGTTTTTATGAATAACTCTTTCTCTCTCTTTCTCTCTCTCTCTCCTTACCCCCCTTATTTCATTCAACAATCTTTCACAAATTTGGTTAGTAAGTCAGCAACCATGTCTACTATAAAAAGACCAGAAGAATGGGCTGGGTTAAAACTTACATATCCTAGAGAGAGACTGGCAGTCAATTGATAGATAGACTGATTGTGTGCACAAAGTGTCTGGCATGTGGTCCTACCAAATGATTATCTTTGATTCTCACAGTATTTTTTAAAAAATGATTTTGATACCATTTTTATTTAACGATTGTGCTCCTTACCACATACAGTGAATGTTGGCAGTTTTTGGACGAACGCCACAATATTCTAAGAGCTAAGCATAAAGGACCTTTTTGTCCTGTTTGATAGCACAGCTTACCTGTGGTACCCTGGCCACGTGACCTGTTGGCCATCCTCTTGCCAAACCACTTAAATCAAGCATAAATATTCCTCAAAGGCTATTTGTTTCTAGACATAGGTTCTGCAGTTATTAAATCTTTCACCAATTTCTTTTTTTCCCCCTCCTTTTCTTGACAGTGAAGTTCTATGTTTTATAGAGCAATGTTTTCTCCATTATACAGTTCCATTATTTTAAAAAGAGTTGGTGATGCAGAGATCCCAGGAGATATTTGTATCATAAGATGTGATGTTCACAGGAGTGATTCCAGATGCAGATTAATATTTTTAAAGCTTAGAGTCTCTTTGAGGAGTTCACTCTCACACTTGAAGCATTCAAGATGGTGCCCTGGTTTTGAGAAATGTCAAAGGGAAACAGTTCCTGTCAGCAGATTGACGCTGTGACTGAATTTGCGGTCGTGCTTTTCACACTGTCTTATTCTGTGAACAGTTAAAACTCCATCTGCCCGGGGACCTAGTATAAATATGTAGGATTTTATATGTTAAAATAATTGGATGAAAGAAACATTACATCTCTTTAGTTTCCCCTAAAGAGTGTGCTTCCTGTAACGATAAGGTTATCAGGGCAAACATCTGTTGAGTGCTCACTGTATGCTGGGCACTGTTTGCAAGTCTATAATGTGTTGACTCATTAGGTTCACTTATCATTCCTAAAAAGTAATGGGCATTAATTTACTTTTAGTTAGTTTCCTATATTATAAAAGAGGAAACTAAGGCAGGCAGGTTCAGTCACTTCCAGCTCTTGCAGGTCACAGAGCTGGAATTCAAAGCTAGGATGTCCAGCTCTAAAGAATACATGATTCCCTAAACTGTCCCTTAAAATTACATCTACGTTTTTATTCTTAGCCTCACTAGTCAGTTGTTCTCCACCAGATTCTTGTTTTTTGAGATTTTATTTATTTACTTGAGAGAGAGAGAGAGAGCAAGTGCATGTGAGCAGTGAGGAGGAACAGAGGCAGAGGGAGAAAATCTCAAGCAGACTCCATGCAGAGTGTAGGGCCCCAAAGTGGGGCTCAATCTCATAACCTTAAAAACATGACCTGAACTTAAATCAAGAGTTGAAGGCTTGGAATACCTGGGTGGCTCAGCGGTTGAGTGTCTACCTTTGGCTCAGGGCGTGATCCTGGGGTCCTGGGATGGAGTCCCAGTTGGGCTCCCTGCACAGAGCCTGCTTCTCCCTCTGCCTGTGTCTCTGACTCTGTGTGTGTGTGTGTGTGTGTGTGTCGTGAATAAATAAATAATATCTCAAAAAAAAAAAAAAAGAGTTGAAGCCTTGAATGAGTGAGCTACCCAAGCGCCTTTCCACCAGATTCTTATCTATGCTTCTAAAATAGATGATATATCTTGCTGGAACACAGCCAGTTAGGGGCTGTTGAACAGCTGAAACTATCATCAAGTGTTCAAGATGATGTGTGGATGTTCCTCTAACGTAAATTTTAGTGTAGAGTCCAAGGAAGCTCTAGAACCACCTTTAATTTTTGAGTAACACCCCATGCAAATGATCGCTCAGATTTACTACATTCAAGTTCATAAGATGCCCCAGACTACTCGTAAAAAGGTACAGTATTCTTTTCTGCTACTCTGGATTCCACCATTTCTTTCCACTAGCTCTCCCGGACTTGTCAATTCCCACCTGCCTACGCATGTCGGACTATCTTCCACATGTAGCTGACCTTGGTTCCCTTTAATTCTTGACTCAAAACCATAGAGCCATGGCAAATCTGTACAGACAGAAAACAGATTAGCGGCTTCCAGGAGGAAGGGGGAAGATTGGGAGTGACTGCTCAGCAGGTACAGAGTTTCTTTGGGGTGACAATCTGGAAAGACAGTGGTGTTGGCTGCACAACTTTGTGAATATACTGAAAACCACTGGATTGTACACTTCAAAATGGCTAAAATGGTGAATTTTAGGTTATGTGAATTTTACCCCAATTAAAAAAAAAAAAATCAAGACCAGCATTGTTCACAATCTCATCCAGGTCTGACTCAACAAGCCCCAGTAGGAATTCTGTAGTCATCTAGATGAGGTTTTGCTAGAATAAGGATTTTCAATCTCCCCTTTCTATGTGGCTTCACAAAGGTCAAGTCAAGTGCCTTGACTATTGTTTTGCCTTTTTCCATATAATATTACTTCGTTCCTCAATCATGGGTCTTGGCAACCTTGAGACTGAAGACACCTTAACCACCGACTTAGGAAAGCAAGCAATTCTACTAAAAATCCCACCTAAGCTTTTAAGGTGGTTTTAAAACATGTCCACATAGTTTTTGACATTCCACCCCATAAAAGGTAGAACCTGATCCCCTTTATCTTAAGCATGGTCTGGAGTCAGTGACTTGCATGTAGTGAATAGAATATGGCAGTAAGTGATGGTGTGTGAATTAATTTTAAAAGGTGTGACATCTCCTTCCTGTTCTCTGTCTTGGATCACTCCCTCTGGGGGAAGCCAGCTGGTGTGGACCCTCAAGAAGCAAATTGAGAGGCCTGTTTGGTGAGGAACCAGAGGCCTCCTGCCAATCGCTCTACCGGTGAGCCATTCTGGAAGCAGATTCACTAGCCCCAGGCAAGCCTTCACCTCCTGAACAACCTCCTCAAAGACCCTGAGCCAGAACCACCCAGTTCAGCCCTTCCTGGATTCCTGACCCAGAAACAATGAGTTAGTAAACGGATGATGTTTTAAACCAATACATTTTAATGTAATTTGTTCTGCAGCAATAAATGACCGGTGCAACTATACTTGATTACCTTCCTTCTAACCACATCCCTCCTTCTAACTCCCTCACACTCTTAATCCTAAAATGGGTGCTACACCGATAGCTTCTAATTGTTTACTGATATTTCATGAAATAAATATAGATATTTCAAACATAGCAAAACTTAATTTTACAGTGAATACCTATATACCACCACCTGGATTTTAATATTTTTATTGCTCTTACCTTTTCACACATCTGTCTATCCATCCTTCTCCCTTTATCAATCCATCTCACTTTTCATGTCTTTCTAATTGCCGATATCTGTACACTTCACCCTAAATATTTCAGCATGCAAGTATGCATAGTAGTGAATAGGTTTCAATATTCTTTATAATTGTTTTTCTCATGAAATGAAACTTAAGTACAATAAAATGCACAATCTTAACTGTACATTTGCTGGTTTTGACAAATGCATGCACCTATGTGTATGCCAAACACTTATGAAGCTGTAGCATATTCATGGGTATAAATTTACACTCACTGACAGTCCATAAGACAATTTCTTATAATTCTGTGCCTCTCATAACATCAACCATCTGATCTGATCACATAGTAGGCACTCAACCAACACCTTTAAATCTATCAGTGGATGTTATCCGGTTGCTTGAAAAAAAAAAAAAACAAAAGCCTATAAATGATTCCAGCCACGTGGCTCTGACAGGCTAGAAAACCAAGACCCTTTGGAGCCTTGAGAAGTGAGAGGAAGGACAGAGAAGCCGCCCTCTGTTCTTTGTCTGTACAAAACCCCTTAAGGAATAGTTTGTCCACCGAAATTAGCATGGTGTAGAGATAGTAAAAATGCTTATGAAAGGCAATTTGTTTTCTGTGGAATTCACCAGATGGCCCACACTGTTAGGTATTACTTAAATCTCCACTTGGGAGAACCTGTTATCTCCCTTCCTTATAATAACCCCGTGGCCTGAATATTATGACCTGTATACATAGCAACTACAAAGCTTTGCGACAAGCATTTTAATGGCTTTTGAGAGCATGTGAAACAAAGACAGGTTGTAAGTAAAAATTAAAGAACAACCTTTGGGTTTTAGCACGCCCTAGACTAGAAGAGGAGATGGCTCCCCCTGTGTCATTAGAAGGGCTCAGCTGGGTCGCCCGGAGCTGCCTGGGGGCCTGAACCCCGCGCTACCTCTGCCTGCCTGGCCTTCCGTGATCTCTGGTGCCCTGGCACTGGCTGCCGCCGAGCCCCAAGCAACCCCTTGCACCTGCCCTGGACACTGGCCTCAGTTTACATGCCGTGTCTGCCTTTTCTCCTCCCTGCTTCCTCCTTTCTCCTTTCCTTTGACCCTCTCTTCTTATCCCCCATCTTTGTCTGCTGCTCTCCTCCTAACACATTTTTCTTGCTCTTTCAACGTATTTCTCCTCCCACAGACCGTCTTGCTCACATGGGCTCTCATTCATATCGTCTTTATCTCTGCCCTCTCATATTTTCTTTTTCTCTCTCTCGTCCTTCCTTTTCTCCTATGTTCTCTTTTTTGCCTTTCATGCTCTGACTTTCACACCAAACACCTGGTTTCCTAGTTCCTTCTTCCTTTCTGTCCCCTCCCCCCAAGCTGAGCCAGCACACTGCCCATTTGAAAACCTTTGTGAAATGGTACTGTTCCTCTTTCCTACAGATGCTAGACTCAGTCTTTTGTAGCAAAGGGAAGAGACCCGATTTTCAACCGTGAAGGTTGTCCAGAGCTGTCTAATTTGTCAGCCTGGTGCCACCTGCCATATGCACAGCCTGAAGCCCCATGACAGCCCTCATTTTCTAAGCTGAACCTCAACCTTTGCCCTCTGACCCTTTTGTTCACATTCTGTTATTGCAAAGGGACAGAAACACAACCCACTGGAGCCTTATTACAGTTTTAATTTCCCGAGTAGTGCCACCACCTCATTTTCGCCTCCACCACGCTCCCTCTGTGCAATAACCCCCCTTAGCTCTCTGTGAGACAGAACCCTGAAAATCGCATTTGCATTTTCTCTGTGATGGAGATCAATGCTAACATGAGAGTCCTCTGAAATATTTTCTTGGTCCTCTATTGCCCTTCTCTGATTCTAAATGAATATACCAATTATCATATAGCCCTTCCTCTCTACACATCCAATAGAAAATATATAGGGTTAATAGGAGACTCTTCTAGGAGATTACTTTACATTTTCTGAGGTCTTATTGATATGACTTGTTATTTCTGGTGCGGCTTTTTTTATCCTGCGGCTCATCAATAGAGTCCTGCGTCCCTAAACATAGGTTTTCCAACCAGGAAAGCAGAGATTGTTGGTCAGACATACATGTCTGGTTTCTGTCTGTGTCCCCTTGGTAAGTTCATTTTGTTTCGAAATTGTAGTTAAAATGAATGTCCAGTCTACTTAGACATTCTGACATCTTTATGTTCTCTCATTAATTTGGAAACACTAACTTATCTTGAAATTTTTAAACCAACAACCAGAAAATTATGTGAATAAACATAACTTTGAAATACTGAACTAAAAAGTACTGTAGAGTAGACTCAGCTCTTACACAGAGGAACTTGTGTCCCTTTTCTTTGAATTTCTAGTGGTTTGCAAGGTAGCTGACAATATCAACTCAGATAAACTCATGAAATCAATCTGACCCCATTAATGAACCCAATCATTAGCATTCTCACTTTGCATTTTAGGAGCTTGATGAGGAAAAGACTTGGTGTTCTCACGGATGTCCATGTAGCACGCGTAGAAGGAATGGTCACTTGTCTCTATATTGCAGTTTCTTCATCTGAAAAATAAAAAGTGTCCAGGAGCACCTGGGTGGCCCAGCGGCTGAGCATCTGCTTTTGGATCAGGTCATGATCCCAGAGTCCTGGGAACCTGCTTCTCCCTCTGCCTCTGTCTCTGCCTCTCTCTGTGTCTCTCATGAATAAATACATAAAATCTTTAAAAAAATAAAAATAAAAAGAGTCCAACAGATAGTCTTATAGGTCCTTGACACCTCTTATAGTATAAGATGATCACCTTGATTTAGCCCCATGTGAACACAACCTCCAGACATAGCCAAGGAGAATCCAAGATTTCAGAGAGAATGGACAAGAAACTCAGTTGTATTGAGCACCACAGTGGATGTATTAGACATACAGAAGACTAAATGTAAATGTGCTCCATCTTCTCCAAATATCCAGTCTCATGAGGAAAAAAAAAAACAACATTTAAATATGCAATTGTGTGCTAAAAGTAATCCGATGATAGCTATCATTCTGATTTTCTTTTAAAAAAAAAGAACACAGTTCTTTTTCTTTCTCCCTTTTACCCAAAAGACTTCCCAAATAATTACATTCCCTATCCACATGTAGAGCCTCATTTTCCCCACAACAGTTTAAAACAATTCAGCTCCAAATATAAAATATGTGATGTGAGATTTAACAGTGAGCTCAACTAGGGAGCCCTAAAGGCCTTGGGGTCTACAAGGAAAGGATCAAGAAGGAAAGGCAGATCAAGGCTCAATCAGATCAAATCAAGGAGACAACATAAGATTCTTCTATGAGTGAATAACTGCCATGCATCGAGCACTCTAACAAAGGCAGGAAGGGAACCACTTAACAATGAACAAGATATTGTTTCTGGGGGCGCCTGGGCAGTTCAGTTGGTTAAGCATCTGCCTTTGGCTCAGGTTATGATAGTGGGGTCCTGGGATCGAGCCCCCTGCATGGTGGGGAGTCTGCAAAAGATATTGTTTCTGTCTTCAAAGACCCTATTATCTGATGGGGAAGAGGCATGGATGTAAACTTCTGTTCCACAAAGCAAAGATATACACAAGGCTTATTGGGAAATATTGACAAAACTCTGATGCCAACTGGAAGAATTGAAAAACCCTTTGTTATGTGCAGATGGTGGCATTTAAGCTAACATTTGAAAGATCAATGAAAACCTAAATGACAACGATGGGTTTGAGGATAGGTGAGTAGTGGTGGAGAGTGGAGGAAGGCATCCCAGATTATTCTGGAAAAACAGACTGGCAATAGATGATAGTGGTCCTGCCATGTAGAGCTGAAGATTTTGAACCCGATTCAGAAGGTATAGAATTGCTGTGGAGGTGTTTAGGTAGAGGAATTCTTATACCCTAGGGATATCACCATGCTAGCAGCGTGTAGAGTGTGTCAACAGAAGGAGAAACAGGCAACTAACAGGCCGTTAGAGATGCTGTAAGGAGTCTGGTCTTCTTAATTCTATTCACTAAATGTTCCCATTCTGCTCCTTCCCAGCATGTGGCAGGATTGTACTTCCCTACACCCACAAAGCTGACCATGGCCAAGTGACTTGCTTCAACCAATAAAATTGAGCAGGAGTGATGTGTAGAGCTTCAGGAGAGAAGCATTTTATTTCCAATGCAAAACACTGCACATCCTCTCCCTCCCCCGGCCCTGGTAAGCAGTGGATTCTTTAGATGACAGGAGCTTCTTCAGTCCACATCACTGACTGGTGAGGAGGCAAAACACAACCCCCGTGGGCCCATGTGGAATAGACATGTAGCAACAAGGGAAACAAATCTTGGATAGTTTAAGCCACTGAGATTTGAAGGTTTTTACCACATTACCTAACCTATTCTCACAGATAACTTGCTTCTAATATAGCTCTGCTTTGGCCAGTAAACACTTTTCTCTTGTGTCCTGTTACTCCTCTCTAGCTGTACCCACAGAGCTGGGAAAAGTAAGTCTTCTTTGGGTCTAAACCACCTTACCATTTACAATCACCAAGGTCTCCACCTTCCAGTAGGCTGTGGAGGCCTGGTGTGGACTCAGCCACAGGTTCAATGAACTGGAAAACCAAAAATGGCTTCTCATGTAAATGTGATACATTCCATCCTTGGTTCTCTCATTTTAACACTATGAGGGGGCTGTTTCTAGCATTTTCCACAATGGTTAATTTCCAATTTTCCTCTACTAGCTAATGGTCTTACTCTAAATAGATGGCCACCCTCCTTCTTTGTAAGAAGAGGATGCTTAGCTCCCTCAATTATCAGAGGCCCAGAATGGAGCTTTGGACTTGGAGGCAGGTTGGTGCAAATGTTACCAACCTTCTCGAGGCAGTCTTTCCTGCTCCTGGCATTCTCCCTACCCTCTGCCCAAGACTGCCAGTCACAATTATGAAGGGTAGATATGGAGGAAATCTAGGTTAGAGTCAATTTGCCAAGCTCTGTGCCTTGGCTTGGTGTTGCACTGGCCTGAAAAAAGAAACACCTTTTTCTACTTTGCTCAGTTCCATAGTTCATGCCAATTGTGTTGCTCCGATTCTACAAGACCCATACCGCAATCATTCAACTCTACTCCTGCCCCCAGGCAAGAGGCTCATTCCCATACTTTCCACGTCATCCTTTGCAAGGCCCTCTCTTACCCTTCATAACACTATACTGTAATCACTTGAGGGGCTTTGTCCACTTCTCCCAAAGTGTTGTGAGTTTCCTGAGGACATGTTCTGAGATTTCTTCATTTTGGTATCCCTGTATCTGGACACTAGTTCAGTAAATACTTGGTGGATTAATAACTGGTTATGAGTAGATGAACGAATCCAGATTCCGTTAACTAGTGGTGTGACTCTACTAACTGCTGCCCCCCTCTGAGTTTCTGTTTCTCCATCTGAAACAAGAAGTTAAGTTTGACCTGGTGATCCCTAGTGTCGTTTCAGCTCTAAAACCCCTTTGACAATAAGTCTAACTTCAATCATTTCCATTTTGAATTCCTTTGTATTTTCCCTTTCTCATTCTCTCCTTCCCTTCTATTTCAGTTACAAGGTGTCCTTTGCCAAGCATTTCCTTCCTACTCTTGTAGAAATATCTTCTCGGTAGAGACTTAAAACTTCTGGTGCATTCCTTTGCTCTGCACCTCATTATCTATCACCAGCTCGCCTCCCAGTCAACCTCTCATATTGACTGAAGGCTTTGGAATTTGGTTGAATCAGCTGCTGTAATCTAGATTGCATTATCACCTGGGGTGGCTTCAGTTTCCCTGTAAAGAAAGCAATCCCGGAATCCCTGGGTGGCGCAGCGGTTTAGCGCCTGCCTTTGGCCCAGGGCACGATCCTGGAGACCAGGGATCGAATCCCACATCGGGCTCTCGGTGCATGGAGTCTGCCTATGTCTCTGCCTCTCTCTCTCTCTCTGTGACTATCATAAATAAATAAAAAAAAAAGCAATCCCCTAGTTTTGTTTCCATCCCTCCCTCTTCCATTCCAACCATTGGTAATTCCTTTGGAATCATTCACATGAATGGCCACACCCTGGACCTCAGAATCCCTGAAACTGCTCTACTCTGTAACTCTTTGAGAACTCCAGCACACCACACTCACATCTGTCGCAACCTCTTCATCTACTGGTTCTTTCACTTCCACCTTGTAATACCTGTCATTCAAATTTCATCAAGAGTGCCATTTCTCTGATCCCAATTGTATCCCACACGTATTTACCTCCTCTTGATTTCATTTCTTTATTTGGCTGGCCCATAAAACATAATTTACATCATCAAACTCTCCCTTGTTAACACCTTTAATCAACTCCCCTTTTGTCTTTCCTCTATACTCAATCAGCCAATGCTAAATCAATCCAACTACAGCTGACCCTTGAACAACATGGGTTTGAACTACATGGGTCCACTTAAATGAAGGTTTGTTTCAATAAATATCGTACAGTACTGTCAACATCTTTTCTCAATGTTTTATTTCCTCTAAATATTGAAAGAGTACAGTGTCTATTACATATAACATACAAAATATGTGTTCATTGACTGTTTATGTTATCAGTAAGGCTTCCTGTCCACAGTAGGCTATTAGCAGTTGACAAGTTATAGGTGGATTTTTTGCTGGAGTCAGTGTCCCTAGCTCCTGTGTTGTTCAAGGGTCAACTGTATTTGCCTTCCTTGACCCTAAACCTAGATCTTCAAGCTCTACTGGAGAAAATGCCAGTCACTCATACTTGTTCCACAGATTCTTCATTCCAGCTTTGGCTGATTCCTAGAAAACTTTTTGTATGTTCCTGGCAAGTAATCTCTCCCATCTGTTTCACAAACTCAAACTGTCCTCATGCTTCCCACTATCCCACTATGTCTCATGTTTTGAACTTCATATTTTCTGTAAAAACAGAGATATCCAGGTTACACATTTTTCCACCCTGAGCCACTGCTGATGCCCTGCCCTTTGTCCAGAATGTGTATTTTTTCTTTTTTTCTCTTATCTTTTTCAACTGCTCCCTTTGTGATGGTTACACCAGGGTTGAGGGCAAGGGCTTTCTATTAAGCCATTGGGCTGAAGTAAAAAATATCACTGTGATGACTCAACATTTTCCAATACTCAGCCCACTGAGGGCCCACTTCATTTAGGTTTTATTCTCTCACATTACTGTTGGAAGTAGCCTGAGGCACTTGTCTGGAAAGATGTGAGACACACAGGATAGGCAAACGCAGGATAGAGAAATTTGGTCCAGCTTATTCTTCTTCAGAGAACAATTCTATGGACTTGCTTGCTTCCACTGAAAAGGTAAGCACTGCAGTTTTAGGGTAAAAGACAAGCTGTTTCAGCTGGCCTTGAACCAAGGTAAAAGGAGTCCTTCTGGTGGCCAGACCAGCTCCCGAGGTTATTACACTAGAATTGGGACAAAAGTCACATTTGTAAGAACAAAGAAGCATTTAACTCTGTCTCTCTCATTCTTTCTTGCTATCTTTCTGTCTCTTTCTCAATCTCTTTCTATGTCTCTAAGATCTAAGATGTTTATGAAGAAGAGAGGCTTCATGGCTATGACGTCCTGGTCAATGTTTAACAACCAGCTATTAGTGGGAAAAGCATTTATTTGTTGTGTTTGCCAATTTCCGTAGTGCAAATATCCCACCATGACCAATTTTAAGCTACCAACATGATATCAATAAACAAAAAATTGAAAAGAGATGCAAATGATTGGCTCTTGCAGGCCCGTGTGAGCTAGTGCTAACACACTGCTGTGTGCTATTTATTTCCTGAATGGCTAGTTAGTTAATACTACAGTCTAGGTCATGTGATCTAACTGCAGGAAGCAAGAGAGGCATAATACCTGCTCTCATGATGCTGACAATCCATTGGAGGACAGAAGCTAATTTTCCTGGAATCCATGACTCTGTCATCTTTTCCACCTTTAACCCAATTTATTTTAATTTATGTTTTATACATCATTTTTATAATTTATATGTAACAATTATTATGTAGATTTATTTTATCCTGCAGTATAAATTCCCTCAAAATGGGTATTCCCTAAAATGATATGCCTTCATTTTGACCTCATCATATTCGGCCAGCATATTTTACATAATAGGTCTCTACCTACTTATTGAAGAGATGAATACATGTAGAAATGGCTGATGAGTCAACTTGGGTTTCTGTATAATTGGGTGTCAGCCAGGACTGGGGTTGAAGTGCAGAGAATTCTATTCAGAGAACCTCTTCCCTTCTGGTTCCTTCTGTTCCCAGGTGACTGAGTTCATTATGCCACTCAAGTTTTGAGTGACCTCATCCATCCCCTCCTCCGCCACTCAAAGGAAGTGGAGTTCCAAATAAAAATGAGTTACACAGAACCCACCTGCAGTACTTTACGAGTGCTAGCAATTGCTACTGTGCATCCTTAATAGCAGCGTAATCAAAAGTTATGATGCATTTTTCTGTAATCACAAGAAATGATACCCACTTAGTGCTAAGTAAAGCAAATTCCCACCAAAAAAAAAGAAGGCAAAAGCATTTCAATTTTCATTTTGAAACGAGTGAGTCAGAATCAATTTGGCAAAGCAGTTAACAGCCACTGTATACCCTTTTCCAGTTCATAACAGGTACAATTTTCTTTTAACAAACAGCCAAGCAGAGGTCTCTGATGCTGGATTAACATAGTGTGTTCAAACCTTCTTACTATTGTGTATTTAAATTGGATAATAGAGGCCATCAGAGAAGCACCAACATGAATCTTAAGAAGCAGACCAATTTGCCAGCATTGAGAACATATTCTTAGGAAAAAAAATAAATATAAATAAACTGGTAAGGAGTTTTTCATGGGGATTTCAGAACACTACAGCCTAAAAGTGCCTCCCAAGTGCTTTTGTGCGAGCTATTTGCAGCTGCACCGAACCCAAGTTAGAGCAGAAAAGAGATATCTTCATTTTGTAAAGAGCATCTGTGCTTTGTATTTCCTCACTCTTTCCCCTAAAATGAGGATGTCAGCTAAAAAGAGACAAGTGTTAAATTTTAATTGGGTTGGGAAGACCAACATTCTCCCAATTCTTCATCACATACACACGTGCACGAACAACACACACTGTCTTCTCTGGGAACTGTAAAGACAGTCGACAAAATATATTTGTCTAATGTAATTATGTGGCCTAAGAAACTGATTTCCAAGAAAAAAATTATAACCTTAAATTATCACTATGGCACATTCTCTTCTTATGTCTCCTTTCTTCTCTGTCCTCCTCTCTCCCTCTGTTCTTTAATTCTTTAGAAAACCATATTGTAAATGTGCATGTGCACACGTGTGTGTGTGTGTGTGTGTGTGTGTGTATTTTTCATGTAGCAGCAGGTTTTAATAAGAATTATAAAAGCACAGTTTAAAAATGTATGTTCTTGGGCAGCCCAGGTGGCTCAGGGGCTTAGCGCCGCCTTCAGCCCAGGGCATGATCCTGGAGACCCGGGATCGAGTCCCACGTCGGGCTCCCTGCATGGAGCCTGCTTCTCCCTCTGCCTGTGTCTCTACCTCTCTCTCTGTGTCTCTCATGAATAAATAAATAAAATATTCTTAAAAAATAAAAAATGTATGTTCTCTGAAGCAATTGGCATTTTTGGTTTTTGTTTTTCTCACAATTTCTTTAGTTAAAGGTTTGAACAAGAAAACTGCATTGCAGTTGTTAAGATAAAATCCCTAATATAAAGCATTTGGAGTTTCCTATCTAAAGGCACTGCAGAATCCAATGGATGCACATTCCTGGGACCACCTCTTTAAGAGCTACAAATAATGGGAGCAGATTGGATGTATGTAATTATTAAAACATTAAACACTAGAAATAAAGTCACTTCAATGATGCAAAGTTTTACTTTCTCATTTTTTAGACTTCACTTAAGTGCTCCAGAAATTTTCACTCAAACAGCTGTTGAAATCCATATTGTAGGATTCTAATCATAAGACTCAATTAATACGATGCAGGCAAAAGCTGGGTATTGATCCTGCTGACATGAGATAAAAGCCAATGAGTGCACCTGTAGCCAAAACACACCTGGAGGAAAAATAACAAGGGTGTTCTTTTTATTTGCATGCGTGGGTTCTGTTTCCCTATTTGTACCCCCTGCCCAGGGATCCAGTCCAGCTTGGGGATATCAGATCCTGGTTTTAAAAAGTGTAGGGGGAGATCCCTGGGTGGCTCAGCGGTTTAGTGCCTGCCTTCAGCCCAGGGCGTGATTCTGGAGTCCTGGGATCGAGTGCCGCATCAGGCTCCCTGCATGGAGCCTGCATCTCCCTCTGCCTGTGTCTCTGCCTCTCGCTCTGTGTCTCTCATAAATAAATAAATAAATCTTTAAAAAAATAAAAAATAAAAAAGTTGTAGGGATTACCGTGCTGTTTTTTTTTTTTTTTTTTTTTTTTTTAATTGTGAGACGTACTTTGGATTCAGTATGGTGGATGTAGATCGTGGGCTTGGAAATAGGGTGAGACTTGCTGAAACTATTTTTGAAAACTGTTTTTGAAATTGTTCTTTTATAACATTCCACGTTGAAATCTCTTCTGTGCTCCCTTTTTATCTGAGAGAAAGCCTTCTGAGGGGAAGCTAATAAAAAAAAGACACCCATTTCTGCTGAAAATATATTCAAAGGATGATGCCTATACACAGATATAAACATGAAGGTAGAGAAAGCTCTATGGCAAATGTTCACCCTGATAGACTATCTTCTATTAATAAGATTAAAGGTGATTTTTTATCTTCTTTATGTTTATAATATGTATTTTCTGCAATTACTACATATTACTTCTAAAAGAAAAATTAAAACAAATGTGCAACTACCCCAAATGTTTTTAGTATCAGTGAGACAGACCGAGAGGAAGAACCTGGGATAACCCAAAGGACAGAGCCAGGGGGATGCAGCAAAAGTGTGAAGTTGAGGTCAAGAGACAGTCACTGGAGCAACTGCCTGACCAGACTAGAACAGCCGAAATGTCCTGGTTATGGGAGGTGGGGGATGGGGGAGCTGCAGCTTTGAACACAATAGGAGAGAGGAAACCATTCAACCTTGAAAGCTTGAGTCTCTTGTCAGCTCCTCTCTTCCTTTGGACACTTTATCAGCTCAGTCTCGCCCAAGAGCCAGAATAACACTTTGGGGGGTGCAAGCCGTACCCTGCACGGGAGCCTGCAGCTGAGTGTGTGGGAGCTGAAGTCCCATCCAGTCTCCATGTGCCACATCTCATTTCCCGGCATTGGTACAACCTCCTCAAGGAATAGGCACTTTTCCCAATCACTGAATAGCACTGCGTGGGCCAACATAATGTGAACTAGTGAACTAGTTCCATTATAAGATTAGATATTTTAAAATTCAGACATGGCTTTCTATCAATGTTCTTAATATTTAAATGCAGCTGAAAATAGTCATGAGAAAATTTTCATGTATGCATCCCGATGCCCCATCCCTTTCTCTGCCAAATCCGCGTTGGGCAATTGAGCACAGTAGTTAAACAATCCCAAGGGACAAATTTGCAGATTGTTAAAGGCAATTGAAATAAGAGTTTATAATGGGATACAATTTTGAAACAACAATTCTATTATTTGACACTAAGAATGTTCCCTCCTTTATATGAACTGAAGAAGGAATTATCACCTTAAACGATATTAAAAAAAAAAAAAGAACAGATCTGACATTAACTGGAAAAAGTGACAATTAAGAAAGAAAACTGCTTGAGTATATTTAACCATTTGGCAAATCTGAGTGCATGAATACTTGTGATGAGTACATCTCACCTTGCTCTTAAAATTGAAGATTTACAGAGGTTTCATATGCGTCTAGCCAGCAGCTAAATATAGTCTTAAAAGGGACTCCAGCCACGCAGCTCTTTGACTGGCATCCCATAGACCCTATCTATGGTTACAGTTACCTTGGAGAGACTCAAAAGGAAGAGAAATGTAGAAAAGAAGGGAAAGAGAACATTCCTGATGATCTATTATAGACAAAGCAGCAGGCCAAGTCTTTTTCATATACCACCTCATTTATACACAATCTCATTAATTGATCATTAATGATTCTTCAGCATGCACTGCCAATATTAGATCTTAGCCAGGCCCAGCACTCAAGGAGGTAGGGAAGAAGTTATCACATTCTCCTGGCTCTCTAGCTTTGGCCAACTGGCTTCAGGAACCAGGTGTGAGTCACTGGAGAATTGCCAGGGGGTTCATCAGGGATGGACGACCTAGAGTGGGAAGCAGAATCTGAGTCGGACAGCAAAGGGAGGAGAGTTTTGTCCATTTTATCAAGCTTAGCACAACGAATAGTAGCCTCAGGGAAGTCTGGGGTCACGAGCTCTAAGCAGAGCTTTGGTCGTCGAAAGCAGAAATGAGATGTGAGAGGAGGGATGAGGTGCGGGAGGCTCTGGATTCAGGTGGCCAGAGTTCTTCTTGTTCTCTTTTCTTCTGTTCACGAAGTCCATCTCCATGGATTTTTTTTTTTTAATATCCTTGCAAAAAGTACAAAAGGGGCCGTAGATTTTGAAGTGTGGGATAGAGACATATTATAATTAGAATCATAGAATTTTATAGCTGGAAATAAACATGGAGAGTCCCTAGGCATGTCTCACAATATATTCTGTGGAGTTCTGTGTTCTGTGGCAGCTTGGGGCTTAAGTGGGGCTTGGGGGTGGGCCAGCAGTGAGGGGCTTGGCTGGCATAGGGGAGAGGGAGTAGACAAAGGCTAATTGTACTGTCTTTTCTACATTAGGATTCTTTTCTTCTTCTTTTTTTTAATAGATTTTATTTATTTATTCATGAAGACAAAGAGACAGGCAGAGACACAGGCAGAGGGAGAAGCAGACTCCACGCAAAGAGCCCGATGTGGGACTCGATCCCAGATCCCGGGATCACACCCTGAGCTGAAGGCAGATGCTCAACTGCTGAGCCACCCGGGCTGCCCTACATTCTTGATAAGATTTCCTTCAGATAAAAAAAAAAAAAAAAAAAAAGAATTCTATTAGTTTTTTTGTTTTGTTTTGTTTTGGTTTTTTGTTTTTTGTTTTTTTTTTTAAAGTAGAGAATGGTTGTCAACTACCTCTTTGGGCCAATGAAGTCCTTGGTGTTGACAAGGTGTGGACAAGGTGACTTGCCCAAGGACCCATGAGTTGGTGGCAGTACCTCCAGTCCCCAGGGTCTCATGACTATACCAGGCTGCCTCTCATCATGCAGCCTCATTCCCCGTGAGGTGGTTTAATTAAAACTGTGGCCATTGGTTTCCATCTTAAGATCCTAATTATTTTATGTTAAATATCTTGGTAGCTAGTAAAAATGAATTAAATGCATAAACAAAACATTAAGTTTAAATAATATTTTAAACACTGTGTGGACCCCCTATCTCTCTGTCCGTATGGACTTTAATATTTTAATCTGTTACTGCCTCTGCAGATAAAACTGCATGCCATTTCTGAGGGTAAATGTCTAATAACTTCTTTCTTCAAGGTCAGGATATTATTTTTTTATGAGGAAAATTGTTCTCTTAACCCAACCAAGTATAATTTCCAAGCATTTTTTATCTCGCAAGAATTTACATAGAAGTGATAAACGGTAAGTGACAATAGAGTTCTCTAATCCCTTCCCCACCAGCTCTGGTACAGTCATAAACCTCCAGAAAAAAATAAATAAATAAAAAAGAGTCTGAAACCACAGGAGGCCAACACTGCATTTACCACCTCAGGTTTTATGATCTTTGTCACAGACACAGGGACTAAGATCTGGAGCCACAAGACACACAGGGTCCTAGCATCAATCCTGGTCACCCATCTCTCCTGCATAGGCAATAAATTAATAATAATGATGATGATAAGCAAGAATGTTTGTGTCCAGCATTGTTTAAGTGCTTCGTATGTCCTATCTCATTGAATCATCACAAGGACACTCTACAGTGGGAGCTATCACCTTTTCTATTTTAAACAAAGAGAAAATACCTTATTCCAAATCATGGCAGGGTTGAACCCAGGCAGCCTGACTCCAGAGCCCAGAGAAGGAGACCCCCAGAAAAGCAATACAAATTAAATATAATTTAGTTGAGTGACTCAGAAATCAGATCTAAAAAACCAAAAATAGGCACTGTAAGAAGGATCAAGTTAGAGAGAGCAAAGGAATGCAAGATCATGGGCCTCTCACTTGGCAAGGTTTGACATTCCCCAAAGGAGTCAAGAGGGAGGGAGAAAGGCAGAAGAGGCGGGGGTGGGGTGGGTGCCATACGTTGAGATGCTCCAATCTGCAGATCCATACTCCAATCTAAAAACAGATCTTGGGACCTAAGAAGCCAAAGGAGACCCAGAGTAGGGAGGAAAGAACAACGCAGAGCACCTGGGGGCCACAGCTGGAATGGAGGAAGCCTGGGAAGGAGGGAAGACCCAGGTACTGAGAACAGAAAGGAGTGGCTGTGGGGAAGCTTGAGAGGTGGAGGTGGACAGTGGAGCTGGCCGAGAGGAAGCCCAAGCAGGCCAGAGGAGGAGCAGAGCAAGAGACAGGAAGGAGAGGAGCCAAAGGAGCCCTGGGCGGGGGGCACCTCTAGTCACGCTCCCAGCCCCCTCGAACAGGCACTACCTCATTCCAACTCTTGCCCCTTGACAGACTTCTTAAAAGCCACTATGTCTAGTTCATCTTGACTCCTTCACAGAAACCACATTTTCCAAATGATCCAAACATGGCAGCAAGTAAACTACACCAAGTATTTAAAATTAGGACAACTCATGGGGCGCCTGGTGGCTCAGTAGGTTAGGTGTCTGCCTTTGGCTCAGGTCATGGTCCCGGGGTCTTGGATCGAGCTGCACATCAAGCTCTCTGCCCATCGGGGAGTCTGCTTCTGGCTCTCCCTTTGCCTCTCCCCCAGCTTGTGTTTTTCCTCTCTCTCTCTCTCTCTCTCTCTCTCTCTCTCTCAAACAAATAAATACAATATTTTTTTAAAGATTTAAATAAATAAAATTAGCACTACCGTGGCTGGCCAGAAAGCTGCCCATCAGTAGCACACGCTAGTCACAGACATTCACGAACTATGGATTGAAATGGGTTGAGCTGAATTGATGAGCAATTCCCTTGCTGGAAGTTTCAGGCATAAGGTCCCTAGGGATCCTGGTCAAGTAAGCAGAATCTCTCCACTTTCATTGTTTTTAATTTTTTAAAAAGATTTTTAAATTTATTTATGAGAGACAGACTGAGAGAGAGAGAGAGAGAGGCAGAAACATAGACAGAGAGAGAGGCAGGCTCTGTGTAAGGAGCCTGATGTGGGACTCGATCCCGGGACTCCAGGATCACTCCCTGGCCGAAAGGCAGGCGCTCAACCACTGAGCCACCCAGACGTCCCAAATCTCTCCACTTCTAAAATCACCACTGGCTTGGACAAAGCTGGCAACACTGACCAAGAGGGCAGGTTTGAAAACTTCCTTGACACCTTCCCTTCGCATCCCCACATAAACAAAATCATCCTCCAGTAAAAGCCACAAGAGCCTAGATGGTGAGTGGAGAAGGACAGATGCTGGGGAAGGCAGGCCCCCTGCTTATCAGCCCGGGGAACAACTGGGGGAAGGTTGGTCTGATAGGAAACTCGTGGGGGTGAGGGAACCCCAGAAACTACAGCCACCGTCTCCACGGCTGTGTGTCTGGCTAGCTCTGCCCACATGCATCTGTTTCCATTTGAAACCAATGCAAACCTTCCTTTTCTCTTGTTGACATCAAAGCCAGAGACCCGGCCTCGGTCCGCTGTCATAGCTGCTATCATCAATAACATTTACGACCGTGATTCCAACGCCATCGACTCAGGGCACTGTGGGGAGAGAAGCAGAGGCAACAGGCACCAGGAGCCAGTGCCCACGGGATGCAATCCCAGCCTCACGCCGCATGTCCCGGGAGGTGGTCCTGCCGCTGGGCTGCTGTGGGCGCCCTGGGACACCCATCAGCCCCTGCTCCAGATCTTCATCCAGCTCCCTTTTCAGGTCTTCCCCTGTGAATGCAATGCCAGGTCCATCTCCTTCCCTCTTCCCTTTTCCTATCACCCTGCCCCGATCTGAGCGACAAACAGCACACCAGTTTCAACAGCACACAGGTTCGTGAGGACTTCGCTGACCCAAACACACCATGCCAATGAGCACAGTCCTGGGGAGGGGGGCTCAAAAAAAAAAAATCAGACGAGATAACTTAAACGAAAACAGTCAGGGCTGCCTCTCCTTTCTTTATCTTTCCATCAGGGATGGGGAGGATTTCTGATGGCAGAGAGCTGCCTCCATCCATTTGGGCTCTGCTTGCAACACTCGGAAGAATGACACTGAGTTAAACTTAGCTCGGAGTGGAAAAAAAAATGACAACAGCATCGCAAATGTTTAAAGCCGATAAAAATAGATGCAAGGCTCTAGTTGTTCTCTTGCCCCAGGCTTGACACACACTTGACACACACAAATTTTTGTGGAATGAATAAAGACGAGATGCAAAACTGTGCTGGAACACAATGTTTTCTGTATTTTGCTGGCCCTTGGAGATGCATGCCCTCTTCTCTTTTCCACCCACCCCTGACACCTCATGCTCCTGTGGCCGTGAGCTGCCTGTACCCCCCAAAAGCACCATCTCCCTATCAGTCACTCAGCGCCTTCACCCACATGCTTTTCCCTATTGTCGATCTGCAAAACTGGACTCATGTTTGCAAACGCTGCCCTGGGTACCAGGGAGCCCAGGTAAGCTGGTGGAGAGTTTACTTCTCTCTCTCTCTCTTTTTTTTAATATTTTGCTTATTTATTCATAAGAGACACAGAGAGAGACACAGGCAGAGGGAGGAGAAGCAGGCTCCATGCAAGGAGCCTGATGCAGGACTTGATCCCGGGAACCCAGGATCACACTCTGAGCCAAAGGCAGATGCTCAACCGCTGAGCCACCCGGGCATCCCAAGTTTGCTTCTCTTTCTGCCTTGTCTCTGCTTCTCCACGCTTCCATTGGATTCCTCATAGGGCATTGCCATGGATCTGTTGACATTTCTGTTGTCTCTTACTAACCAGTCTGAGTTCCAGGCTGGCAAAGCCTGAGATTTCAGTGGTTCGCACAGCAAGAGGCATAGGATCTGTTCTTAAAAAGTTAAGTAAATGAATAAATGATCTTCAATGGATTCACATCACATTGGAGGGAGGAAAGGTCTTTTCATGACCCAAAGTGCATGCAAACCCCACCAATTAATTAAACGAAGACGCACTATGGATGACAGCAAAGCAGGCAAGATTATCATAAACCCCTGCTTACCCTTTAAAAAAAAAATTGGAGACATGAGAACTACCCATGAAATATCAGCCGCAATGCAGTTTCATACAGGCAGGAAGGAGACCATGCTGATTTGTGGTTTCATAGTTTAAGGTGCGCACACTTCCTGGGGACACTGGCATGCGAGAGTGGCTGAATTCTGGGAGGCTATTTGGCATAAAAATTATTTCACTGAACCATGACTCCATATAATAGCCTCGAAATCATCGCTGCATCTTCCACAAAAACAACATTTATCTACTTTGCACTCAAGGTTCTTGATGTTAGACTCTACACGACAGATTCTATCCAGAAAGTGGTGCTGTCTCTAGAAATGAATATTCATTGTCTTTAAAGAGAGAGAGCTTAAATTCCACTCTTGCCTTGGATTTCCAGAAGCTTACAATTATATAATATAATAATATATATTATAATATAATAACATAATATAATATATATGATATATAATTTATAATTATGTCAGCTTATTAGTATCTTCCCCCTAGTTACTAATTTTAATAATAATTTCCTTTTTCCATGTGTTTTCTGACCACTTCCTATTATTTATTTTAGCTACCCTCTATACATAGGTGTGTGTGTTTTATTGTAAGCTACCTCAAAGCCATTCAGGATAGAGGCAGACTACCAATCATACATTAGATAAAAAGAAATAAGAAGAGCAATTGGGCTGGACTGGGACACAAGTGCCGGCCCTCAGTGACCCTGCTAGACCCAGGACCCCTACAACCTGAATCTACTGGCTGGAACCATATGAAATTGCCAAAATTCTCTCATTTTGTGCCTGCAAAAACAGCAATGGTTCTTAGCCCAATTCCTGCTTCCCATGAGTTATTTTCAAAACCTTTGGGATTTCCAGGATGTCCTTGGTTCTGTTCAGGCTGAGCTGATGTTTACCCTGCCACAGTGGTTTTCGAGCTCAGCTACATATGGAATCATCTCTGGGGTTTTAAATATCCAAACCTTACTCTAAAATAATTAAACCAATATGTTAAAAAAAAACACATATCTCTTAGGTTTGGACACAAGTATCAATATTTCTTAAAGCTCCCCAGGTGACTCTCAACTACACAGAGGTAGTTGAGAGCCATGGTTCTGTGGGAACTACCCTCTACCTTTTAAATACACTTTCACCTAAAGATCTGAGGATAGATTCTGCTGAGTTCCGCCATGATTGTTCAATTATCAAGAAGATTCTAGACCAAGAGTTGACCTACAACCTAATTCTCCTTAGACTCCCAAGCTTTTGTCATTTCTAGTCTGTAACCCTATTGTCCCAAGGTAAACTGAGGACACCACGTCCTATGTCTCCAATGCTTTGGCATAATCAAATGATGTCTCCTCCCTTTACTCATTGGCCACACACACACTCCAAAAAAACCAGTCAAGCACTGGACACACTATCATGAAGCACTCCTGTCTCTGGCTCCGTTGAGGAAACACTGTATACTGATAAAGGCTCTTCTTCCAGAAAACACCTGTTTTCCAAAACAGAAAGGCCAGTTGCTCAGACGACACAACTATCTGTAAACAGGCATCTGCTCCCATTCTAAGCATTCAGCAATGGTTTCCCTGGCGTTCAGAGCCCTCAACTTTATCCACCTTGGCTCGGCACCCCCAAAGAGCCAGTGATGTAAGCCAGATGCTGAGAGCTTCAGGCTGAGTCTGACATCATCCCCTTGTCAGGGACCCTGCCATCTCCCGCCATTGGCCGCTGCTGTGTGTGCCGAAGTTAAAGGTGGGCACTTAGCACATTTATTACATACGGGGCTTATTAGCTAACTGGGCTCTGTTGTGATAAATTGGCTGTGTGCTTCATTTGGACTCTCAATGCTCTGCAGGTTTTTCTAATTTAGTTTTGCCATGGCTCAGCCAAAATGGGATTCAGAGGAAGAAGAAGAAGGGAAAGGGGGGAAAAAGAGAAGAAAGCTTGTGTTGTATATCAAATCCTTGCTTCGCCTCTTGCTGGCTCTGAAATGAAGGGCCCTTTAAGCTGCCATCCTCAACAGCATCCACAGAGCTGTCTTCCTCCGGGAGGTTTTTCTTTCTCAAAGTGCCCCAGCTCTTTCATGATGACTCCTCCATTCATTATGAATAGTTGCTGCTTTGGTCCAAAGCTGTCACTTTTTTTTTTCCTTTCTTCCCTTCCTTTTAAGTTTGGATTTAAATGTGCACACATGCACACTCACACACACCTCCTCAGTACCACCACTAAACAGAGGCGGGCGGGTGGGAGGAAGGGAGCCGGCGAGAGGAGGTGGGAGAGGGCTGCCGGCTGTGTCCTGTGTGAATTGCTCTGTACCTGCAGCCTTTGAGAGCCTTCAGATCTCTCTCCCTCCAAGCGAACACCAGGGCATTGAAGGCTGCTTTGAAACGTGGCAGGCTTTGAGTGCATATGTGCGTGCTTGTGCAATGAAACACGAAAATCTATTTCCCTATCAGAGTGACTGGCATTTCTTCCCTTCTTAATGTAGGCCTTGATCTTTTCCCGACTGAGCTTTCTGATTCCCTCCAGCTTGCCTTATCAGTAGGTGAACCCTCATCAAAGGACACAGAAATCATATGGTCCTTGATGCCAGGCCCGCATTCACCCATGAGGGTCACTGACCACATCCCAAGGGCAACACCTGGGGAGCAGATGCCAGCTATGTGGCCTTGTATGAGGAAATCTGAAGGTGCCACCTGCCCCCTACTTGGAGAGCAAAGAAGAGAAGTTAGTCTGCTTTCTCTACCTTTCTATCATGTCACCGGGGTCATTTCCCACAAACAGTGCTACGCTAGGTCCCCACTCAGTAGTGTTCATATCATCCACCTAATTTTGCACAAACTACTCTAAAGAAAAGAGTATGTACAGTAGCAGCATAGGTTGGTGGATAAGCTCTGGAATTTAGATTCAGATAGACGTGAGTATTTCCAGGCCCACTCGTTAGTTGTATTATTATTATTTTTTATTCATAAGACACAGAGAGAGAGAGGCAGAGACATAGGCAGAGGGAGAAGCAGGCTCCCTGCAGCGAGCTGGATGCGGGACTCGATCCCAGGACCCTGGGATCCCTGAGCTGAAGGCAGATGCTCAACCACTGAGCCACCCAGGTGCCCCTCATTCATTGTATTTAGGTAAGTTATTTAATCTCTCCAATTTCCCCATCAGTAAAGTAGGTAGGAGGACCACCCACCTCACAGGATCTTAGTCTTACATAAAGCTCCCGATTCTCAGGAGCTCAGTAAGTGTTCCCATTATCCTTATGATGATTTCTTAGACTTTTTGAAAGTATCAAAGCACCTACCAGCCCCTTTTGCATCCCTCATCTCCTGTCTCTGAGAAGGTCCCACTTCAAGAAGGAAGGGCCAAGGCAGCCCAGTGGGGAAAGCGGGAGGGGAAGGGCTGGGCGGGTCAGGAGGAACTGAGCGCCACCACGCTTCCAGTATGGCAGGGACACAAGGACCCAGGATAATGTCTCCTAGTACTCGAGTCTCTTCATTCAAAGCTCTACATCTTTTCTACATTCTAACATTTCTGAAATCAAGATGTTTTTCTGCTAACATATACGTCTAATACAGAAGCATTTTTTTCTCAAGAAATACTCAATCGATGGTATGTGTCAAATCTAGAAGATAAAGTATTTCAGAAGAGAATATGGCTTTTCAGCCTTGCTCTGGGTACCAAGTGCCAATCTGGTGTAGAAGAGCCAAGACAACAGCTGGCCCTTTGTAGGATAGGCCTTAGTATTTAGGTATCGTTGTGTTAGGAAATGGAGGGAAAGAGTAGAGGTCTGTTCACATTCTGGAAACCTCTCTCGTAACCTGATGGCATCATGAGAATTCCTCATTCAGGTCTGACTCTGACCATAACCTATGTGATGATCACTGGACCAATAGCTCCCCTTTCAGAGAGTGAACCGTATTTGTGAAGACCCATGTGCTGAGTCTCAGAGGCCTGAAAGGAAGTACCCCTCATGTGTATTCCTTCCTCAGTATTTGGCAGTTGGTGAACTCAACCATTGACTTTACTGTGTCCACTCTGTGTCCACCCTGTGTCTCGTACTGGTGGGAGTTTGATGCACAAAAGTAAATACGCCTTCAAGTAACTTACAGGCAGAAACCCGGGACTGATAAGGCTGAGGGTTTCGTAGTTGCATTATAAAGCCAGGTGTTAGGTTCTCTATAAACCTCTCTGTTCTGCAGGTTGGAATTTTTTATTTTTTTTTCTTTGCAGGAAGCACAAGAGGCATATTGGATGCCTTTTATTTTTTAATAAAAGATTTATTTATTTATTTTTAGGGAGAGAGTGCAGAGGGAGGGGCAGAGGGAGAGAAGCAGACTCCCCACAGAGCTGGAGCCTGACATGGGGCTCAATCCCAGGACCCCAAGACCATGACCTGAGCGGAAACCAAGAGTCAGATGCTCAATAGACTAAGCCACGCATGTGTCCCTGAATACTTGTCATTTGTCCCAAAGCCAGTAAGTCAGAAGTTGGTGTCAAGACTCTTTTGGGGACACTTTATTGGCTTTAGGGATCACCTTTTACTTCTTTGCATCTCCACAGCATTGTACTTTAATAGCCACTCAAAAAATATTTATTGAACAAGCTGAAACCTTATAGCATAGAACTAAATGAAGTAATTTCTCTTATTCCCCCAACTTTAGATAGTGGGGGCACTCATCTTTATGAAACCTCCTCCAGTCCTAGACTTGACGACTCAGGGTCCCTAGCAGGCCGAAAGCAGACAGGCCAGGGCTGCTTTTGCTCATGGTGGTGTCTATGCCCCGTCTTGCAAGAAGGGAGTTAGTGGTGGATGGGGGAGCCTGGGTGTGGGAGGCAGGTAGAAAACCATGGAAGACAGTGAAGCTTTTCAGTTTGGCTGGACTACTTTGTACTTTCCAAGTGTGTCACTGTTCTCAGTCATCCGAAGGTTGACAACACATCCACATCCTCTAACAAAGGTTTTCCATGGAGCAGCAGCCTCAAGGTTAGTTTGACTTTGTGCCATATCCCTGCACATCATCTCCACTTCTGGGGGTCCATCAGTCCTTCACTTTGCCAACCAAGGGTTTAATTCATAAACAACAATAAAAACAGAAAGACTGTCGTTAAGTTTTATTTTTACTACAAGTTTCCAGGGGAAAAAAAATGAGAAAAAGAAAAACACACCCTGACAACATCCCGTGTCCCGTCACATCCCATTTTTACAGTATAGCTGTGGGGTGTGTGATCCGCAGCCAGAAATAAAACAGGACTGGAAGAGTCAGCCATCTGTCTGGAAGTGCAACAGTCCCAGATGGCGCTTCCTTTCTGGCTTTCTGGTAACAATCTCCTCTGTCTAACGAAATGAGGCAGAAATTGCCCAGTGAGTTAGTGGGGGTGATGAACTCACCCTCCCAGCTCTGACATTAGGATTTGAAATCCCCCAGCAATGCTCAATTTATCTGTACATATTCTCTTGCCCTTACTCTTGTCGTGCATCAGACTTGTTCCTCCATGGTTTCAAAATGAGTGTGCGTGTGTGTGCGCACGTGTAAATTTTTCCAGGGCAAGAACCGTTTCCTCCTCTTCTCCTGCACCCAGTCCCAGGCCGCCCAAATAGCAATACACTTTTGTACCCTGTACACAGTGGTGACAAACGCTGGCTCACTGATGGGCTGTCCAAGTCCCCCACTAGAAGAGGGGAAAGGATTCTTCCTAAGTCCTGCTAACTGCAATGTGCCTTTGCTCCCCATCAGTTGTCCCGAGTCAGTTCTTTGAAGTCAATACTTCATCGACCCACGTAGATACAATTTTTTAAGTCAGGGGGTCGGATAGAAACGAGGCCAAGAGATGGCTAATCGATATAATGTTATATAAAGCCCTCTGGAGGGGCCTTCAGAAGACAGTCTTAACTCTACTAACTACAAGTTAGACCATGGGCAAGTAAGATATTCAATCTTCAGGAACCTGAGATTGCTCATCTCACATCATAAATTCGAGCTCTTTGGACTCAAGAGCTGTAGATGGTATCTGATTCATCACTGTCCCTTCTCCACTGGCCAGTACTGTGATTGTTGGGTTTGAGCTTCATCAGAGCCACCTCGAGAGCTCGTGAAAACATAGACTGCTGGCCCCATCCCGAGTCCTTGATTCCCTAGGTCTGGTGTGAGGCCCCCAAGTACTCATTCTAACAAGTTCCCAAATGACGCGAATGCTGGAGGGCAGGAACCACACTCTGAGCACTTCGGGTGAGCACACACCATACATACAACAAGAAGGCAGGAAATGTTTGTTTTGTGAGTGAATGTCTAAGAGAATCTTAAAAACGACTCGAGAAATATGTAATTTTTGACCTGAATCTAGTACTGCAAACAACATGAGCATGTTCCTTTGTGGAGTTTTAGGGTCGCGGATTAGTGGCTGTATACAGGGCTCGACATGACCTATCAGCACACAAACAAGAAACTGGTTCTTCCCCAGACTGGAAACCTCTCCAGTTTATGAAGCTTCAGCAAGCTGAGAAGGCAACCCAAAAACTGGCATGGGACGGTATCCCCAATGACATTTGAACAAAATAATTGTTTTCTCAGGAATAAAGACATTTTTGCCCCAGGAAGACAGAAAATTAAGTAAAGAAAGTCAAACATATTATTAATCTATTTATTTTATGAATCTGTATATATACCATATATACCACCAGATACACACACACACACACACACACACACACATCTTTCCTCTGGTGGGGGGGGTGGCGAAGTGCCCTTAAAGACTGAAAACATTGATGCATAACAGAAAAACAAGAATCTTCAGTTTCATCTTCTGCTTTATAGAAACTGTTTGGCAATCACAGGAGCCAAACTCACCTATCCCTAAAACACTAAATAAGTGAACCAGTTTTACCTTTTTTGTTTTGTTTTGTTTTGTTTTTAAAGAGTTTATTTATTTATTCATGAAAGACACACGGAGAGAGAGGCAGAGACATAGGCAGGGGGAGAAGCAGGCTCCCTGCAAGGAGCCTGATGTGGGACTTGATCCTGGATCCTGGGATCATGCTCTGGGCCGAAGGCAGACGCTCAACCACTGAGCCACTCAGGTGCCCCAGTTGTACCTTTTTTTAAAAGGATTTTATTTATTTATTTTAGAGAGAGAGAAATCACAAGAGCAGGGAGAGGGACAGAGGGAGAGAGAGAGAGAATCTCAAGCAGGCTCCAAGCTGAGTGCAGAGCCCCATGCAGGTCTTGATGCCATGACCCTGAGATCATGACCTGAGTGTAAACCAAGAACTGGACATTCGACCAATTAAGTCACCCAGACACCACCCCGGTTTTACTTTTAATTATTAGGTTGATGTCGTTAAACCAATAACGAACTCATTAACCAAGCCTGGCTTTTCTAGTTAGGTAGATTAGAAGTTGAGGTGGGGTGCCTGCTGCCTCAACTGAAGAACATCCGTGTACTTTCCTGGACCTCAAATAAGGACATGAGGCCAGCAGTGAAACCTCAGTGTTCTCACAGTGTTCAAACTTACTGCCCAAAACTTTCTCATGAACAGGTCATGAGAAGCCTGTTCTGCATCTCCTGACCAAAATCTAACTGCTGACAGAGGAGGAGGCCAAATATACAATTACGATAGAGCTTTGTGACACTTTTCTCTCAATAATTGAGACCCCAAAAAATGTAGACCGAAAACAATGGTGTATATTTAAATTCTGTGACATCAAATAACATCCAGTAAAGAGCCCATGTCATTGTTCTTTGGCCCCAGACACATCCCCCACACACCCTGGGAATCTCATCTTCACATGGATCCCCAAGGCTCATTAGAATTACTCTGTAACATATGGAAGATAGGACGGACCCAATCGTGCCCCTCGGACTTGTATGAAACATGAATCACTTCTTCTCCTGCAGAGAGGCCTTAGGTGAGATTTGCCTGGAACCTGAGGAGAGGCCAGTTTACAGGTTTGCTTTGCTAATAACAACTGAAGTTAAACACCACCCTGGGAGGTTCTCGGGGCTCCCCCTCATTGAGAAGGTTCAGGTTGGAGAGAACGATGATTGACCAGGATATCTTGATGGGTATAAAAATTCTAGCCACTGACTTCCCTCCTCCTCCTCCAGCATGAGGAAACATAGGTCTACTTGTCATGTGGCTAAAAGAGGGTGGTGACAAGGTTTCCATACTTCAGGAGGCCTTTTTCCTTCTTTTCATTCTGCTTTCCTACCTACCCCACCCATAGATTGGCACTTTCTTTATACCTATAAAAATTTCTTATCATGGACAGAATGAAATCCAAATGATTTTTTTAAGATTTTATTTATTTATTCATGAGAGACACAGGGAGAGAGAGAGAGAAAGAGAGAGAGAAACAGAGAGAGAGAATGAGGGAGAAGTAGGCTCCATGCAGGGAGCCCAATGTGGGACTCGATCCTGGGACTCCAGGATCACACCCTGGGCTGAAGGCAGGCACTAAGCCGCTGAGACACCCAGGGATCCCCCTAAATCCAAGGGATTTTTGTGGAACATCCACAGACTTGTCCTACTGACTACACGAACCTCATCTACCAACTGTCTTCCACTGACCAAACCATGCACTGTGCAGACCAAAACTACCCTCAGCCTTCTGGGTGTTTGCATTTTTCTGTCCCACTCACCTAATAAGCTTCTTGTCATCCTCTCAAACTTGTCTCATGTTACCTCCTCCATGAAGCGTCTCTTGCTTGCTTCCACATCCTCCTGGGCCTGCCCCCTTTGTAGTTGCAATTGCCTGTGTTATAGTTGTGTACTTGGGTATCCTGAGGGGAGAAACAGTATCATACGGCACACATTAAGTGTGTTTTCAAGTTTGTTGAATAACGACACTAACAATAACAAAACAAAACCCTTAACTTACTAGTGTGGGGTCTCAGCTGGACAATCTGTCCATTCAGTTATACCCCCAAGATCCCCGTGCTCTTCTGGTCACTACACATTCTATGGCAGCTCCGTGAAGGGAAGTAGGATGTAAACTCTTAGGATCTTGGAATCCTAACCACATATGACTTTATCTTTGTCACTTGATGGCTCCTTGGGTGTCACTCAAACGGTAAAATCGTCTATCCCATTTACATGAGGTGTAAATGTGTTTTCACACTTCTGTCTGGTGAAATACTTTCCGTAATGCTGATGGTTAATTACCTGACAATGAATCCCCTCTCCTGAGAGGAAGCCGAGGAGCAGTGGTAGAAGGACAGAGAAAATTATTTGGATCACACCCCCTTGCAAAGCAAGCCAAACAGACGTGTGCTATTACTTGGGAAATGTTTTCTCCAGAGCTACCCATTCCTGCCCCAGCCCCTCCCCTACCTTCACTTCCTATTCATTTTCTTCCTCTGTTTTCTCTGTCAAATCACGGAGAACACCAAGTAACCTTCTGGGTTTTTAGGAGATTTCATTGTACTTGGTAATGTATGATTTATAAACATAAATAAAATAAATAGGATTCTGAGGGAATAAATTCTAAGTGGAATATCAATAAATCTCCTCCCTCCGATCATGTCTCTATGATTTTCTCCTTCTTCCCTTCTCCCCACCTCCTTTCCCGGACTGGGAGAGTGGTCCATTCTTTCCATCAGAGGAAATTGGGGGCGGGGGTGGATTGTGTGAGAAATGGAGCACAAGACCGCATTGAAATGTAAATTCCTTCAAATTATTAAGCACCAGAGAGCAGGTCTTGCCAGTCCTTTGTTCCTCAGAGTCAGAATGGTAATCTAGAAGAATAAATATCCAGTCAGATATCAGCCACACAAAGAAATCTGGGGCATACATATTCAGCACCCTAAGTCCCACAGATTCCCCTCTTCCTTTTCAGAAAGTTTCTGGTCACAACCACCAATCACTGACCTAAACTCCTCTAAACTGGGGTCCAGATAATAGTCATTTCTGCCTGCCCCATCTCCCAGCCTTCATCCCTAACAACTGTCTGCAAACCCAGACCTCCTTGTAGGGCTTTCACCAGAAGACCATCTGGTTCATGCCTCCTTTCAGCCTAGCACTGGAGATGCCTTGGCTGGGGACTTCCTTTTCAATGGTACTTCTTTCTCAACATGTTTGCCCAGAGTGGCACTCCTCACAGCTTGGGGTGAATGGCTCTGTAGTCTCATTTACATTTTTCATTCCTTCTTAGCTTCAGGAACCCACAGATCTTCCAAGTAGGAGAGCAGACTATTTACCAGTTCTCTCTTTGTCCAAGAGAGAAGAGGGGCTGAAGATGGAGTTCAGTCGCCACTGGCCAATGATTTAATCAATCATGCCTAGGTAATGAAACCTCCATGAAAACCCAAAAGGACCAGGTCCCAAAAGCTTCCAGGTTAGGGAACCAGAACACTTTCACCTGCTGTCAGGTGAGGCTCCAAACCCCATAGGAAAATTAGTTCTTTTGTCCTGGACTTCACCCCGCATATCTCCATCTGGCTGTTGGTTCATATCCTTTTAAAGTCCTTTGTGGTATACACCAGTACTCTAGTAAGTCAATGGGTTTCCTGAGTTAAGTGAGCCGCTCTAGGAGAAGGGGGCCATGGGAACCTATGATTTATGGCTGGCCTGTTGGAAATACAGGTAACAACTGGGACTTGCCATTGGCCTCCCAAGCTAAAGGAGGTCATTAGAACCTCCAGTTTGGATGCAGACATGCTTTGTGTGGAGCCTTGTTCGGATTCTCAGTGAGGCCCTGAGAACACTGCTTGGGATAGCTGGGAATGTAGGGCTGTAGTTATCAAGAATGAGTGGGATGATGATGGTGTGAAAGGAAAGAAAGAGAAGTAAAACCAGAAGTAAAGGTTTCAGAAAAGAAGAAAAAGAGAGAGAGAGAAAAAACCAAGAGAAAGAATAGCAGGAAGAAACAAAGAGCTTAGAAGAACCTAAAGTGCTAGCACCAGAGAACAATTTGCAGATAAATCAGGGCTGGGCTAAAGAAATGACAGCCAGAGGCAGACCTCAAATCAGCCAAAGAAATGTTTGGTGTTAATAACAGAGCTTATGGAGTCATTCTTAGGAGGTGACTTCATGGATTTTGCAATGTTACCAAAAGATGCAACAGACAAAATCTGAAAAGTCACTCCCTTGTGCAAGTTTGTGGAATCCTTGGATTGAGATGTGTGCTTTTCTCCAGAAATTGATGACTTGGAAAAGATTTCCACTTCATTGGCTATGCTTTGCAGTAACGCATAGAAGCAAGAAGGGCAAGCAGAAGAAAGGTATGAGTCCTGGAGCAGAACCAAAGGCCACCAGGAAAGACAGCCTGGACCGCAGGGCGGTGGTGTGATGGAGGAGACATGCAAGAGGCTGAAGACCTCACGTGATGTTTGCATCTTCCCCTGGTGTCTCCTCTGTGCTGCACATGATCCCTTCAACATGTGTCATAATTGTCTCTCCTTTTAGTCCTGCCAAATGTTACCATCAGAAGTGCTGGCTAATTTTGGTTTGTTTGTTTGTTTGTTTGTTTTGTTTTGTTTTGTTTGTTTTTAGATTTTATTTATTTGAGAGAGAGAGAGAGAAAGAGAGAGAGAGAGAGAAAGAAAGAAAATGCCGGGAAGAGCAGAGAGGGAAAAAGAGGAGAAGGAGAGAGAATCTGAAACAGACTCTGCACTGAGCACAGAGCTGGATGCGGGGCTGGATCCCACGACCCTGAGGTCATGACCTGAGCTGAAACCAAGTGTCGGATGCTCAACCAACTGAGCCATCCAGGCACTCTAGAAGTGCTTGCTATTTAACCTCTTGACAGGTTAGGTGCTAATTGGATCTAGCTGCCAAGGAGTTAAAATCTGGAAGCCCAGTTGCTACTAAATCATAGTTTTGGGGGAAAAAATCCTAATGATGTCACTGTGGCCTTCTGATTCCCTAGCAGCAGTGCCAGTAAATTGGAAACAAAGGTTGCCATTTGACCAAAGATCGGGTAGTGTCTGCTAACACCATTCCGGCTGCAGCACAGCTCCTTGAGCTGCTTCATAACTTGTCAAGGAGCGCAGTGTTCAAAAAAGGTATGTGGTGTGTGGGGAGTATTGAAAGGGAGCCGGAGGATTAAATAAACACATACACACATCGTAAAGAATAGTGCTCGTTTCTGAGTGGAGACACTGCTCTTGAAAAGCGACTAGTTTGATAGGTAAAAGTTAATCACCCAGGGATGCCTGGGTGGTGCAGTCGGTGAAGCCTCCAACTCTTAGATTGAGCTCAGGTGGTGATCTCAGGTCCTGAGATCAATCCATGCATCTGGCTCTGCACTCAGCATGGGGTCTGCTTAAGATTCTTTCTCTCCCCTTTCCTCTTCCCCTCCGCTCCGCTCTCTTTCTCTCTCCCTCTTCCTCTCTCAAATAAATAAATAAATAAATTTTTAAAAGCAAAACAAAAACTAAACAACCCAAACCCTCCGGCTTTGATGTTGAACGAAGTAAACTACGATTGCATTACAAACTGTAGGATCTCCTGAGCATCACTGCGTCTGGACTATCTAGTTTTTTATTAAAAAAAAAAAAATTCAGGGGCATCCAGGTGGCTCAGCAGTTGAGTGTCTGCCTTTGGCTCAAGGCGTGACCCCGGAGTCCCAGGATTGAGTTCCATATCGGGCTCCCCAGAGGGAGCCTACTTCTCCCTCTGCCTGTGTCTCTGCCTCTCTCTCGAATAAATAAATAAAATCTTAAAAAAAAAAAAATCAACTGCGCAAATTTGAAGTCTAATTGGCTTTATTACAGCAGACATGAATTGAGCAGCACCCCTAATCTAGCAGGTAGAGGGGCGCTCCGAGGAGTTGCAATTGATGGGAGGTTTTTATAGGAAGGAGGGTGGGGCAAGGAAGTTACTAGCAAAGAAGAGAAAAGGGTATTGGTACCTCTTCCTTTTAGGGGAAGGGACCAGCAGGATTTCTTCATGGGGATGCCCTGACCTGTGCTCAGATGGCCTGAAAAAGGGTCACATTTCTGAGAGAGTTTGACCCTGTAAATAAGTCTGGGTTTGCTGTCCTAGGGAGCAAATGACTCCATTTGGGGCTTATTGTTTCTTTTTCTAACATTTTATCAGGAAAATGTTACTGATGGAGCACTTTAAGACGGGAGAGAGAAAGTCTGCGTCTCTCTCATTTGCCTGATTGAAGTGTCTGGAACACAAAATCGCCTTTGTTCTCCACGCTCTGATGGGATGACTTTACCAGGGTTTTGGCATTTCCTTTCCCTTAGAAGACGTGCTCTCGGCAAACTGGACCAGTTCACAAGGGTTTGGCGAATTGTTATGTTAACAATTATGACATCTGCAATGTTTTATAAAGCAACTAATTTAATAAAATCACTAGTGTGAGGACTTAAAAAGGAGACTTTGAAACAAGGAGTTTGAAATTTATAGATTTGATTTTTTTTCCTAAAAAAAAAAAAATAGATACATGGTAATGAAACCAGGGATTTGTGGTTTTGAACCATAAGGGAAATGTTTTATTTCAGTGCAGAGAGCCAAATAAAGAAAGTTGGCTACTCACGCCAGTCTTTGCACAGGGCCACATAATAATAGTAATGATGATATTATTTAAAGGCCCTTGAAATGCAGTGGTCTTCAGGCCCTTGGCGAAGTCTCAGAGGAACAGTTACATTTCTCCACCTGCATCTGGAAGCTTCTCTGGGCTCGTTTGTCTTTCCACACAGCCAGGCTGTGGTGCCAGAGCCACCGATTCTACTCGTCATACCCACCCTCAATTTTTTTCTCTCTAATTTTCCCCCCAAATTTCCTCCCAAACATCACAGCCCTCCCTTACTGACTCTATTTTCTTCTCTCCTTCCCCTGACCCCCCAACTCAGCATTTTATGAGATAAAGGAAGTTAATCTCCAGGCTTTTGAAGAGTCTGGCTTGCACCCACCACCCAGCTCAGCACAGAGGACCCTGGCCTGTAGCCTGAGTTACTGCGGAATTCGTTATAGAGGATCACAAGCACAGAAGCAGCAGGTGTGTTATCCACGACACCAGCTGGGCACAAACTTCTCACGAGAGATTTTTAGGAGCGTCTTTCTTTACCACAGGAACGCAGGCTCCTCCTCCTTCTCTGACTCCCCACCATCCTCAAACCCCTCGGTGTGTTTTGTATCCTTGCTTTGTGTCTGCTCATTATGAGCACGAGAAGGTCCTGCCTCTGCACGGCTGTCGGCTGTCCACGTCCAGGCCCACGAGGACCCAAAACATCCTGAATCCTTGTCATGGCAATCTCATGTATTCTTTAATAAATAATTTATTAAAGACCAAGTTATTAAAGGCAATTTCATTTATTTCATTTATTTCAAAGACCATTTGAGAAGAAAAACTGGGAGCACAAGCGAGCATAAAGAATAGGATACGGGCCTGATGGAAAGAAAACAACTGACACACAATCGCCTTTAGGCTCCAGGATATTCTATCTGCGGGTTCCAACATCCTCTCAAATTGCCCTATGGTTCTCTTCATCTTCTAGGGCAGCGAGGCACGGGCAGGCGACCTTCCCAGGTCATCCTGGGTGTAGTGGGGCAGGAGAGGAGCGCAGTGGCCTCCAGAAGTCTGCAGTCCTTCCTACTGGTCAGCCCAGGGCAGAGAGATTTCCAGGGAGGGGAAGAGAAGGGGCAGAGTCAGGGAGGGAGACAAAGTAGGGGTGGAAAGGCAGGCACACGGCCGCCCCAAGAGCAAAGGAGGGGACACGGCCCCGGGAGCCACGGGAAAACCCCTTCCCTGGGATAAGGTCACCTGTCTGCTCCTGATCCTGGCCTAAGCCCGTGCCTTGCTGGATACCACGACATGGAATGGGAGGCCTCTGCTTGGAAGATCGGACCGCATACTGGGTTTATAGGACTTGTCTCTCTTTGCCTCGGTTTGCCTGGTTACAGAGAGACAGGTGGCTCCCTGTGCTCTCATGATTCTCCGCCCCGTGCAGAGCTGCCTCTCCTCTCCCCCCGCCCTCACGCCACAGTAACTTAGGCATCTGGGAGCTGCAGAGACATTGGTAGTAAAAGGGGTCAGAGCTGGTCCATCTATACAGAACTTGTAAAGACCTGTAAGTTGAAAACTGGAAAGAGAGGCCGAGAGAAGGTGCAGGGCGTGTGATCTCTCAATTTTGAAGTCCAAGAGATCCAAATGCAAACTGCATTTCCCCCACTTAGCACATCTGGCCCTAGTGTAACTATTCTGAGACTTAGTTTTTCATTTGTAAAATAACGAAAATAAGGTGCTCAAAGCAAAGTATATCATCCGTCTGCCCTCACTCCTTTTCCCCTGTCCCCGTGGGTGGGAAGGAGCGCGAGTGCCACCGGAGACGCCTTCCTCTAAAATCTTTCATAAGCTGAAAGGGCAGAAAGCAAAGAAGCAATTAACATTAATTCATATGGGGAAAAAGTATTGAGTGTCCCCAAACCCAAATACAACCTCCCTTAGGTTTTTCTGATACCTTAGGACACCTCTTGCTAAGGGATGCACAAAATACAGGGAGACAAACTCAGGTGCTCGTGGATGGCCTTCGAAACTCTGGTAGCTCTCTGACAGTGGCCCCCAAGGAAGGAGCCATGGGGCGCCCCTCCCTGCTGGGATGTCCACCCTATTTTCACTTTTTACCTTTTTTTCATAAAAGCAAAAGTCCTCTTCATATTTCTCTTGGTTACTGAAAGCAGCAACCAAGGTAGGTCTTTCGTAAACACAGAGTGGAGTAACCCGAACTTTTGAAAAGCGGGGGGGGGGGGGGGGGGGGGGGGGGGGGGGGCGGATACCTGTGTTAGCAAAACAAAGTACTTGTTCTCATCTTTTCTTTTTGGTTTTTGATGCTGGTTTTGCAAGTGCTCCAGTCTAAGGACTCGGAGGACAGAAGAATCTCAAGATTTCGTGTTCCTAATGCCACCCTTCTGGATGATGTCAGAAATGATGGCTCCAAAGCTCTGACCTGGAGGGCTCAGCCAGGACGAAGCCAGGATCTTGTAGGGCTGGGTGCTTAAGATATCTGAAGAGAATGTTAGGGTAGGGAAAAAGAGGGAAGAGGGAAGAGGAAATGAGAGAGAAGGCCGTGGATGCTCTAGGAAAAATGGCGGGGAGAGGGGTTGCTGATACCCATCTCATAGGCCCCGAAAAAATTACTAATATGTGTTAGGGGTAGATGATATTTATAATTATATAAGTATATATAAAAATATATATAGGTATATAATATTTATAAACCATATATATATATATGGAGCCTAGCAAAGAGTAGTTCCTAAATAAGTGGTCATTATTATTTTGTCATTACTATCACAATGGCAGTTCATACTTACAAGTGATGAGGGTTCTTGGAGATGGTCTACTCCATGTTCCCACCTTCCTAGCTGTCAGTGTCCCCCCACCCCCATCCTCTCTGTCCTCCCTCCGTCCCTCATGGTCCACTCGGCAATAGACAACGTATGCTCTTCATCTCATATATTCTGAACCCAAAGTGAGATAGGAAGCCAAGCAACAGGGCTTCCTACAGCCGCCTCTGGGACCTTTTTTATATGAAGCCATTTTTCTTGGGATGTCTTACCTGAGGTGCCGATATTATATTTTTCAGCCAAGATAGATAGTTAACTCTTATCAATGCTCTATTTACCTTTTAGTTTTGGGTTTCCATGATTGAAACCCAATCAAGCCCACAGTGAGTCCTTCGTCCATCAAACTGTCAACGACGCCTCCACGAGAGCTAGAAACATAGAGAATATTACGCCAACACTTGTATGTAAAAAGAAGGGCTCTCCTTTATAGGTAACATCTGGCAGAGTTTGTTAGAACGTTCTAGCCATGTGGCCATGCGAGGATCCACGCTGATAAATGAGAACCAGCACGGATGTGGGTACACGGGGGCTCCCCACTCCCCATGAAAATCATTCCAACCTTCCACCCAGTAGCTTTCCTCACAGTTTTGTCTTTTGTCTCTAATTTCAACCACATGTCTTTCTAGGTTTGAAGCTGCCTACCTCCCTACAAAACCTACATTTTGGCAAAAAAAAAAAAATACCCTAGGCCTTGGAAGGTAAGGGATTTCGGGATCCTGCTTCGCTCTTGCACGCTTTCATTCTTGAGGCCTCTGCTCGTGGTTTTGCCTCACTCCCCACCTGGATGCCCACGTACCTGGGGCTCCCTCCTTTCATCACCCCCCATGCAGATCGGCCCACGGTGAGAGAGAAATGGCACAGGATCTGTATGTCTTCTGTCCGTCACACCGTGAACCAAGCAAGATGAGACACCCCACAAAAGCTCAAGGTTTGTGACTATTATGTACAAACAGATAATATTTGTTCTAATGTCTAAGCATATTTATCATCTTCTTGTAAGAAAACAAATTATTCCCCACTTGTTTCTGGCTCAACTGTATCATTTTGAGGGCAGAGGTGGGTCCCCAGCAAGGAGCAGGCTATTGGGAGTACAGTGAACCCATAAGCAGCCAGAGGCCAACTCATGAAAAACAGAACTCTTTATGTTACTTGAAAACCCTGCCTGCTTATTCTTTCTTGGAAATGTACTTAATTCCTCTCCCTCCCAACTCATTTTTTGACTTTTGAAAACCACTCCCCCTTCATTAGCACGGCCACTCACATCCCTCCCCCAAAAAAAGATGAGAGCCTTAAAGATTACAGCCAGTGGTTTAATCCTGTTGCATGATTTATTGCACAACAACAAATATTTCCTGCGCTCCCTGTCTTGTGGCAGACACTGAAGCTAGGCACTAAGGATTCAGCAGCGAAGAAAAAGCAAGCAGCAGTTTCACTCATACGAGATTTAAACTCCAGTGATAGGCAAATAGACAGTGAACACTGAATGTATGAAATATACAGCACGTCAGACGGTGGTGTGTGTTCGTGGAAGAAAAGGAACAGGGGGGTGGAGAATAGGAAATGCATTTAAACAGGAAGAGTGGGGGCACCAGGGTGGCTCAATGGTTGAGCATCTGCCTTCAGCCCAGGGTGTGATCCCGGGGTCCTGGGATCGAGTCCCACATCAGGCTCCCTGCATGGAGCCTGCTTCTCCCTCTGCCTGTGTCTCTGCCTCTCTCTCTCTCTATGTCTCTCACGAATAAATAAATAAAATCTTCAAAAAAAAGAAAAAAGAACTTTGACTTTTATTCTGAGATGGAAGGCCACTGACAAAGGAGTCCCATGATCTCATTTGTACTTTTAAAAGGATTCTTCTGGTAGCCAACCTGAGAACGGAGCATGGGGGACTAAGAGAAAGAGCAGTGAGGCCAGATGATGGGCATGTTAGACGAGAAGAGATGGTGAGCACTGGTTGGCATCTGGGTGCACTCCACTGGCAAAACAGGTAAAACTAGAAGGTGAATTGGTTATGGATTCTTGGGGGGTGGGGGAGAAATTCAAAGATGACACTAAGGTTCTTATCCTGAGAAAACGTAAGAATGAAATTGCCACTTACCGAGGTGCAAAGGATGAAGTAAGGGAATAAGTGGGAAGGGATGACCAGGCATGAGGTTTGAAACATGTCAAGTTTGGGATGTCCCATGGAAGTCCCCGATTAAGGGCTGGGTGGGCAGCGGGTCGCAGGGGCGAGGTCAGAATTAGAGTCACACGTCCAGGAATCCATAGTTATAGAGGGTATTTAAAGCTGTGAGGCTGGATGGCTTTGTGTAAGAAATGAAGAGAAATAGAAAAGAGGAAAGGTCGGGACGTGATGCCCTGGGTTACTCTAGAGCTCAGAGATCCGCGAGGAAGAATCAGCAAAAGGGACGAGAGAAGGAACTGCCAATGAATTGGAAAGTAAGCCAGGGGAGTGTGGCACTCTGGGGGTCAAGGGAACCTCCTTAGAGGGTGCTCACCGATGTTACATGCTGCTGATGGGAGAGACATGGAGGAGGACTGGAAAGGAAGCCTAGGGACCAGGCTTCACAACAGGGAGGCTTTGGGGGATCTCAGCAAGAGCGCCTTGGTAGAGAAGTGGAGACCAACAATGACGGGAGTAGGTCCCTAAAGAACATGGTTATTGGTTGCAGGGAGTAGGAAGGAGATTTCCAAGAAGTTTTACTCCAATGGGCAACAGAGACATGTGACAGTAACTGGACAAGGATGTGGGATCGAGATAACTTTCATTTCTCTTTTTTGAAAAAAAAAAAAAAAAACAACTTGGGGAAAGTAGAGCATGGGTGCACAGGTATGAGAATCATCTGATGATAAAAAGGAAAATTTGATGACGCAAGGGAGAAAAGGGAGCATTGCCAGAGAGATTTCTTCCAATAGCAAGATGGGCAAGGAGACAGCCCACAGGCAGAGTATAGCCCAAGAAAGAAGTATGGAAACCTCACCTCTTCTATGGAATAGCCACAGATGGTGACCAACTTCCATCTCTCCTGGTGCTCAGCTAAGATTTTAATCTTAACTTCCCGTTCAGTTCAGAAAGAAGACTTCTATGGGGTGTCTGGGTGGTTCAATGGTTGAGTATCTGCCTTTGGCTGAGGTCATGATCCCAGGGTCCCCTATCGGGCTCCCCACGGGGACCCTGCTTCTCCCTCTGCCTATGTCTCTGCCTCTCTCTTTGCATCTCTCATGAACAAATAAGTAAAATCTTTAAGAAAAAAAAAGCAAACAAAGAAGGAAGACTGTTCATGTTCATACACAGCCTGATCTTGCGCCCCTACTCTTTCATTAACTTACTCATTCAACAGGGGTTATTTGAGTAGCTCCCATGTGTGAGGTACAAAAATGAGGATGGGGAAAAAAAAAGTTTTCTATTTGGGGCAAATATGTTTATTTCCCCCCAAAAAAATTACAATCTGTCAGGGGGAACATAAAAACTAAACTTCATTTAAAAAGGCACAACCAAAGGCAGCAAGAATTCAGGGAGAAAAAAAAGGTGTCAAATCACGTCAGTTAGTTACTTGTAATAGGTAATGAATGAAGAGGATTTCATGTAACAAAGAGTGAGGGAAGGTATCTCGGGCCTATAAGCAACGGCATTTAGGTGAGGAAACATAACGAGTCCTCTGTGGAATCTATGCTGTCCTCCATGGCCTGCATCAGTTTTTGCTTTGTTTTGTTTTTTTCATTGTTACAAGGATCAAGAGAGACAGATTTTCCAGGGAAAGATCTGAGACTAAATCTAACTATTCATGATAAGAGGTATTCATATCCAATGTCCCTTTTCAAATTCAAGTCTAGTTAATAAAAAAAAAAAATCAAGAGATGTGATCTCTGTTCTTTCTAAAGATGGAAACACCTTTAAGTGTTGCCAAAGACGCAGTACAAATCCAAGATATAGATTGGCATAGGGCCAGGGAATATGACTGCCTTATCTACACACACACACACACACACACACACACACAATGTGTAATGTCTGGGTGAAACCACTTTTCTTAGTTATTATTTCCTGATGTCACAGTAAATGGCAGAGGGAAAAGAAGGCTCCTTTTCCTGTGTTGTATTTAAGAAAAACGTGAGAAGAAACTTGGCAAAAGAACCTGCGTTCAGGCAACTTTGACAGCCTACTACCATGTGATGGGCACCATGCTGGGCTCTGGGCAACGTAGTGGCCACGGATAGGGACCCAGGGCAGCAAGACATTCCTTGATCCCTCTGTCGTACTCCACAAATACACACTGATGGGTCAGACTCAAAGTCAGACAAAAGCGTGTGTCTACCAATCCCATCCCAACTCAGATAGTTTTGGGGTTTTAACAGCAGTATTGGGGATTTAGAATTTTCAGAGCACATCCACATGCATCACTGCATTTGCCCCCATCTGTATTCAGCTTAGCTCCAGCCTCTTTGCCTGCCCCACTCCACACCGGGGCATTGTGATCCAGCACTTTGGGGCAGCAGTGGCGGGGGGGGGGGGGGGGGGCGGTTACCTACTCCAGGGATATGTCACTGAGAGAACCCTCCACAAGCAACCAAGAAGCTTTATGAAAAATTTCAGATTAATATTTTTAAATGGGTTAGTCATCTAAAAACAATAGAGCCATGTACCAGTGACCCAATGAATGTATCTTTACCAGCTGAATTGCAATAAAGAGATTTTTGTTGGTTTTACTTTAGATCTTGATTGGGGAAAAAATGTACCCTTGGACTGTTACAGAATCAAAATAGCTATCCGTGGGTTATAATACATATTATAATAAATATAATACATTACTATATCTCGTCTCTGAGGAATATGCTCAATTTTTGAGAATGTGGGAGGGCATGGCAACCAAAGTCTTCCATCATCGCGCTAATGGGCCATTTCCTCCTTAACCCTCCTCGTCCAGAGACAAAACAGACCTCAAAGCAAGGATTCCTAGGCTGTGTGGTTTTTCTGCTTCTTGGTCTAGAGCGCCCTTCAATGCTCTGTGCCACATCTAGGGAGCAGAGCTGAGAACTCTTGTCTGAGGAGAAGCTCGAAGGTTTTACAAAGTACTGGACCCCCTTGCTCCTCTTGTTTATCTCTGCAACCAACCAAGAGTAACAGCTCCTGGTGAAGTGCAGTCTTTTCCTCCTGGCTGGCTTTAAGATGCGTATTCCCCTGGGATAGAGTTACTGTAAGTCACCTGAGGGACTCGTGTCACAAATGCAAGGATCCCAGGCTTTGGAGCCTAATACACCGGGTTCAAAACCCAGCGTGGCTGCGGACAGGCTCTGTGGCCTATAGCCAGTCAGTTATGTATCTGGGAATTACATCCCTTACCTGTGTAATAGGAGTGTTATACACATGGCACAGTTAAGGTGGAGATTTGGGATAATATGTGTGAAGTGCCTGGCCCATGGCACGCAGTCAGTAAACAGCAGTCAAGCGTGACCTGTAGAGCCCGACAGCTCAAGACTGGACTCTATGCTCCGCACTCACTCACGCTCTACACCTTAGTTTCACACTTATAAAATGGTATCGTCATATTATCGGGATTAACCTAAGGATCAAATTCATTCATGCACTTACATAATTGTGCCCGGTGCATAAAAACGGCAGAGATAAGGGGTGCCTGTAAGTACTATTGTCCCACCCTTCCCATTCTTCACCTGGTGATGGGGGTGGTAAAGCAAAGCCATCTCTCGGCTCCATCACTGGCACCCCAGGATTACAGGATGGCCTTTTGGCAGAATGAGCTGGAAAACCAGACGGTGGTGGGCAGTGGTGGTGGTGGCGGCGGGAGAGGAACATAGAGGAGAGCCATATAGACAAAATCTGCCTCTTCCACAAAGATGCCCTGTCCGAGGCGAGCATCAGGAAAGCTCATCCCCCAACCTGTCCTAAAGATGTGGCAAAGATGCCCCTGGCTCTCCAGTGGTGCCACCCGGAACCAACTCATCCATCCAGCTCTGCAGTCCGGGGGCCCTCCCTCCCCAAGACCCACTACTGAGAACCAAGCTTTCCTCCGTTGTGCATAGTATGAAAAGTGAAGCCTGCCAGGCTGCTGGGCCAGAAGGGAGAAAAAATGGGGATGCCCCGCAGGCCTGGCACTGGCCCTGCTCAGACCCCCCCATGAATGCTTGTGCCTGCACAGCCCCAATGGCCAAGGAGCACCTGTGTGTGTGTATGTGTGTGTGTGTGTGTGTGCCTCCTTGCACAGACACACAGACCCGGGGCATTTCAGGCAGAGGCCCAGGATAGCTCTGTTTACCCACCTCCCTTCTCGCCTTGAAGGGGGCCCGCAGGTGCCCTTCATGTCCCCAGAACAGAGGTCAACACAAGAGTGAGGGAGGTCACAGTGCAAATGGGTTTGAGGGCCAAATTATCGTCCCTTCCAGACGCTGGTTTGCGGTGCAGAACCAATTTGAAAATGTGGCGTGATCAGCAGTCTCGACCGAGGAGAGACCGGGACGGAGGAAAGGGAGGTAATAAATCAAGGCTGCCCCCCCCACCCCGAGTGCGGAGCCCAGGCCGCACCCGCCCGGCAGGCAGCTGCGAGGCACCAATGAGACGCGCTGGCGGAGCTGTGACGGTGACCCCGCCGGGGAGACCCGGGGCTGGGGGCGGGGGGCGTCCATGCACCTGCCCGGGCAAGGACGGCCGCCGAGCAACAACCTGCCGCCCTCGCTCAGAATGCGCGGGCACAAAGGGGAGGAAGCCGGTGGCGAGGAAAACCAAGTGCAGTCTGGCAAAAACAATAGGCCCCGAGCGAAAGGTGCTGCAAACTTGAGGAACTTCATTTCAAGGCAAACAGTGCCCTCTCGAGGTGGGCGCCCGGGATGCAGGGGAGTCGAACAAAAGGAGTTCAGGGCCGAGCGGGGCTGCAGGGGGCCCCTGGGCTTTAGGGGGTGTCTGGGTGCTGGAGGTGCACGCAGGGGCTAGGTCAGTCCCCACCACCCCCTGCCTCCAGTGGGCGACCGCCCTCCTGTCCTTGTCATCCTGGCCTGGGAAGGGACAGAACACCAGTCACTGCAAGCAGACAGTTGCCATGGGGAGCAAATTTCAGCAGCCTTGTGTGGGCCAGTAGAAACTGGTTTGTTTTTGTTTTTTGTTTTTTGTTTTTTTTTTCACAAATAATGTCAGGAAAGAGAAAATTCACGAAAACTTGCGTCTCTTAATAAACCTCCTCCAGATAGAATTTACAGCGCCCCCCCCACACTCCTTGGGTCCTTTCACAAACCTACAAGCCACCCTAAGTCCTTGTGCAAGTCCTAGTCACAGTCCCTTATTTCCCCTGGGGGACACTGTCTTCATTGCCCGCCCCTCCCCACTGGGTCCCATCTCCCTGGGGCAGGACACAGCACCCCACAGCAAGCACCCCACAGCAGCACCCCACAGCAAGAGGCCCTGTGCTTCCAAGCAAATGAGGATTCGCAATTCGGAGCCAGGGCTTTCAGGACGATTGCATAGTGATCTGAGCCTCCTCCACGTCTGCAGCCCAACACCTGGGTCATCCCAGCCTTCTAACTGTGTCAATGGAAAGAGTACGTGACAATGCAGGTAGGATGTCTAGCGGTGTGGGGGACACGGACGACGCCCAACAAAAATTGATCACCTGCTCCTTCCCTTCCCATTCACCACTGGTAATGGCTCCCTATCTGTATTCTCTTCTATCCTGTCCACACTGCACCCCAAATACCACCAGACAACATCCTGGATCACGATTCCACCATCCTCATCTGCAGGATCCATCCAGAGACCTCAGGCATTCGGTGCCCTCCTCAATCCAGCCCAATTTATCTGCAAACCTCATGCCTCTCTGCTGCCCAGGGCCACCTGACAGCTTGCCTAGCTACTTGCGGCCCCCAAATACACAGCGTATGCCTTTCCCTTGGGGCCCCCATTAGGAAAGCCACTTGCGCAACCCTCCCCGCTCCTGTCCACTCTCCAAGTCTTGCCCATCCTTCTGGACCAAACTCGAGTCTACCTCCTTACTGAGCCTTCTTCTTCCTAATCCATGGTGACCTCTGACCCTGAGCACAGTGAATCTATCCCTTGACCCTTAATAATATTAAAATAAATACTACAGACCTACTAAGAATGGTGCATGGCCGCAAGCATTGACATGGAAAAGACATCTCTGATCTATTGGTGACTTAGAGCAATAACCACAGTGTACCTTTTCTGAGTCATTCTATAAACAACTATAACAAAAATACGTGTGTATAGGTACATACTTACATGTATGGGCAGACATATGAATGCATGGAGATAACAGGAAACTTTACTTTTTTATACGTCTCGTGTTTGAATTTTTTCCACTGAGCATCGTACACTTTTTTTTTTAAAAGACATTCTCAAATAACTCAACAAATATTCACAGAGCACCTACTGTGTCCCAAGTGCTGCCGTAGGTGCTGGGAATTCTCAAAGGTGGTCTTTGCTTCCTTGGGAGTTCATAGCCTATGACAGGGAGAGAAAGCAGCAGGTGGCTGAGGTGGGGATGTGCTGAGTGCCCTGAAATCTAGAGGCGCAGCAAAGTCCAGGGGGACTGGGAGCAGCAGGATACTAGCTGTCCGGGAAACTGGGGGTGGGATGCTGGGGTGGTGTTGGGCACCAGGAGCCCCCACCAGGGCCATGATGGGAAGAATGAGTGGACCCCTACCAAGTACAGAAGAAAGATTCAGACATTCTCGGTGGAGGGAGAAGCACAGGTAAGACCAGTAGCAGTCCAGTACTTGCCTTGCTTGGGGAGTGGGAGGTCAGGTTTGTGTGGACGGGGAATAGCACGGAGGGAGCAGAAGCAGAGATGAGACTGCAAGGGACGCCGTGACGATGCCCATCTGCTGGTCGGAAATTCAGTCTTCAGACACCAGGGAACCCCAGCCAGTCTTGAGCCTGCGCCTCCCGGTGTTCTTCAGTCATCACATCCACCGTGATATCTCTGCCTGCTGCGTCTATCTGGGCTCCCCACCCCCGATGGAGATCAAGCTCCTCCAGGGGAGCACAAAAGGCAGCCGGGAACTTGTTCCCACTGGCTTGAGCACGTTGCCCATAATTCTTCCGAGAAGAAAACGTGTGGATGTCAGATCCAGCATCCAGGTGATCCTGGCCCAAGAGCCGAGCATCTCATTCCTCAGCCATTAGAAACGACAAATACCCCCCATTTGCTTCGACATGGATGGAACTGGAGGGTATGATGCTGAGTGAGATAAGTCAATCGGAGAAGGACAAACCTTATATGGTCTCATTCATTTGGGGAATATAAAAAAATAGTGAAAGGGAATAAAGGGGAAAGGAGAAAAAATAAGTAGGAAATATCAGAAAGGGAGACAGAACATGAGAGACTCCTAACTCTGGGAAACGAACTAGGGGTGGTGGAAGGGGAGGAGGGCAGGGGGATGGGGGTGACTGGGTGACGGGCACTGAGGGGGGCACTTGATGGGATGAGCACTGGGTGTTATGCTAGATGTTGGCAAATTGAACTCCAATAAAATAAACAAAAATAAATTAAAAAAAAAAAAGAATTCCCATGTGAGTGAGCCACCGACCAGCCTTGGCCACCAGCCTTCCCGCCCCCCCACCCGCAGGCCTCACAGCCCAGCCTCCTGCTCCCCTGCATCCGCGTGGCTCCCCGTGGTAATAAGGCCTCGGGCAGGAGGGAGAGAGGGACGCTTTCCCATTGATGCAGGGTGCGCAGCCGGCTGAGCTGTTGGCCCGGCCTCTGCAGCTGTGGGTGCATGATGCTTCTGTGAGCCAAAAAAAAAAAAAAAAAAAGACACCAAAAAACAAAAACAAAAAAAACCAGCCTCTGAACCATGCAATGCACACAGGCTGAAGCCTTCGCTTGCTCTGCCCGCCAAGTGCTGCCCTGAGAGGCGGAAGCCCAGCTACAGGAGTGAGCCACACACCCCCCCCCAAAAAAAGTTTAAACCCCCACGGTGCAGAAAAACAGGGACAGATTCTGCTACATGTGGTGCCACTTGGCTGAGCTCCCCCATCTCGCTCGAATGAATTCCGCGGCAAATCTTCTCAATGGATGAAAGGGAAACAGAAGCGCAATTTCACAATCCAGGTGGAGGCCCGGCAGCCTGGAGGCTGGGAGGCCTGGAGGCTGGGAGGGTGGAGCCCGGCCTGCAAGATAGACAGAAACGAAAACTAGAGCCTCGGGGCTGATGGAGTGAGTCAGAGGACACCTGCCCCACCACCCCCTCCGCCCTCTCCCTCCCCCCCCACCCCCCCAACCCCCCCAACCCCCGTGTAGCCTGGTCTTCCAAATGCCCGGCTTCCAGCAGCTTCATCCTAAGCCAGGCAGGAGGGGGTGCTCCCTCTCCTGCCTGGGGCCCCTGCGAGCCGGGCCCATATACCCACCACCGGAGGCTGCAGGCCGTCCCGGACAGGACGAGGGGCACCAACTATGCACTCTTCCTTGCTTAGATTTTTTTTTTTTTTAAGATTTTATGTCTTTATTCATGACAGGCAGACACAGGCAAAGGGAGAAGCATCTCCTGACTTGGGACTTGGTGCCAGGACCCCAGGATCACGCCCTGGGCCCAAAGCAGATGCCCAACCACTGAGCCACCCAGGCGTCCCCTTGCTTAGTTTCTAAAGGCACCTTGAGAACACAAAAAATGGAACCCCCAGTTTGCAAAATCGGGGTGAGCCTGAGTAGAAAGAAGATGGTTCTGGGCCAGAAAACTCTAGAAGGTGTCACAGCTCTCCAGAACCAGAGGCACCATACCCCGAGGCCCTGACGGCAAGTGGTCAATGAGCCGGGAGGCTGGTCTCCCCAAGCCAAGGCCACGGATGCTGAAAGGCAGACTGGCCCTCCTGGCTCCAGCCACCAATTTGTTCTCTGTTCTTAAGAGTTTGTGGGGAGATGAGGTCACTGGGTGACGGGCATTATGGAGGGCACGTGATGTGATGAGCCCTGGGTGTTATATGCAACTGATGAGTCCCTGAACTCCACATCTGAAACTAATAATGTACTATCTGTTGGCTAATTGAATTAAAGTTAAAAAAAATGAAAAAAAAGAGTTTGATCCTTTGTTTTATTCTTTAGATTGTACATATAATTGAATTCATATGGCATTTGTCTTTCTCTGTCTTATTTCACTTAGCACAATACCCTCTAGGTCCATCTCGTTGACGTGAATGGCAATATTTCTTTCCTGATGGCTTTTTTCTTTTATAATGCCTGCACAATATTCCATTTTATGTATTTACCACATCTTCTTTGTCCATTTATCTATGGATGGACACTTAGGTTGCTTCCATCTAAAGATGGAAACAGGCTGGGAGGTCCGATGTTTGTTTTGCTCCCAATTTCCAAGTCCTGGGGTCTGATTTCTCCCCCCGCCAGAGCCCTGGAAAGAAGAATGGAACAAACAAGAGGGCCCTAGGAGCAGCCCTTCTCTGTGTGAAAATGGACAAGGGAAGAGCAAAGGAGGGAGGCAAGGGACAAAGAGGAGCAGCTAACACGTGCTGACTCCACGCACGCTCATCAGCGGCCTGGATGCTGACCCCGCAGTTCAAGCCCCCTTCCTCTGCCAGGCAAATGGATCATGTGTTAAGCTTTACAGAAAACTTTAGATTGCTAGGATTAGAAAAGCCCCTGCAGGTCACAAAAGCAAAGACAATCCCAAACACCGTGGGACTCGCCTGGCTGTCAGTGCACAAAGGCAGCTTCCGTTCAGGATTCCCCTGGTGTCAAGCCACGTGGGAGGTCATGTGGCGGTTCTTTGGGTAAACCTGGTTGCTTTCCCCCCAATAATGAGGTGTCCACTTCCTGTTTCAGGAAGAGAATCCCTTAAATATCCACAGCTCCGATAACTGCGGGGCCACTCTGGATGGATTCTCGAATAAATCAACTTTGGTTCAATGACTTCTCTCCAGACTAAATATCACAAACCCTCTGATGGGGCTCAAAGGGGAACAGGTATTAATTAGAGAATGATGCAGTTTTACCCTGGATGTGCTCCCAGACTCCCTAAACACTTTTACAAACAAAAATTCATATTGCTATTATTATATTATCATTCAGAGGTTCAAAAAAAAAATTAGGCCACTGATTCCAAATAGACCTTAGGGGCATCTGGTCTCTCAGCAGGTTGGGGGTTAGCGGCATTTAGCAGGAAGGATGGAGCGGGTAGGGGCCTGGTGGGATACATGGGTCCCCCAAGCCTAGAGTTCTAGAAGATTTCACTCAGCCAGACATTAATTGCAAAACAAACAAATCTTCATCTTGTTCCAATTGAGGGGCTAAGTGGGTAAAATTTACATGTAAGGACAGGAAAAAAGGGGGCCACGCAGCAGGGAGTCCCTTCCTCTGCTCTGAAGCCGGATCACAGTTTGTGATTTTACACCATCTCCAGCACAAATCAGAGCCTCACGGATCCGAGCCCCTGTTGCAGTATTTGGTATAATACACATCTTTCAAACCAGGAGATCTTGATACAATTGAGTGGGTAGGTAAGGCAAATAAAATGGTGCAGAGATTCGTGATGCTCTTCTGGGGAAAAAAAAAAAAAGACTTATTGACTTATAGTCTCTCTTTTTATTATTAATTTTTAATTTTCTAAAGATTTTATTTATTTAGAGAGAGAGAGCAAGCACAGGCACGTGTTTGTGTATGAGTAGGGGGAGGGACAGAGGGAGAAGGAGAGAGAGAAGCCCAACCAGACTCCAGTCTCAGTTGTGCAGAGCCAGATGTGGGGCTCAATCCCATAACCCCGAGACTACCACCTGAGGTATAATCAAGAGTTGCAGTGCTCAATCACCTGAGCCACTCAGGCACCCTAATTTTTTTTATTTTATTTGAAGTAAAGTTGACATGCATATACTACTTTCAGGTGTACAACATAGTGATTGGACAATTCTATATACTATGAAATGTTCACCATGATAAATGTAGTTACCACCTGTCACCATAAGACATTATTACCCTATGATTGACTCTATCCCCTATGCTGTGCTTTTCATCCCTCTGACTTATTTATTTTATAACTTGAATTTTGTATCTCTTGATCCTCTTCACCTATTTGGCCCATCTTCCCATTCTCCTCCCCTCTTGCAACCACCAATTTGTTCTCTGTTCTTAAGAGTTTGTAGGGAGATGGGGTCACTGGGTGATGGGCATTAAGGAGGGCACGTGATGTGATGAACCCTGGGTGTTATATGCAAATGATGAGTCCCTGAACTCCACATCTGAAACTAATAATGTGCTATCTGTTGGCTAATTGAATTAAAGTTAAAAAAAATGAAAAAAAAAGAGCTTGATCCTTTGTTTTATTCTTTAGAGTCTACATATAATTGAAACCATATGGCATTTGTCTTTCTCTGTCTTATTTCACTTAGCACAATACCATCTAGGTCCATCTTGTTGACGTGAATGGCAATATTTCTTTCCTGATGGCTTTTTTCTTTTTTATGCCTGCACAGTATTTCATTTTATGTATTTACCACATCTTCTTTGTCCATTTATCTATGGATGGACACTTAGGTTGCTTCCATACGTTGGTTGTTGGAAATAATGCTGCAATAAACATAGGGATGCATATATCTTTTCAAATTAGTGTTTTCATTTTCTTAGGGTAAATACCCAGAACAGAAAATATTAGATTGTATGATATTTCTATTTTTAATTTTTTGAGAAGCCTCCATACTGTTTTCCATAGTGGCTGCACCATATACATTCCCACCAATAGGGCTCAAGGGTTCCCATTTCTCTACATCCTTGTAAACACTGGTTATTAATTGTCCTTTTGAAAGGAGGCACTCTCACAGGTGTGAGGTGATATCTCATTGTGGTTTTCATTCGCATTTCTCCAGTGATGTGTGCACTTGCAGTCTTTAAATGGGCAAGAGGCAGTACCACAGTAGCCTCCACTGGGAATCTTGGGTTGACTTGTTTGGTTCTTTCTGCAGTCATGTCCCCAGGGGAGTATGATCACCGGAAAGGTGAAGAGAAGAGAGAAAATTACTCTAACACCTTTCACTCTTTTCCCAACCTCATCTCAAACATTCAGGTAACTCCAGGAAAAACTGAGATCAAGACAACTTTGAAGAGTAAAGAGTCCAAAACCACTATGCTCTCAAAGAGTGGAAAATTAAGATGAAACTATCATCCCAACTTGATCTCAGTGACTGATAGAATGATTCATTTATTCATTCAGCAAATATTTATGAGCAACTGCTGTGTCTTAGGCAATCATTGGGAATATATTGGTAAACAAACCCAGTGGGCTTACTGCCCAGTGAGGGGAACAAACAATAGAATAAACACAAAAATAAATGCATTCGGGTAAGCTGGACCCAGCTGTGATAACCAACAAACATCAACCTTCCAGCAGCTCAGCATGAATGTTTCAAGTCCAATGCCCATTAGACAGCTCTCCTGCATCTTGCAGCTATACTGTCTGGACATGTGGCCTCCAAATCATTGAAGAAAGACAAGAGAGAGTTGAGGGAGGCATGGGATGCTTTTAAGGGCCAGGTCTAGAAGCAAGTGCCTTACATCCCTTCTGCCTGAGTCACATTGGACAAAACCCAAACCTTAGCCACCTCCCAGCTCCTAGGGAAGCTAGGAAATGTGGGTGAGCATGGGGATGTTTGTTGAGCACTAATAGTCTCTGGCATATCTAAATATTGATTTCAATACAGTAGAACCATATCTCATTCAGGAAGAAATCTAGGAGGTCATTGGCTTCTAGAACTCTTACCATCTTAGCAGTGTGGGAACCGAAGGTGACTTTTATTACCCTACCTCCTCGTTCACCCACTTTCCCAGATATAGACATAATTATTGGGTACTTCCCTTGACTCACATACACCTGCTGTCAGGCCACACTCGTTGATCCACTCACTCAGAGTTTTTCTCTAGTTGTTTATATCCTCTTCAAGTTTCACTCAGATGTGTGAACCTCCCCCCATCCAGGTCTGCAGATCCCTTGCAGATGGGAACATAGTGTGCATTCACCCAGCCCGAAGTAGATGCTTTTCTGAGAAGTGAGAGAAGATTATTCACTTTTGCCTCCTGCACCTCGGCAGGTTCATTCTTGCATGTGCTCAGACTGTAGCTCCAGCCTGGAACCATCCCCCATCCCTTCATTTTTCCAAAGCCTTTCTTCTAAGGTCCTGCTAAAAATCCTACCCCCTGCACAGTTCCTGAACCCCAAACACTCTAACTTATATAACCAATTTTGTTTTAAATTTCAGGCTTCTTTTCCTCAAAGTGATTATAAGCCACTTGAAGAAATGGAGCAAGCCAGGGTTTACCTCCTGGTTGCTCGTTCTTGTTCTTCATTTGAACAAGTATGAGGAAGAGATTCTCCTGAGCCTCTTTGCAGACGGTGAGTCTTTCCCTTTCCTTGGCTCTGGAGGGTGAGTTGTGTGCGTAACTTTGGCCTTGAAACAAGGCTGGCTCCAGAATAACCCAGGAAAAGACTGGACAAAAACACAGGCAGTAAGCTGAAGGAAGGTAATATGAAAAGATTGGTACCTCTGGGCTTGAAGCCCGTTGGAACTGGGTTCAAATACTCACAGTACTATCCTATGGTCATAGGTACATTTCTCCCCTCTACAGAGTTCTAGATTGCTCATTTTTAAAAATACAAGAGGGCATCTGGGTGACTCAGTTGGTTGAGTGTCCAACTCTTGGTTTTGGCCCAGGATATGATCTCAGGCTGATGAGATAGAGCCCCACATGAGGCTCTGCATTCAGAGCAGAGTCTGCTTGAGATTCTCTCTCTCCCTCTGCCCCTCCTCCACCTCAAAACAATAAATTAATCTCTTTAAAAATAAAAATTAAGAAAGAATAATAAATAAAAATTCAAAATCAAAAAAAATTAAAATACAGGAATAACATTTGCCTTTCAGTGGTGCTGTGAGGATGAAAGGTCATATATATGAAGGCCCCAGCACTTTGCTAAGTATAAACCCTTAAAAATAGTGGTATTGCCCTGTACCGTTCTCTCCTATTCTCTATCTACTTTGAACATTGTGGTTTCTGCTTTGTTCTTTCTGTGTGTCTCTCTAATTCTACCTTTGGTAAACATCAGTTCTATCTAGTTTTTTAATTCACTAAGGAAATGACTCTGACTAGGATAGTAATGTGATACAAAGCAACCCTTCCGCAGAGAGTTTCCTTGCCAGGACATGGCAAAGTTTACCGGCTGGTCAACGGCTGTTTTTGATCCCTATTCAATCAGTTCTGACATGATCTTCATGTCAGAGTGAGATAGCTCCAGACTCTGTGGCCGATGCGCACGGAACTGCCTACACCTCTTTTTTGTATAAAGTGATGATGTAACCAGCAGGAAGTTGGCACTCAGAAAATATTTGGTGAAAAAATAAACATGGCGAAGCTTCATGAAGCCCACCATCATTGTGCTGAGCTACCTGGGGACCAGCAAAGCAGTGCTCCTCAAACTATCATGGGCATACAACCTATCTGTGGATCTTATTAAAACTGCAGAATCTAAGCCATCAATTCTAGAATGGCTTAGATTGTTGCATTTCTAACAAGCTCCAGGAGATGCTATCACTGCTGGCTCATGGCCCACTCTTTGGGTAGCAAGGTAGTGGAGAACCAAGTCATTGATTCTTCTGCACATCCTCCCCCAGTGATCTCCTTCTGTGATAGCACCCACATGGGTAGTCTATTACTTCTACTGCTAACTTCTCTTTTAGGGAGATGGAGAGGACAGTGTACGAAATGAAATTTTTTTTATGGTTTGACTAGCAACAATGAGAGAGGGTGAGACAGAGCCCTGGCCTCACACTGACAACTCCCTGTGTAACTGGACCGACCATCTCACTTCAACTAGGAGCTCTTTAAAGGCAAGTACCTCACCTTAGCGATTTTATTTGCCCCTGATCTGTAGAGTGCTTGGGACATACATAGTACATTCTCAACAAAAAGTTGTTGAACAGAAATGGATTTCTCTTTGGTACACCCTAAAGTGTATGGTGCACATAGCAGGCACTCAATGAAAGCTTGTCGGAGCAATCCATAAGAATGAGGGGAAGTAATGCTGTGGTCCTGCGTAGAGGAAAATATTATTTCTCATCAAAATCATCTCAGCAAGACCATCTCTTAGGGCTAGATGGGTACTAGGGGAAATAACAGTGATGTTACACCAAGTCCTTGCAAATGAGTAGGTCTCAGCTGACGATCCAAATTGGTTTGGGTACCATCTGGTGCTATGACTGAAGCATTTTTCACGCTTACTAATAAAGAACTCAGGCCGGCTTTAGGGAAGCCTGGGCCAGACCAGGGACTTCCTGGGGGTTGGGCACCAAAGCCGCCCGCAGGGCCATGGAGGGAGCTGAGCTGGGTGGCCCTTCCCTGCCAGCACCCCACAAGGAAACCAGCTCAGAGTCCAGGGGGGAACTGGAGGGCCTTGGCACGGTGAGGAGCCCCCTGGGGAGTAAGTACCCGACCGCGAGGCCGGCCCTGAAAGGCTCCTTTCTCTGCACTTGGCCCGCGAAGGCAGCCCCAACCTCCACCAGCAGAGCCCTGGAGGCCTGCAGACCACGCACCCCAAAACTGCCAGCACCCGAACAAGAGCTTGCCTGCAGGGCTGCGGCTATCGGGGACATAGCCTAGGAGTTTTGCTTTCAGGAAGAAGGGGGAAAATAAAAATTAAAAAACAAACCAAAAAAAAGGAGCATTTGGAGTCTGGGATGGAGAAGACAGAGAACTTTTATTCTTCCCAAGGAACCTGGAGAACCCCAAGGGTGGCACCCCAAGTGCATTGACAGGGCCAGTGAATTTCCCAAAGTGAGAGGTCAGGGGCCACAGGCCTAGGTCCCAGAGTGATTGCCTTGCCCTGCTTTGCAGGGGACTCCCCCCAACAGGGTCCCAGAGAAGGGCCGTGGGAGTCCCTCTGATTCCTTTGTGCTTCGTCTTCCACTCTTTCCTTCCCTCCAGTTGTGATGAAGAGCTTGGTGGAGCACAGGTGTGAAAGGGATTCTCTAGTTTGGTATTTCCAACTAGGCAGGTGGCCTTCACTAGTAATACCTAATAATAACTAACTTTTTTTCCAATCATTCACCAGGTGACAGGAACCATCTTAGTACTTTACCCATGTTCATTCAATTCATCATACAACTGATCTTTGGGGGGCAGGGGTTACCATGATAATCGGGGACACTTTAAAGATGAGGCGATGGTAAAACAGGAAGGTCAAGTAACTGTAGCAACTGTCACTTAGAGAATAAAGCATGAGGCCGCGACTCAAAGCCAGTGGGTCTGGCTCCAGAGCCGGCCTACAACACTGCACCAGGGGTCCCCCGAGAAGGGACATCACCACAGGGCTGTCACCATGGTGACTCCTTGCCAGGCAACCCTCTCTGACAACTGCCCGCCTTCTTCTGGCTTTGGTTTTGTCTCTGGATACCAGCTCTTGATCATTCATTTCTGTTTCATGCACAGGAGATGGTTCTCAAGCAAATGTCACTGAGGCTCCAGGGACACCGCCCCCAACAGCCCAGGTTCTGGTGCCCAAGTTCCTGGGCTCTGGGAGGGGAGATGACACTTTCAATTCCACTCTATGTTCTTTCAACTACACCATTCAGCACACTGTCCTCTTCTCTTCCTGATAACACTCAGCGCCTACTTCCTGCACTGTATTTAAACACTTGTCCTGTACATTTTAGCACCTTAAACCTGTCGTATTAATCTCAGCATCACCAATGAACCCGAAAGCAGAGACTGCATAAACTACATCTGTATTTCCCCCACAGTGAAGCAGAGCTGTTGAATGAATCAATGAACAAACTACTTTTCTTTTCCCTTCCTCTCATTCTTCTGACTCCACAAGTCAAAATTAAACATCAGGCAGCTAAGGAGTGCTGGGGTTGGTGGCAGCAAGTACATCATGAAAACATCAGAAACCAAGTGATGGGGGCCCAGTGCTGACCCCACTCCATATTTTCTGCTGAGGTGTCTCCCCATACCTCCTAGTCTGAGAACACTGACCTCAAGGGCCCACTTAGGGTGCACAGGCCACTCCAGATTTCCAGAAGTGAAAAATGTCACATTTAGTAGGGAGAGGAAAGGAGAGCCCTTTGAAACAACACTTCTGGATCAATATGCCTATTTAGATACTCATGAAAACCAAAGAAAATGGAAACAGAAAAGCCTAACAGCTTAAGATGAGTTCTTTAAAGTCCACAGGTTGTCTTTTCCCAGGACAGTAGCTAGACATTAGAGGATGCCACAGCATACCTGCCAGCTCAGTTATGCTCTTTTAACTCCAAGAATCAGGAGATAGACCCGTCACTCTCCCTCTGTCTTCCAACCAGCCCTTTACTTGATCCATATTCAGTCTTTCTTTGAATCTTCCACCATTTCTGCAGCAAAGTGTGGTACAAAGAATATAGATTCTGGAGTCAAACAGTCTTTGATCCAAAGCTCGTTTCCATAATTTATTAATTATGGGATCTTGGGCATATTGTTTAATTTTTCTGGTTTGTCATTATGGTGAAATGAGGCATCATGAGAAGCACATGAGTAGAGCTTCTGGCTTACATGATTTTGAGTAGCATTGACTGGGTTCTCCATGTTTCCTCTAGCTCCTTTCATTTTCTTTCTCATTTTTTTTTACCTTTTTAGATCTTCCATTTGTTACTCTTTGCAACTTCTCCTTACCTACTTACAGCTCTTTTCCACAATCTTTTTTTTTTTTCTAAATTACAGTTGAAAAAGAAAAAAAAAATAATAAAAAGAAAAGAAAAGTTATAACAGTATTCCACCCGGAAACGATAAATGGAAAAGCACTACAAATGAGCCATGGCCTGAGAAGGAATAACATGTCATTGAGGTTCTGTAAGTCTGGAGGCACCAGTTGGGAGTGACACTTGTGAAGAAACAAGTCAGGGTCTCCTTCATTGAGAAGATACCTTAGCCCCAGGGATCAGAGCAGCCCTGAGCCATTTTCAGGGATGGGCCATGAAGCAGTGCCAAATATTAAAGAAGGAGAAATAACCTACTGAAATATGAGTCAAAAGAGAGAACTTAAGAGTCTCTCATTGAATACGTGTCTCTCTAAGCCTTTGTTTCTTTGGCCAACATTCAGGCTTCTGTAAGACCCCTATTGTTACCTGAAACTTTGTTTACCTCTTGGTGAGTGTTGAGCCAAAAGACCAATGTTGGTCCATTCTTGGACCAAAGAATGGGAAAAGGAAGAGACTTTACTTTCAACAAGTGAGGAGAACACTGGGGGTCTTTCCCAAAGCAGTGTCTCCCTGAACTACAGAATTGGGCAAGTTTTAAGCTAAGTGTGCATACATATTCATCAAAGGGCTTGAGTAATGGGGAATATAGCATAGAACTGGAGGAAAAGTCATCCTAAAGTGACAAAGTCCAGGTCCAAGTCACAAGGCCCAGCAAGCTTTGGCATCACCAATCCTCAGACTCCTGTTGGTCTGGTGTCTGAGTATGAGGAGGAGATTAAATCCTGCAAAGATATCTCAAAAATGAGCATCAGGTCAGTCTTTATGTTGACTCAGCACTGGGAATTTTATTGTCCCTGATATGATTAGGCTACCTCCTGGCCTGATAGTGGCTGTTTGTTCTTACTTCTGTCACAAGATGGCCAAGGGACCTAAAATGACTTTTCTCACATCAAGAAAGCTATGTTTTGTCTTTCTTTTTCTGAGGATCCTTTATTCTGCTTACACTGTGAAAGTTCATGGCTAATTTCATAGCTTCTGCCCTCTGGAATCTTATAACCAAGAACACTCTTCAGGAAGAATCCCTGAGAACATATTTAGGCTACCAGGAACTGCATTTTTAATTTTGCTGCATTGTAGTAACAAGAAAAAGAATGACAAGAAGACAAGATGGTATTAGGCAAATAAGCTAATATGAATTATACTTCAGGCCTGACTTCAGGAACCTCTCAGTTCAATTGTCTACATCTCTATGTTTTCAACGTGAGGAACAGAAAATGCCCCCATAACACACAAGATGGAAGAAGATCTGTGCTCACAGAAGACTAGCTCATAAGGGAGTTTCCAAAGAGGAAAAATCTCAGTCATATTTGGGTGGAGAAAAGAGCCATCAGGGAAAGCTTTATAAAGGTAGTTTTTGAATTAGACCTTAAGGGATGACCAGGATTTGCCAGGTGCACATGGAAAGTAGAACAATCCAGGTATGAGTACCACAGAAGCCAAACACAGGAGGGAAAGTGTGATATATTTTTTGAAAGAGTAAACAGTTCAACTTGGAAGGAATATGGAGAATATTTAAGGAAATAATGAATATAAGGAAGGAAAAAGCCAGAGGCAGGGGGCAGGGAATAATGTATTTCAGTTTAAGAAATTTCAAGAGTGGGAAGCCAGATTGCTGGGAATGTGCTGAAGACAAGCCTGTGTCTGCCTCCTCGTGGGAACTGGTCTTCAGAATATACAGCCAATTACTACTGGACTTATATGGACATTGGGCATTCCACCTTTCCACTGAGATCTTTCATTTCTCCCCTCCACTTATCAGTGACTGAGTGAACCATTGATAGCAAAGTGGCAAGGGAATTCAGAGATCATCTGGCTCATGCTCCCATTTTATTGATAAGGAAACTGAGTTTCAGAGAATTCTCAAGGCCAGTCAGTCCAAAGAGGTCACATATCTCAACCCACCTCCAGAGCTTTGTCCACCCCAAGAGGCTACTTCCTGTGATGAAATGACTCCCTCCTCCTCTCTCTGCACTTCAGGGCTAGTTTCCTCATTAGCATTGTTAATATACTTTGGAAACATGCCTGTTCTGCAGCAGAGTAATGGCTTTGCTAAGCAACAGCTTCCTTTAAACCACTTTCCTCTTAAAGAGCAAAGAAGACTGCTTGGCTCCCCTCCAAAAAGTCTTGGGATATTTAATCCAGTGAGCCACCAAGAGAAAATGTTAAGTCAGCACAATATGGATACCAAAGCAGGGAAGAATGGAGGAGTGACCTCCTAAAAAACACTGATAATTGGGGGGAACCATCTTCTGTAGAAGTGTTTGTTTGTTTGTTTGTTTGTTTTGTAGAAGTTTTTGGAAATAAACTAGGTGATGTCAATCTATGACTCGTTGAGATAAGTCAGATGTTAACTGACTCAAGGGTAGGAAAATGGCAGTCATGGCATTGGTTGACTTAAGTCCACAATTATGTGTACTTGATAGGAGATTTTGTGTTGTGATTAATCCAAATCTTAAAAGTAAGATGTATAGCATCTCAAAATGAGTGAGCTCATATGTAAAACTGCATTTCATAGTAACTAAATAGCATGTTATAGGAAATGTGTGCATTAATTTTCAATTGCTGTATAACAAATTGCCACAAACTTTGTGACCTGAAACAACACACATTTATTATCTTATGGTTCCCATGGGTCAGACCTGGTCCTCTCACACAACTGGGTTCACTCCTCAGTGTTTCACACATTGAAATCAAGGTGTCAGGAGAGTGACATTCTTATCTGGAGCTCAGTGACATTCTTATCTGGAGCTCTGATCTGGAGCTTTTTCAGTTGCTTATGGTTGTAGGACTGAGGTCCCCACTTGCCTGTTAGCTATCATTTGGGGACCTCTCTATGCTCTTAGACACTGCTCTCAGGTCAGAACCATGTGGCCCCCTCCATAATCTGTTTATAATGAGGCTCTTCCTATATCTGCTAAGGGCTCACCTGACTACAAAACTCGTTATAGATAATCTTCCATTTGATTAATTTAAAGTCAACTAATTAGAGACTTTTAATTTTATCCATACAATTCCTTTTGCCATATAATATCACATAGTTATGGGAGTGGCATGCCATCATATGTACAGATTCCACTGACACTTTTCTATATGTAGAGAAAGCATATACATAGAGTGGGGGGCATGGGTTAGGAATCTTGGAGGTCATCTTAGAATTCTGCCTAAGACAATGTGTATGTATCCTCTTTTCCCTTCCAGTCTGTGAGTTTCTTCAGAACAGGAATCAAAATTTAAATTGTTGGTTGAATTAATGAAAGAAAGAATTAGTTGAAATTATGTTTCCCAATCTTTTAAATGTCTTTAGTTTATATCTGATTATGTTGAGACTTTGTCACCAATTTTAATTGAGCATAGATTTCCATAAATAACTGGCAGTTTGTAACAAAGATTTGTCAATATAACTTTGACACTTTTAGGGATCCAAATTTCATAAAATCAGTATAATGATTAATTCCTTCTCAGAGTTAGCCTATTCATCAACAAGTATTTATTGGAAACCAATTGGGTATGTACTGAGCAACATGCTGGACTATATGGGAGACAAAACAGAAAAGTACCAGACATCTTTTTTCTCAAAGAGCTTACAGCATAGTAGGAAAGACAGCTCAAATAATATTAAGCAACTGAAAACAGAACAGTTTATATTACTAAAATGAGTGATACAATACTGTATACACTGCAAAAAGTTACAGAAGTAGGTGATCAAGATGGCCTGATGTAGGAAGAGAAGTATCTAAATTCTATCAGTTTTCAAAAGCCAGGCAGAGAGATTCAATTTGATGGGTTAGACAAGCCAGCTGTTGAAAGTTTTGAACAAGGACAGAAAACAATGAAAGCTGTACAGAAGGAACATGAGTATGAAAAGAATTCGCAGCATGGATTGAGGGGGAACAGGCTGTAGTTGTGATCACTTTGAAATCTAACATAGCAATCCAGAAGTGAGGTGGTAAGAGTCTAGACCATGAGGCAAAGCTAGGAGTAGATGGATGATGTAATGAGAAATACTTAAAATGAGACTATAGCAGAATTTGGTTTGACCTGACTTGGTAGAGAGAACGAAGATTGAGGTGCTGGCTGCACCTCAAAACCTATTTGCTTTTTTTCTTCCTTGGCCAGTAGTTGGACTACATTTCCTAGCTTCCCGGCAGAGGGGTGTGGCCATGACTCTGAGCCCTAGCTGATCAGGAGGGCAGAGATTTTGCAGTATTGCCCTATCCTCAAAATCCTCTCCCCGCCCCCCCCCCCAGGCAATCCTCCATTTCCTTCATCCCTTCTACCTGGCTGGATTGGAGTCAATGCTGGGGGCTCCAAAATGACACTGTGGAGAAGGACCATCCTGCAGACCTGTTCTCCCACCCTGTACTATTATGTAAAGAGAAAACTTCAACAGAGTTTGAATCACTTTACTTTTTCTTTTTCTATTTATTTTAGAACTCAGACTCACCATTGTCTTAGGAATAGTGGCACCACCAACAGTAGTGAGTTGGACAGGGGATGTTCATTTGGGGGCTTTAGAAAATACCCGAGAGAGCAGAAAGTCTATGCGGCAGCTGGTGGTACAGCAGGATCAAAGCTTAAGAGCAAGGACTCCATAGAAAATAGATTTGTCATTTGAAAGTAAAGTTTGTTGGCACCACAGAACAGAAGAACTTTCAGATGAAGAGAGCATAAGAAAACGAGAATGGGGATTGAGGACTGTGTCTTAAATATATGTTCATAGTTAAGCAGTGAAAGGAGGAGAAAAGGTCAATGGAGAACAGGGGGAGGAGCTTAGGGATACAGGAAATAAGAGAGAGAGCTCAAGTTTGAAATCTGGTTTTGACCTAAGTATGTTCCTGATGCACCTCTGACCAAGAACCCAGATAACCACCATCTTAAACCTAGGGCCATGCTGCTGTGGAATCAGCCACCATGGCTCATTGCCTGACTCCTTCATATCCATTGAATGCCCCTTAAATCTCAAATGAAGATGTTGACAACAATGAACTGGCCAGAAAACAAGCAGCATTAGGGAGGAAAAAAAGGCACAGAATCTGATTTATGAAAACATTGTATCTGCCTTCCTTTGACTAAAAATTGGTTTATGCACATTTGGATCTTTCATCCATTTTACTTTGTCATCATAATGCCTTAGCTTTTAACTGTAAAATATTAACTCTTGTGTATGTGAGATCAAACAATCTCTGATTTTTTTCCATAAAATTATTCAAATTACCTGGCTTTCGTTGGTGTTATGTGAGCATAACCTCACATGCAGCCCCACAAACCAAAAGAAATATCTGAAGTCTAATTTTGAACTTGAGATTTGTTCAGTAGTAATCATTCTATGGAAAGAGTAGTACATTTTGATTTGTTCACAGTTCAAAAAGGAAAACCCTAAAAATGGGGATGATTTGGTTCTGAGCTAAGGAAATAAATACAAGTTATTTTGTTGTTGTTGATAATAATAATGACATTTCAGGGTAGTCTTTACTTAAAAGAAAAAACTATCTTTAAATTAAATGTCAATTGTACTGAAATTTCAGACAGGGATAATTTTGGGTGGGGTGTAAAAAATAAGATCATTTCTATGTTTAACTGGCAGGAAGATATTTTGTTAATAATCCTCACAAGTGGCTTAAGGAGTAAAGCCTCAGACAGAGAGATAACATGCCATCAATCAGCTAGCTCACAAAAAATTTGAACTTGCAGACACTCTACAAAACACCTTGCCCATCTGATCCTCTTGCCCATTCCCCCACTGAGACCGTGTCTTCCAAGCACAGTGGTCAGCATCACATTTAATTCAACTGTGTGGGGAATGAAACTGCAGAAGGAAGTGATTTACTTAAGGCCACATCTACATGATACCAAAGCAATGCATCACTGCAATCAATTCAGTCAAAACAATCAGTCAAGTTAGAGAAAACAAATAAGTCAGATTTATTATTTAACTATGCTGACAAATCTAGTGAATTATCTGAGCTATTCAGTCTCCTTCAGTGATTTTTTTTCCACTGTAGAAAGACAGAGGTCCTTGATATAAGATGACTTCACTTATTCTCTTTATCATGCAAAGCACCACTGTTCTCCCCTCTCCTTTTTTATACAGTGTCACTCTTCCCAACTTTCAAGTAGACAAAATAACAGTGATGGAAATGACTCAGTGATCTTTTTAATTTCTCAGGCTCTTTCAACCTCTGTAGACCGACTTTAATGCAAATCAAACTTGGGTGGATTATACATTACCTACTGAAAAATAGTTTCAATTAGAAATTTAATTACACTGTCTTGAGGAAATGGAAACGACATTTTCTTTGAATTTTATACATTATGGAAACCTCCAAAGTGCTATAAATCTGCTAATTGATTTCTGTACCTGTAATGTTTGATTAGGTGTATTTTATTGTCTTCTTGGTTTTAATTAACCCTGGGCTTGTCAAAATGCTTCCAGCGACAAAGGATATATGATGAAGTGTGATAAACTCTATTAACAGAGGCTGACTTTTGTCAGTAATTGCTCTCATGCACAAGAGTTATTGGAAATTAGCACATGGGAAAAAAAGAAACTGTACTTTTGGTAACAACTTTTATTGGCAGCCATAAATCTAGGGATTGCCCCCTATGCGCTGGTGATAAGCAAATGTGAGTGACCATAGGGTCCTATAGAAGATCAATCACTCACCAGATGTCATATAAATATTAAGAGTGACAAAATAGAAAGAATTATGAAGTCTGAGTGATAAGAGCCAAAATTATACCAACATCCCTAACTGTTCAGATTAAGGAACTGGATCTAGAAGATAGACATAAATGTTAAGTCCAGGCTATTACCACAGCAGCAGACCCAAAGCAGATATCCACTAGGTGCTTCTACAACTGATGTCAGAATAAATTAATCAATCAGTCAATGAATTTTCCCAGGTGATTAGGTTTCCTTTTCATTCCCAAATCATTTTAACCATAACCTCCTATCAAGGTGGCCAGTACAGATCTTTCTGTTGAAAATAGAAAAAGGAACTTTTATATTCCACTAGCTACTATGTCAGAAACAGAAAAGAGGAGAACAAGTTTATTTGTTTGTCCAAATATTACAATTAACTTTTGTTTTCTTTGCAGTCTGATATACCAGACCCATACCAGCAAAGGCTGTTTGGTTTTAATGTCTAAGACACTAAGAGAAGAACTCCTCTGTAAAAATATCTTCTGAAAACTCTTGTTTTGCACTGATTTGTGTTAGAACCCTGAACACCTGGGTGTGTGATAGAATTTAATGTAACCAGATGACTTTGCCCAATCAGATTAGACAATCACTCATGATGCCCGGATCTTGGAAGCAATCTCTGGGCTGGTTATCATTGTAGTGGGTATCCTGGTATTGGTGATACTCTGGAGGTGATGGATCATAGCAGTATGGTAGACAGATTCCTCTCTTTACTGAATCAAAGTTTGCTCTGGTGACATGTGTTAAGTCCTCAAAATTCTCAACCAATGGAAATATTAGTATAAAGTCAGTCAACATTAGGGCACCTGGGTGGCTCAGTGGTTGAGAATCTGCCTTCAGCTCAGGTCATGATCCCAGGATCTTCAGATCAAGTCCTGCCTCAGGCTCCCTGCAGGGAGCCTGCTTCTCCTTCTGCCTATGTCTCTGCCTCTCTTTCTGCATCTTTCATGAATAAATAAATAAAATCTTTTTTAAAAAGTCAATCAACATTATTGCTATTGTTATTCATTCTTTCAAAAGCGTGTTTATTGAGTATGTTCAACATGGCAGGGCACCACCAGGCAATCAAGGAGACACCCAGATAAATTCAAACATGAATTATGCTGAAGAACATTATTATTTTTCTTTACTAGAAGGGATAAAACAGACTAAGCAGGAAATAAGTGAATTAATATATGTGAAGTTTTTAGAATAGTGTCTGATAGATTAAAATTCGGTAGAAGTGCTAAGTAAGTGTCAAATATTTAGGTATTATTAGGAAGTGATTACATACATGTGAGTTAAATGAGAGATTATTTCTATATGAAGATATAAGGAAAAATTTGTGAGGAAAATGGCATTGTAGTAAGGGTTATAAGTGTATTTTCAGTTTTAATAAATGGAAATAGTCAGAAAGTATAATCCAGGGATAAATGCAAAATTTTCTCCTTGGCATGGGCAGAAAGGAGTAAATTTTCTGGGCATCTATGAGAAAATGGAGGAGCTTATATCAGAAAGGTAAGAGGAGAAAGCCCTTTAATGCCAGGCTGAAGGATCTGGACTTTCTCAGGAGAAGTGACACATCTGGTAAGTTGCTGATTGCTTATGATGTATCACAGTGTGTTCTGCATCCCAAATTCAGGGTGGTTCTAACCCAAGAATCCTCCTAGATTTTATTTATTTATTCATTCTACGGGAAGCCTGGTCTTCCCGTAGAATGAACCCTCAAGAGAAAGAGGAGAGCAAACACGGGAAAGTGGTGTTGGGAAGACCAACTGGCCTCCCCAGGTTCTGAGAAACTGCAGAAGTATTTAGTATATAAATTTAAAAAGCTGAGATATGAGGATGGGATGATGTGCTGGCCACTGTGCCACTGGCCTATCACTATAGATATCACTATTTCAGCTTCATCACAGACACTGACCCCATGTAGAGCACATGGCAGCTGAGCCTGAGCCCAAAGAGCTCATGGAGCAATGTTTCAAGGAAAGACCAAAACAAATAGCCAAAGAGAGGAATAATAGCACAAAGTTCCTGCTGGTGAAGAAGCCTTAGAGAAGAAGATGACAATGTGAGCAAAATGATGATAATACTATGAGCACTTAAAGAATTAAGTCAATTAAAGCATAGACACTTTCTAGAACTTGAAATGCAACTTTAGAACTTTAAAATTCAGTAGATGCAACCCAAGAATTCTATATCCAGCCAAGATAGCACTCATATATCTATTAATTTAAGAGAATGAAGGGCACCTGGGTGGCTCAGTCGGTTAAGTGTCTGACCTCAGCTCAAGTCATGATACCGGGGTCCTGGGATTGAGCCCATGTCGTGCGCCCTGCCTAGCAGGGAGTCTGCTCCTCCTCTGCCAACAATCACCCCCCCCCCCACCGCTGGTTCTTTCTCTCTCTCTCTTTAATTAATTAATTAATTAATTAAATCTTTAAAAAGAGAGAGAGAAGAAAATGATCTACAACAACTTAGAAAATACACCATTCACATATTCTGAGAAAAATATTAATGGGAAGGACTTTAAACAGCAAACTAATCCCAGGGAAGAATTTAAGTTAGGGAAAGGTACATAGGAGAGGAAAAAGAAGCAAGGGATAAACCTGGCAATATGTATAATTGAATCTAAAAGAATAATGACAGAACGATGGATAAGAAGCAATGTCACTGTGAGACTAGAATTCCTAAAATAGAAAGCACATCCTGTAAGGGAAAACCTAAATATAGTTTTAAATTAAAGATATAAAACTACTTCAGCAATACCTAGGGGTTGTAAATCTTGGGGATGGGTGAATGAGTTATGAAGATATTACTTGGGAAAGAGAGGAAAAGAAAAAAACAGTCTAAAGATCTGCTTTTTTTCTGGGGTGGGGGAATCAGCGGATGAACAGCATCTTGGAAGGAAGAAACAGCATTTTGTTTTCAAAGAATAGCAAAGAAACATGCTCAATGAATAAGTGAAGGCAGTTTTTTGCATTTTTAAAATTTTTATTTAAATTTAATTAACATAAAATGTATTATTGGCTTCAGAGGTAGAGGTCAGTGATTCATCAGCCTTAATATCCAGTGCTCATTGTATCATGAGCCTTCTTTAATGCCCATCACCTGGTTACCCAATCCCCCACCCCATCCCTCCTGTGACCCTCTGTTTGTTTCCTAGAGTTAAGAGTTTCTTATGGTTTGTCTCCCTCTCTGATTTTGTCTTGTTTCATTTTTTTCTCTCTTCTATTATGATTCTCTGTTTTGTTACTTAAATTCTGCATACGAGTGAGATCATATGATAATTGTCTTTCTCCAGTTGACTTATCTCACTTAGCATAATACACTCTAGTTCCATTTACATTGTTGCAAATGACAAGATTTTTTTTTTTTTGATGATTGAGTAGTAGTCCATTGTGTATATGCCACATCTTCTTTATCCATTCATCTGTCGATGGACATTTGGACTCTTTCCATAGTATGGCTATTGTGGACATTGCTGTTCTAAACACTGGGGTGCAGGTGCCCCTTCAGATCACTACATCTGTATCTTTAGGGTCAGTACCTAGTAGAGCAATACCTGGGTTGTAGGGTAGCTCTATTTCCAACTTTTTGAGGAACCTCCCTACTGTTTTCCAGAATGGCTGCACCAGCTTGCATCCCCACCAGTAGCATAAGAGTGTTCCCTTTCCTCCAGATCCTCGTTAACATCTGCTGTTCCCTGAGTTGTTCATTTATCTATTCTGACTGGTGTGAGGTGGTATCTCATTGTGATTTTGATGTGTACTTTCCTGATGCTGAGTGATGTCGAGCATTTTTTTCATGTGTCTGTTAGCCATTTGTATATCTTCTTTGGAGAAATGATTGTTCATGTCTTTTGCCCATTTTTTGATTGGATTATTTGTTCTTTGGGTGTTGAGTTTAATAAGTTCTTTATAGATTTTGGATACTAGCCCTTTATTTGATAAGACATTTGCAAATATCTTCTCCCATTCTGTTGGCTGTCTTTTGGTTTTGTCGACTGTTTCCTTTGCTGTGCAAATGCTTTTTATCTAGATGAATCCCAATAGTTCATTTTGCCTTTGTTTCCCTTGCCTTTGGAGACATGTCTAGTAAGAAGTTGCTGTGGCCGAGGTCACAATGGTTGCTGCCTGTGTTCTCCTCTAGGATTTTGATTCCTGTCTCACATCTCCTCTAGGATTCCTGTCTCACATTTAGGTCTTTCAAATCTTTTGAGTCTATTTTTGTGTATGGTGTGAGGAAATGGTCTAGTTTCATTCTTCTGTATATGGCTGTCCAATTTTCCTAACATTATTTGTTGAAGAGACTCTTTTCCATTGGCTATTTTTTCCTGCTTTGTCAAAAATTAGTTGACCATAGAGTGGAGGGTCCATTTCTGGGTTCTCTATTCTGTTCCATTGATCTTTGTGTCTGTTTTTGTGCCAGTACCATACAGCTTTGTAGTAGAGCCTGAAATCCAGAATTGTAGGCACTTAATAAATATTTGTTGAAGCAATAAATTGTCGATGTTGAGAATAAGAAAAGTACCACGAGTTGAATAGAAAATTATTTTAGAAATTTCAAACCTGATTTAATTAGCATAAAAAATGAAATGCTAAATTAAATATAAAGCAGAATGGAAGGATTAAAATCAAGTATACATATTGGTTTCATTAAATGTGAATATGCTGAATTCTCTTACTAACTTACAGAGACTAAGACTTTCTTGTTTAAAAAACCAAGCTTAAATTAAAAGAGCAAACAAATAGGACACCCAGGTGACTCAGTGGTTGAGTGTCTGCCTTTGGCTCAGGTCATGATCCCGGTCCCAGGACCCTCTTCAGGCTCCCCACAGAGAGCCTGTTTCTCCCTCTGCCTGTGTCTCTGCCTCTCTCTGTGTGTCTCTCATGAATAAACAAATAAAATCTTTTAAAAAATAAAATAAAAATGCAAACAAACAAAACTCAGCTATATATTGTTTAGATTGTTGTTACTCAAAGTTCGTGGAACCGTGGGGTATCTGGGTGGCTCAGTCAGTTAAGTGGCTGCCCTTGGCTCAGATCATGATCCCAGGATCCAGGAATCAAGCCCTGTGTTGGGCTCCCTGCTCAGTGGAAAGCCTGCCTCTCTCTCTCCCCGCTGCTTGTGCTATCTCTGATGCTACCTCTGTCTCTCTCTCTCAAATAAATAAATAAAATATTTTTTAAAAAGTGCATGGAATCAACAGCATCAGCATCACCTAGAGCCTGTAAGAAATGTAGAAATGTAGGTTTCACCCAAAACCCACCAAACAAGAACTATAGCTTAATAAGATCCAAATGTCGTTCATCTGCACTTTAAAGTTTGAAGAACTTTATTTTACAAGACACATGTTTAAGACAAATTTAGAAAATAACATTGAAAATACAGAGGTGGGAAAAGAGGTACCAGACAAACACAAGTAAATAAAAAAATATTAGTGTCAATATTAATATCAAACAAGGTGATGTTTAAAGTTAATTGACAAATAGATCAAAGAGGGAAATTGTATGTTGATTGTTTTAAAGCCCAGTTATTAAATTATTGATTTAATACTATTAAAATAAAAAAAAATACTATTAAAATTATTTTTTGTGACTCCAGGCTCACAAAAGTGGATTATTTATAATTTCTAGTTCTCATCACTGGTCTATTCATCGCCTATTTTTATAAAGTTAGTTCAATATTTCATTCATTTTTTAAATTATATTACAAACACCTGAAAATCCCCATGCGCAACAAGTTGTAAGAAAACAACAACCATCTATATCTAACCATATGTCCCTCTTCTATCCCACCTCGTGTTTTCCCCCACCTGACATAAATATCACTGAGTCCTGAATTTAGCACATACTTGCTTCCCTTTTTACACAACCCTCTTCAATTTATATTTTCCTAAATCACACACACACACACATACACTCACTCACTTACTTTTATATAAATTAATTCCATGTATGAAATCTTTGGGGAATTTACTTTTTCACTGCTATCTTATTACTAAGATTCACCCATTTGCTTGCTGTGTGTCCTTATAGTGTTCATTATCATAGAGTATTTCACCGAACCCTAGTTCATCCTTCCATTCTCCTGTTGATGACTTTGGGGATTTTAGATGTTTCGATTTTATCAACCAGTGATGTTGTGAACATTTTATACATGTGTCCTGTTATAGCTATGGCAAGCGGGTCTGTTGCATACATATACAGGGTACATGACAATTTAACTTTCAAAGATGATGCCAAACTGGTTTTTGAAGAACAGAGCACTATGTTAGAGGTCTTTCCTGCCCACATCCTCTCCCATACTTGATATTGTAGTCTTTTTTTTAAATATATTTTTTAAATATTTTATTTATTCATTCATGAGAGACACAGAGAGAGGCAGAGACACAGGCAGAGGGAGATGCAGGCTCCATGCAGGGAGCCTGATGCAGGACTGGATCCCGGGACTCCAGGATCACACCCTAGGCTGAAGGCAGGTGCTAAACCACTGAGCCACCCAGGGATCCCCAGTATTGTAGACTTTTAAATGTTTGCCTGTACAATTGGTATAAAATGGTAAGTTATTATGATCTTGACTTGCATTTATGATGGCAAACATTTCTCCATGTTTGTATTGGCTCTATGAGTCCCTTTTGGGTGAAATGCCTGTTCATAACCTTTACCTATTTTCCTATTGGTTATTTGTACAAAAAGCACATAATCAAACAGATCTGGTGGACAAAATTATATAAGGGCATGGGAACAGCATGATACAATAAAAAGTTAAGTTTTACCCATGCACAATTCGTGTGTATGATGAAAGAGAGAGAGAAAGAGAAAGAAAAAGAAAGAAAGAAAAAGAAAGAAAGAAAGAAAGAAAGAAAGAAAGAAAGAAAAAGAAAGAAAGAAAGAAAAAGAAGGAAAGAAAGAAAGAAAGAAAGAAAGAAAGAAAGAAAGAAAGAAAGAAAGAAATATACACGTTTAAAAAAGGAGAATGTAAATTTATTTCATATATCTATGGAATATTTACAAAAATCTACCTTCTTACTGTCAGAAGACAATTTCAACAATACTTGCAAGAGAGATTTTTATAATTTACTTCAATAAAAATTAGAAATAAATTTTTTAAAAGGATGGCATACATATTTTAATTCTTAAGAAATTAAGAAAAGTAGCCCTACAAAGTCATTGATCCAAAAGGTAGTCAAAATTGGAATTCTGACTAAGAAACTAGAGTATGCTTCATATTATAACCCATAATAGCTAAATTTCTACTCAGAGGAAACTTTTTAAAAATGTTATTTAAATATTTATTTTAGGGGCACCTGAGTGGCTCAGTCGGTTAAGTAACTGCCTTCAGCTCAGGTCATGATCTCAGGGTCCTGGGATGGAGCCCCACATTGGGCTCCCTGCTCAGTGGGGAGTCTGTTTCTCCCTCTCCCTCTGCTCCTGCTCATGTGTGTTCTCTCTCTCACTCTCCATCTATCAAATAATTTATAAATGAAATATTTTAAAAAATAATTTAAAATAATATTTAGTTTAAATTTAATTTAAAAAAAAACATTTATTTTTCAATTAGAAATAATATTGACAAAGGAGCTTAGGACCCAACTTAAGAACTTTAAAAAGGAACAAAGCGGGGGTTGCCTGGGTAGTAGTTAAGCATCTAACTCTTGGTTTCAGCTCAGGTCATGATCTAGGGTCATGAGATTGAGCCCCTCATCAGAATCCACTCTCAGTGGCAGAGTCAGCTTGAGATTCTCCCCCTGTGTCTGCCCCTCCCACTCATGCCCTCTCACTTTCTATCTCTAAAATACAAAAATCAATCTTTTTAAAATGGAACAAAGGATTCAAAAGAAAGTAGGAGAGAATTAATACAGACAAATGCCAGAATTAAAACCAAAAAAATTAGAGAAGATTCATAACCCCAAAATCTGTTTGAAAGAACTATTTTAAAAAACTCAACTTCCCAAAGTCTTGTTTAATGGGAAAAGAGGGAGAGAGTAAAAATATAAAAATCAGAAAAGGAAAGGGATACAAGAGACTTTGAAAATTAGGAAAGAATACAATCTGTGCCCTGTGGAGCTTTGTTAGAAAACCTAGAGAAAACACATAATTTACTAATAAAACATAAATGATTTTTTTTAAAAAAAAAAAAAGACCTATGAAGAAATAGATAATTTGCTTAAAGACCAGATGCCATGGACGAATTTGGAAAATGATTAAATTCTCTCTCTTATATTCGATAGTTTAAACTATTTTAAACAATAAAAATGGGAAGCTATGCAATTTATTTTATGGAAAAATATAACTTTAATATTAAAATCTGAGAAAATTACAGAAATCAAGACCTGAATACATCTGGTAACTTTTTGAGTTTTATGAAGAAGTAACCCCATTAACTTCCAATTAGGGAAAAAAAAAGCAAACAAAAAACTAACAATAACCAAAAACATAAATAAATGAAAGCCAATGAACACAGACTATTGACTAGAAAGAGGAAAAAAGTAGGGGCTCAGATATCTCCTGATAACATTAAATGCCTGAAGACTAGAAGACAATAGATCAATAACTATTGACTATAAAGGAAATGGCTATAATTCAAGGAGTCCATAGTCAGTGAGATTATAATTCACATGTTAGGAAAAAAACACTCTCAGATATGCTAGGACTAGGAAGAGATGGCATTTATGTACCAATTCTGAAAATACCTTAATCCATGTGCTTTTCATTGAGGAATGAATTAATATAAAATGATAAAGAAGGAAATGCTGTGAGTATATACTGAGCTCAGTGATTACTGAAATTACATTTTTCTTGAAGATTTTATTTATTCATTCATGAGAGACACAGAGAGAGAGAAAGAGAAAGGCAGAGGGAGAAGCAGGCTCCATGCAGGGAACCTGACATGGGACTGGATCCCAGGTCTCCAGGATCACGCCCTGGGCCAAAGGTGGCACTAAACCAGTGAGCCACCCGGGCTGCCTGATTACTGAAATTATATTTTAAAGAAGGAACACGAAGAGAAAATTTTCTCTAGAAAGAAAGAAAGAAAGAAAGAAAGAAAGAAAGAAAGAAAGAAAGAAAGAAAAAAGAAAGGAAAAAAGAGAAAGGAAAGAAAAGCTCTTTACGTCCATTTCGTTTTCTCATATGGCAAGGTTGTTAATTTTAACTTACTGGGGGGTAAGATAACATTAAAGGACCAAAGGTTTAGTCTTTGGACTCCTTTTATTTTTGATCTGTGCTTACTTACTTCTTTGATAATCTTATTCAATCCTGTAGTTTTAACTAATATCAATACACTGTTGTCCTCCAAATTTATACCTATAGCCCTGATCTCTCCCCTGACTTACCGTGATCTAATCTCCATCTCCACTTGGGTCCCTACTGGGCATCTCAGACTTAGCAAAATCAACCCAAACTCAGGTTTGGTTCATCCACAGTCTACATTCTCAATCTTCCACTGTCTCAATAAGCGACCCCAATTGTACTGCAGCTCAAGCCAAAACTCCCTCAAATGATGCTTGACTCCTGTCAAGCTTGACCCCTCTGACACTCCACACCGAATCCCTATTCTCCGGTGCCTCTACATTGAATGTCCAGAGAATCCTGCTCTCGCCTGTCGTCTGTGCCATTACCACCCTAGTCATGCCCTTCATCTATCCTTTTCAAGAGATTCCTAACAATTTTCCTTCTTCCTCCTGATACTGCCCACAGGAGAGCCAGCGACCTTTCTAAAGTATGTCACACCTTATCCTTGCTCTGCTCCATACCTTCACCTCTCCCTCAGAGTTAAATCCAAATTTCTCCGTAGCGCCTTCCTCGTCCTGCACAACCTCATGCCCCCACTCCCACCTCCTGTGACCTCATATCCTCCACTCTCCCATCAGTCAGTTCTTCTGCTATAGTTGTACTCAACTCCTTGCCAAATGAGTTCCCAGCTCAGGCACTTAGCCCTTGCTGTTCACTCTGTCAGCAGCTCAGCTTACTCCACCTTGGGTCTTCTGTCAAATGTCACCTTTTGGAAGATGTCCTTTCTGACCACCTGTATCAATTAAAGCACAATCCCCATTTCCTATCTTCTCATCCCACTCTGTTCTTTTTCTTCAACAGCACTCATTATCACTGGGCATATTTACGTTTAGACATGTATTGGCTAACCATCCCCACAAAAAAGTAAGCTACATAGGCACAGAAACACAGTGCTTCTGAGCACTGAGATGCCTAGCACAGAACAGCACTCAATACATGTTTATTGAGTAAGTGAATGAAATAATTACTAGCAACACACACATACACACCCTACAGAGCTGCATTTCCCAACAGCATTATTGACTGACTACGAATTCTTTTTCTTTTTTAAGATTTTTTTTATTTATTCATGAGAGACACAGAGAGAGAGGCAGAGGCGCAGGCAGAGGGAGAAGCAGACTCCATGCAGGAGCCCGATGCAGGACTCGATCCTGGGACTCCAGGATCATACCCTGGGCTGAAGGCAGGCGCTAAACCGCTGAGCCACCCAGGTGTCCCAACTGACTATGAATTCTATAGAATATTAGCAAGGGATATGTCAAATAAGCTTGAGGAATGTCAGGTTAAATGAAATTACTTGGATTCTTGATTAATTCAATACATATTTATGGACTGCCTACTATTCATATAGAACAGGAGGCTCTATTAATGAACAAGATGGACAAGTTCCTGCTTTTATGGAGCTTACAATCCATCCAGGAAAACAGCCATTAATCAATTATCATACAAATAACTATTTAATTATTTGTTGTTATAATCAGTGCTACAGAGGAACGGCACAAGATGCTTGGGGAATATATAATGTGGACCTACTTGATCTATAGTCTAGAAGGTTTCCTCAATGAAATGGTATTTGACTTGTGAACTGGAAGAATGAGTTATCTAGGTGCAAAAGTAAGAAAAAGAACCCTGAGCAGAAAGAACAGTTTGTGTGAAGGTATGAGGCAGGAAAGAACTTGGCATATTCGCAGAATAAATCAAGTCAGAGAGTGTCATGAGGTTGGGAGGGACCAGGTTACAGGAGATCACAGGCTGCACTAAGCATCTGGGACAAATCCCAAATCTAAAAGCAATGGGAAACCATTGGGGAGTATTAAGGAGGATATCTCAGAGCCCTTAAATAGTAACACAAATTGCAAATCTCTAAGAAGAAGCATTTCTTCAATTTATTTGATTACAAAAACTACTTTTTGTATAGTATCTCAATAGGGCTATTATTCTATAGACCATATTTTGGGAAATGCTACAATAGGGGGAAAAGTTATCAAGGAAAACAGGTAAGTAGAAAAATAAGAAGGAAGTGTATAAAAATAAAGTGAGATTTTATAGATCATTTGGGTCTATAAATATATATGGACTAAATTTTACCGTTAAAGGAAAAAATTTACATATTGGTTCCAAACCCCAATTCCAACTTTGTGTCATCTATAAAGATTAGTCTAATATAGATACCATAAGATTCAGTCTTTCCACTTCTAATTATTTACCCAAGAGGAATGAGAACATATGTCCACACAATCACTTATACATGAAAGTTTGTAGCAACTTTATTTGTAATAGCAAAAACTGGAAATAACCCAAATGCCCATTAGGAAGTGAATCAATAAGCAAACTGTGATGTATCCATACAATAGAATATCACATAGCAATAAATAGGAATGAACTACTGACATATATAGAAACTTGGATGAATGTCAAAAATCATTATGCTGAATGAAGAAACTAAACACAAAACACTGTATACTGTATGACTTCATTTACAGAAAATTCTAGAAGATGCAAAATAATTTACAGTGTCAAAATAGAGCTCAGTGGTTGCCTGGGGCCAGGGCAGAGGAAGAGATGGATTGCAAAGAGATGCAAGGAAGCTCTAAAGAAGGATAAAATGTCCCCTATCATGACTGGGGTTGTCATTTCATGAGTATACGCATCTGTCAAAATTCATCTAATTTTGTGCTTTAAGTATGAACAGTTTATTTTATGAACAATTTATCTCATTAAAAATATTAAGAATGGAAGAGAAAATAAAAGGTAACTCTAAAGCAGGGAAGCACATCTGTTTGGTTGCCACTGGATCTGGCACTTCATACATGCCCAGTGCATGGTAGATGCTCCATAAATAAGGAAATAATTTGGTTAATACAAATAATGCATTTGTTTTGGTGGATATATACAAATTTGTATATTACAGAAGGAGAACACCTATTTGTGCAGCTGTCCACAAAGAAAGTAGGCCAAAACTCTCTTAAGAAAGATGCAATAAAGCTAGGAAATAACAGGAACACCTAGGTGGCCCAGTGGTTGACCATTGGCCTTTGGCTCAGGTCCTGATCCTAGGGTCCTGGGATTGAGTAGCATCGGGCTCCCCACGAGGAGCCTGCTCATCCCTCTGCCTATGTCTCTGCCTCTCTTTTGTGTGTCTCTCATGAATGACTAAATAAAAATCTTAAAAAAAAAAAAAAAACACCAGGAAATAGCAAAGAGACAATGTCAAAGCTGTAACAATTTGAAAAAAATGTACACTTATTTAAAAGGGAAATAAGTGAAAAACAAAGGGAACACAAATATACAAATTCGGAAATGAGAAAGGTTTACAATTACAGTTAAAGCTAAAATACTTTTTAAAATACATAAATAATGTAATATAACAATTTGAAAAATGTACCTGAAATGGACCTATTTCCAGAAAAATTAAATTATCAAAACAGTCCACATGAGATAGGAAATCTGAATAGAACTGTATTGAGAGGATATTGTATACATTGTCAAAGATTAGAAAAGGTATAAGCAAGCACAAAATAGAAATTATGGCCCAATATCACTTAACGAATGTAGATAAAAAATTCCCAAATAAAACATTAATGAAGAGCCATAGAATGCATTAAAAACTATTCATGATCAAGTGGAGTTTATTCCAAGGTTAAGTTGAAGGAAAAGCAGCAATAAATAATATTGTGTTATTTTTGTTAAGTGCATTTAATTTAAAAAGCTATTGTTCAGTAGTGTTCCCTGCTTTTGGCCTGGGGAGTGATCCTGGAGTTCTGGGATCTAGTCCCACATCGGGATCCCTGCAAGGAGCCTGCTTCTCTCTCTGGCTATCTCTCCACCTCTCTCTGTGTATCTCTCATGAATAAATAAATAAATAAAATCTTTAAGAAAGAGAAATAGAGGGCAGCCTGGGTGGCTCAGTGGTTTAGTGCCGCCTTCAGCCCAGGGCCTGATCCTGGAGACCTGGGGTCGAGTCCCACATCAGACTCCCCACATGGAGCCTGCTTCTCCCTCTACCTATGTCTCTGCTTCTCTCTCTCTCTCTCTCTCTCTCTCTCTGTCTCTAATGAATAAATAAATAAAATCTTTTAAAAAAGGGAGAGAGAAAAAAATTGAACAATGATTGTAAAAAAAAGTAATAAAAGTAAGCAACAATTCGTAACAAAAATTCTAATTAAAATAGGAATAGAATGAAAATTTCTAAAAACAGTAAAAAGTATGAAATAGAAATCGATAACAAATGTAAAATTATGTGATGAGATAGTGGATGTATTCTCTAAAGCCAGAAATGAGAGAAATGCCTCTAGCCATCACCAGTTATACAGTATTCTGGAATTAATAGTTAATTAAATAAAATAAACAAAAAGAATAATAATAATAAATAATATATAGATAATAAATTATATATATAGGGGATCCCTGGGTGGTGCAGCGGTTTGGCGCCTGCCTTTGGCCCTGGGCGTGATCCTGGAGACCCGGGATCGAATCCCACGTCGGGCTCCCAGTGCATGGAGCCTGCTTCTCCCTCTGCCTCTCTCTCTCTCTCTCTCTCTCTCTCTCTGTGACTATCATAAATAAATAAAAATTTAAAAAAAATAAATTATATATATATATGTTCCAAGAGATTCAACTGAAATAAAAACAACTATAAGAACTACTAAAGAATTTAGGAAGTGGCTGGATACAAGATTAATATTAAATAGCTTTCTTTGATAGTCATCAATCAGCTGGAAACTGTAATCAAAAAAGATACCCGTGCTAACACATCAGCAGAAAAAGTTTAAAGTACCCAGAAATAAATATGTAAGGAAATGTGTAGGATTGATGAAGAACAGAAGACAAGATTGTGTAATATTCTTGTAATGCTGACATTTATGCTCAGTTCTTTTGACATTTACCTTGATCCAAGGTACAAGGTAGGAATTCAGTGTCTGTCTCCTCAGAATAGGTAAGTAGCCTCTGGCACCTACACTGTCCATTTCCCATTATTTTGAAATATCACATTGATCACTGAACACACTCATATATATTTGACTTTATTTTCTAGGCTACGCATGCCACAGCACCGGGTTGATCTATTTACATATTTCTGACCTGCTAACTTAAACACTTTTAAGAGAAAATCATATCTGCTAGAGGATTCCAATCTACTGGCTAATAACCCCTCTTGAAAAACATAAATGAAAAATTATTGGAGTGTTGTCAGAAAGACTTCGGAATTTGGGAACCAGGTGGTCTCTTCCATTTGAGAAATCATGCATTCATCTAAGGAAGTGGATTCTTTCCCTGTCAGCATGCCCCCCAACCTTGTTTTTGAAACTGTTATTAAATATAAGGAGAAGTTGATCTTAACAAAAATCTCCTACCTTCTATGTTCACTGACCTAGTTTGAAGCTGAGCAAGTTGTTGCTCAGCTTTTAAAAAAAACTGGTGACTCTCTCCTGGGGGTTTTAAAATACTCGTGCCAGGTGCTGCACATTCATACAAAGGCACAGCTCAGCATTTCCAGGCTATTCCAACTCTTCCCTAGGCTGAAGCTAGCAGTTGTCTGTCTGTCCCCAAGGTAGCTAGGGGTCCCATCAGGAAAGAAAAGAGTCCTGCTTATTTAATTTTGATTTGCTTTAGAAAGCAAATACACACAAATTTTAGTAAGCACCTACGAGGACTCATTTGTTAACCTAGTAACTATTTCATTGCGTAAATGTATGTGGCCATCATCCTTCCTGTTTCCAAGGAGATTTAGTGGTACCTGCAGATGAAATGGATGCAGATCAGAAAGGCTCCCTTTTTATGAATCTGATCGGAACTCTTTCTCTTTGGACCAAGGATTTCCAAAACCTTTCACAGAAATAACAGGCATAATGTGGCATCCTGAAAAGTTAGGGAGGTCAAAACTGGATCCACTTAAGGTGAATTTAAAAGCAGGGGAATCACATGCAGTTTTTAGATTGGTATTGTAAACTGAATCACTAGTTTAAGTGTATTATTCCTTTAGCTTGACATTCTCTTAAACATAGCTTTGGACCTTATCTTCAAAGTGACCGATAGATCAAGAAACTTGTACACAGGTCTTGTCTTCAGTAACTAAATTTAGTTTTTTTTCCACAACTATTGTTCAAGGAATATAGTTGGATTGATCATTAATAATTTTTGAGGGACGGGGAAAGGAACCATAAATGTACTTTTGGCCGAATTCCTGACATATGGAAGAGGGTTCAAGAGTATTGTGCATGACTTTCTACTTCAGGTGGTTCAATATCATAGGCTATTGGGGGTTCAACACAGCGATATTTATTTTCAACCATGATTATAGACCATGGATCTGGCATCAGTTGCTACCTCATTCTGGGAAAACAAATCGGCCAAGTAAAATAATCTAATGTAATTAGCCTGCTTATTTTGTAACATCTGGCTGGGGAAGGGGGGATTCTAATATATGTAGCAGTCCATCAGACAAAACCTGTGGCCATCAAATTATCAGTGCTACTGTGAGAGCAAAGAATTCAGTTTGACAAGTGTTTATGGGACATATATCATGTCCAGGAACGACATCAGGTGTAGGAGGTATAAAGATTTAATTTCAGCCATAATAAGAAGTTAACAGTGGGAAAGACAGATGAATCTGTAAAGAAATAACCTCTCTATAATGTAGTAACAAACAAGGTAGGACAAAACACAATAAAACAAGACAAAACAAAGGAAACGCCTTACAGAATTGTGATGAACAAAGTGAAGTAGTAGTATCTAATGGTAAAAGCCAGACTCTAGAATCTGGGCCTTCTATGTATAACTTTGAATTTCTCTGGGCCTGTTTTCCCATATGTAGAAAGAGAATGCTACAATTTGCCTTGAAAAAACTTGTTATGAGGATTTAGATGAGATACTTTATGTGCAATGTTAGCTCCTTAGTAGCCATTAAATAAATAGCAGCTATTGGCAATATGTATTATTAACATAACATATTATTAACATATTAACATAGGGGACACACAAATCAATGCACAGCTACTAAAAAAGGAAAACAAAAAATGTGAATGAAGAGCCCAATCACAAAAGAATGAAGTCAAATAGGTAATAAAAAAAAGAATATCATCCCAACTTCACATACAAAAAAATAAGAAAGAATGAGATGCATTTATTGACAACCAAACTGACGACTTATTTCTAAGTGTGGCAAGATTGTGGTAAAATAAGCTGTTTGGGGCCGCACAGTGACTTTGCTGAGAGTTGTAATCTTTCTGAGAAGGATTCATCAGTATATATCCAAGACCTTCAAAATGATCATATGGCCTTTAGCCCGATAATTCTGCTTCTACTTCGAAGATATCCGTTATGTTACTTTCTATCATAAAGATTTTTCAAAACAATCTAGTTGTAAAATACAGGAAGATGGTAAGGTTTCATTCTACACCCATAGAGTAGACTATCATATAGTGATAAACACAATGGTTGGCCAGAAATTTTTTATGATCTTGATTAAAATGTTAAGAAGAAGGAAAGATACAAATTTGTTGCAATTGATGTAATCTCCACCATGTAAAAATATGTATCTGTAAGCTGTTGGTGCATAACAAACTGCCCCTCAAAATTTAGTGACCTAAAGTAACTATTAATTTAGCTCATAATTCTCTGGCTAATTCAAGCTGGGCTCACGTGGGGAGTTCTCCTCCCTGTGTTCATCTCCATTGGGTTGGTTTGGGCATCCTTGATTAGCTGGTCAGTGGGAGCTGGCTGGTGTAGGACAGCCTCAGCTGGAATGATTCACCTGTTCTGTGGATGTTCTTTTCTCCCTCATCAGGCCAACCTGGGGTTGTTCTCATGGTGTCTTGAGGTTCCAAGAAAGAAAGTGCAAGTGCAAGGCTCAGAATGCACACGCCATCACTTCTGTCACGGTCCGTTTTCCAAATAAGGTCACAAGGTCAACCCTGACAAAAGGGAGGTCAAGTAGACCCCATCTCCTGATGGAAGACGCCCCAAAGGCATATTGCAAATGACAAGAAGACAGTTGGAGGTGAAGAACTGAGGAAATGTTTAGTGACTCACCTATCCACCATACACGCAGAAAAAGGTGTGAAAGGTAATACTAACAAAATATTAGCATTGTATCTCCGAGTGGTAGATTTACTGGTGATTTTCAGCTTTTCATAATTTTCCCTTTTCTGAATGCAGACTTTACCTTTAGAAGGAGATAGAAATTAATGTGAAAAATGCATACCTAGTGTACACGCATCTAGTGCTGTAGACACATGAAGGCAGCTGTGGGATTAGGGCCCTGACGTAGAAGTCAGGCTTCTAGAGGCATTTGATCTGGAAGTCGATGGAAGTATAAAGGGGATTTGGCCAAGCAGAGAAGGGAAGGACTTTGAAGGCAGGACAATAGGTCAAGAAAAACCCCTGAGCAGGTTGGGGGAAAGAGTCCTGAAATATGGGGTGGGGGGAGTCAGGTGGGGAAGGGGGTTCACGGAGGGGGCTTGTGTTTCACTGTCTGGACATGAGCTATGAATGTTTAAGTCTAGTCCTTGCAAACTCAGAGCTGGATCATTGTGAAAGGCGGTTCTCTTTTCAGGTTTTAAAAATATTAAATTATAGTCAGGGGGACACTGCTGCTAAGGAAGTTTGCTTTCCGCTGAGGTCAGAACTCCCAAAGGACAGGGTGCGGAAGTAAAAGGACGACCATCTATTTTCTCAGCAGCACCGACCACCCCCCTCCCCCTTGCAAAGCATGGAGAATCTGGGCAACCACCAGCTAAGGGAAGATTTTTAGAGCGGGATTAATCAGCACCTGCTGATTAAATTTTGGGCCATAAAATTGCAATATAGCTGTCACAGTTCTAGTGACAGTAGTCTATGTTATGTGTTTTCCAATGAAGTGCTTAATTAAAATGAATGCCTAGATATTTAAATTCCTGAGCAATCCATCAGCTGGTTGTTTATGGCTTCTCAAAGGACCCCTCGCGGTCCCGGCGTAATGTCAGCTGTGGTCCCTCCACTAAGAGACTTCACCTATTCCGAAAATCAAGTGCACAGCCTTGTCAGAGCCTGACTGGCCAAAGGAGGAGAAAAAAAAATGCAACAAAATGCAGCAAACTGAGATCTGAATGGAAGGTCATGTATGGAAATCCATTCACCAGCTTTCCAAATGCCACCTCCCACAGTCGGCTGTCAACTCCACTCCCTCGCGAAGAAGTCGGAGGAACACGACGTACGTGTGCTGCCTGTGACAGCAACTGGCACTTACTAAAAGCTCGGGGAAGGTTCTTTTACTTCCCTAACTTTCCGTGACTTTATGTGATGGTGAGTAGAGCCAACTGAGCGAAACGGTGTTCTTCTCGTACTGATGAATGTATTTTAATTAGGATTGCTACATTTAGCAAATAAAAACTACAAGATGCCCAATTACATCTGAATCTCGGATACACAACAAATATAAAGGTAAAATATACTAAAAAAAAAAATACTCGTTGTGTATCTGAAATTCAGATGTAACTGGGTATCCTGGATTTTATGTGCTAGCCCTGATGTCAAATGTTTGCTGGGATGGCAAAGCTCCTTCTTCAGAGAATCACTGAGACTCTGAATGGACCTTGGAGACCCCGACAGGAGGGCAAGTGTCTGAGTCCGCACCCCTATAGGGGAATGCATGCTCTTCCGAGCCCCCGCTGGATTCTCTTTCATCCCAACACCCTGGTGCTCTGTGGTTGGGCAAGTCATTTCGTGAATTTCATCATCTTCCAAAGGATTCTATCAAATTTTCTGTAGCTTACCTGGGGAGAAATAAGCTTCTCCAAACAAAAAACTACCTTATTTGCTAAGTTGAGAGCCCAAAGTTTGGCTGTTGGGGTCACCATAGGAGCTACTCAGTCCAAATGTGCCAGGATCTTGGAGTTGAGGGGGAAATAATGAAGACTTTGTGAAAACCCTGAAGTATGAACTGCAAATGAACATAGTCACTTTGAGGGACCCAACTGCCAGAGGGAGGACTCTCCGGAGCAACTGTAAAGTAGGACGTGGCCACTCCTCTTCAATTCCTTCCTCAGGGAGAAATTAAAGACAAAATATCCTTCAGCTTGTTGTGGCCAAAAGGGAAAAATCATGCACACACCTCTCTTTTCTAGAAACAGCCAGATTCCTCTTCCACATAGCCCTAATTTTGGAGATTCTGCTGTATAATATGCGCTCTGTCCTCACCGCCACCCTGGTCTCTCTGCAGCGATGCTTCCAAATAGCAAGGTCCTTCCTCGTGGCCCTGCAAAGATTTTTCTTAGTATTTTCTTAGACACGCTGCCAAATATGTGCTGGTTACCTACCATCCTAGGAACAGCTTCTCTAGCTGCTTGATGCTGCAGCTCAGCGCTCTGCCCCGATGGACTGTCGGCGTGCTGCGGGGACAGAGCATGTTCGTCTCCCCTCCTGGGAGAAAGTGCCATTTCCTATTTGGGATCCGGCCTGAAGATAAATCCCCCACAGAGCAGAGCCATTGATTTCATGCATGCATCCTTCCACAAAGTATTACTGAGCACCGATTGTGAGCCAGGCACGATACGAGGCCGTGGGAACAGAAATGAAACAAAGAAATATGCCCCCAGAGTCGATTGTGGAAGGCAGATATATATTAATAATTTTTATAATGTTCAGTGTTTTGATAGGAAGAGCATGGCATATGTGAGGACGCCACCGGGGGTTTAACAGAGGTTAGGAAAGGCTTCCTGGAAGAATCAATGTTTAAGGTGAATAGTAGGTAATAAAAGTAAAAAATAAAAACCAAAAACCAAAAAAGTATGTATGTTGGGGGGTGGTGGTGGTGAATGAGAAATACGTGTCAAGGGCCCTAAGGAGAAATATAGAGCATGAGGTATCGTGAAAATAATCCGAACATGAAGGAGGCTTCAGGAGATCCACAAATAAGTGTCTGCTATGTACCAGGCACCGTTCTAGAATCTGGAGGAAGAGCTGTGGGCATGACAGACATTGAGGGGGGCCTTAAGTCCTAGCGGGGGAAGATGGCCAGGGGGCAAACAGGGGGAGAGTAACAAGACTACCTCATGCCTGGAAAGCTCACTAAAAAAGTAGAATAATGAGATCGGGGTTGAGTGGGTTAGGGGTCGGCTGCTTCAGCCACGGTGGTCAGGGAGAGAGTCTTTGAGGAGGTGACATTTGCATGGAGGTCTGCATTCCAAGGGCTGGGAGAGGCAAGAGTGTGTGAGACAGAAAAGATCATCAAGGGCCCTTGGAGCCATGTTTCAGGAGTTTCATCTTTATCCCAAGGGTAATGAGAAGATAGTGGAGTCTGCTAGGTAGATGACAGTATTTCTAAGAATTATGATTATTTTGGCTTTTCTGTAGAGTCTATGTTGGAGAAGAGCAAGACGGAAGGTAGCAAGTGGTCCAAGGAATGAAAAAAGGATCCGGGTCCAGAAACATTTAGAAATGAGAGTTGGTTAGAGTGTTGACTCAATTGTACAAGGGATGAGGGAAGAGAAGAAATATAGAGCAGGGAGGTGGGTTTTTTTTTTTTCTTTCTTTTTTTGTCTTGTGCAACCAGATAACTGGTGGCACCACTGCTAAGAAGGGGACATGAAATTGACGGGTTATATTTCGGATGCGTTGGAATAGGGTCCTATGGTACATCTAAGTGGGGGTGCTCAGGGATCCCTGGGTGGCGCAGCGGTTTGGCGCCTGCCTTTGGCCCAGGGCGCGATCCTGGAGACCTAGGATCGAATCCCACATCAGGCTCCCGGTGCATGGAGCCTGCTTCTCCCTCTGCCTGTGTCTGTGCCTCTCTCTCTCTCTCTGTGACTATCATAAATAAATAAAAAAAAATTAAAAAAAAAATAAGTGGGGGTGCTCAGAAGAAAAGCACATGCATGGGTCCAGGTGCAGAAGAAAGATCTGGGCTGGACATGTAGAATTGGAAGTTAACAGAAAAGCAGACAACAAAGCCCAGGGAAACAGCAGACTGTGAAAAGAGGGCCTCAGACACAGCGCTGAGGAACACCAGCTGCAGCCGCTCAGGAGCACGATGGTCTTCCACGTCCAATATTATGCACACACATCTCCTGGCAATTGTTGAAAGGCCTGACACAGCTTGGGATGACTTCCGTTTTGCAAAATTTATTATAGATCTAGCCTGAAAAAGGTCCTTTGTGAAGCATGGTAGACATATCTCTTGATAGAAATTGTGTATAGGAGGCCAAGGACATGACCTGGATGCCATGGGGGACAAGGTCATGGGATGACCCCCCCCCATATTGGTAATAATAACAATAACGCGTAATGGAGTGTCTCTGCGCCGGATGTTGGAGATCAAACAGAGTGAGCCCAAAAGCTCACAGGTGGAGGTGGAGTTGCTCATGTAGGGAAGTAACAACAAACTCCTGTGACACACAGACAGGTAGGTAAAGGATATCATGGGACATAGAGGAGGGAGGTGGTAGTAATGGCCTGGAGCACCAAGGAGAGGAGGTCATGCCCTGGACCTGTGGTCGCGGCCAAGGTCATACTGAGTAACCATAATAACCCTTAGTGGGACTCGCAAAGATAAAGCCCAAAGCCCCTCTTTATGGTTCATAAATACTTATGCGCTGGTGGGTATTTTTAACCTGTTTTCAAACATTACAAAAATGAAAGCTTTCTATGGCAAAATAATTTGATTAGACGTCACTCTTACCTGGTCCACATCAGGTGACTGATTGGGAGCTAAAGTAGGAAAGCCAGAGGCTGCTATGAGAACGTGCTGGCAATCTGCTTCTTGTGCTTGGGCTTCCATGAGGGTCGTCGAACTTCTCCGACCTGAAGTTCCCCCATCTGTAACCTAGGTGGGGGGGTGGGGGGGCATGAAACAGTCTCCACGTGATGAGAATGAATGTCATGATGTTCCCGAATCAGACCACGTACTCGGGAGACGGCCCAGGATGTCCTAAGTATTCCAGTTACACCCAATAACACTGATGGATGCTTCCAGATGTATCCAGACAGGCATCCCATTTGAAGGAGCTGGGCGTTGCATGTTGGGATGTCCCTTGATCTACACAATTAGCAGCACTATCCATGCCACCCATGAGTGAACTTGCTGAACAGAAAGTATCCTTGCTGAAGACAAAATAGAACGACCAAAACCACAGTACTGGGGAGCAAGTCGGAAACTCGTTCCGACTGACGCAGATTAAGAAAAACAGTATATAGAACAGGCCCCGATATTGCCTGAGGTTGGGATTAATTAGCAGAGATGCTCCAGAATCAGGGGACAAGGTCAAAACTGCTCCTAATAAGGTAAGAGTATTTAGAGTCCATAACGATTTGCGCTGAAGCCATCATTTGAACGATGACGATGTCCTCCACGTTCATGTTTCAGTCTAGACTTTCCAAATAAACCAGAGCATTTGTTGATCAACCTCACATTAATTTTTAGTTATTTTTGCAGCACCAATGGTCTGCTCAAGTCAATGGTTTTAGTCACAAAGACTAGGCATAGGGAGGGAGGGAGGTCGTGGCAGCTCTGAGCGTTCTGCAAGGGTGATCAGGGACCAGCCAGTCAGGCCTGGTGCCCAGCCGCGAGCCAAGAGGAAGAATCAAAGTCCAGAAGTTGTAGCGTTAGGTGACAAGCCTAGGTGGCATTTGGGATCCGAGGGCTAGGCCCTGTTCTTGGAGTCCCATCCCGGTGTCCATCACAGCAACTGCCCTGGTGGAGAAGGGAGTCATCTGCCACTTTCTAAGCAGATGGAGCTCAGATCCAACAGTTCTTCCCTGGGGAGTGAGTGCAGGGGATGGGGGGCTGCAGAAGCATCTAGATAGTCATCCTCCTTCCTCCCTGTTCAGCTCCTCTGGAAGATCTTCAGGGAGCCGTGGAAATCCTGCAGGACGACCTCATTTCTCCTGAGCCCTGGGCTGGTTTTCTCCTCCGGCTGCCTTCTCATGAGCCAGGAGTTGGGTAAATGGTGGTGTACTTCTGGCCCTCACAGGTCAACACGTGAACCTCCAACAGCCACTCCAAACATTTTGCCCAGTATAAAAATCAATCTATTTTACAGCATTCTTTTCTCCTTTAAGAAAAGTGTTTATCTTTCAGAAAAAGGGAAGGTTACTACACTGTGAATGATAAGGGACATCCCTGTGACACCCTCTAACTTAAGGAAGCATTTTTTTTTTAAGAGTTTATTTATTCACTCATAAGAGAGAGAGGGAGGCAGAGACACAGGCAGAGGGAGAAGCAGGCTCCATGCAGGGAAGCCCGATATGGGATATGGGACTTGATCCCGGGTCTCCAGGATCAGGCCCTGGGCCAAAGGTGGCGCCAAACCGCTGAGCCACCCGGGCTGCCCTAACTTAAGGAAGCATTAGGGATGCACTGCAAGCCTTTGCTAGAGGCCTGGGCGAGGACAAGGCACCCACCAGGCTCCAGCAACCACTAACCCTGAAAGCGAAAGCGACTGAAGCTTAAGTTGGAAAGAGGACCACCGGCTCCTGCGAGGCTTGGGCTTGGGGAGTGGGTAAGGACTCCCGTGCCAGCCATGGCTCTGGGACACGGTTTTCCCAGACCCCAGGCCCCCCGAAAGGCCGGTGAGGTGCCCTCCCAGCATTGCAAAAATCCCTGTTGCCAATTAATACCAGCAAACTTGAAAACTGCAGCGAGGAGTCTGCTGTAGCACATTTTTTAAAAATTCAAATTCATTACCATAAAAATGAGCCTCTTTTCTGTCACAGCTTGCGATTCTCTCTGACATTCAATTGACTGATCACCAGACCTGTGCTTTATAGTAGGAGACTTTTTGCATTCCTCTTTGATCTGATTTCCCCCTATTTAATAGACAATTATAGGCTCTTTAAATCCCAAAGGTTCGGAGACAGCAAATAATTACCAGTAGCAATTTTAGAATAAAGCCCATCTAAATGAGTTCAGTTAAATTATGCAATACTAAGTAGTGGCGGGTTTTTTTTTTTATTATTTTAAATAAGGACAGCAAACCAAAACCCCAAACAATCGTTACACTGCCTCAAATTCCTCCTGACAGCTGCCTGTTAAACTTCTGACCTGTTTGTAAAAATCTGCACACCATCTACCAAAGGGATACACACATGATTGCAAACTTCTGTTCTAAGGACATTAAATAAATTATTTCTTTAAGATCATATGGCAGATCTATAATTAATTAAACCCACCATGATATTACGGCAAAATAATTTAGCTTTTCTAAAAAGGTAAATGTAATTTGCCGATCCGGTATTTGGAAGAATGCTTTGCCCAAAATCAATTCCTTTAGTTTCTAGAGAATAGAAACTAGAGGCAATCTCATTTTAATTATATCTCTTTATTGCTAACAAAGGAATGATTTATGCAATTAAATTAACTGGCTAGAAAATTATTCTCAGCTGGGCTGTCCTAATTCTTTGCTTTCTGAATTGCAGGCTCTCACACTTTCCTACGTAGATTAATTTTCCTGATATGCAAACAATGCTTCTGTGTTCGTCTTGTCCTTTTTTTTTTTTAATTCAAAAGTCCCCTTTTCTTCTTGCCAACGACATGAGTAATATTTGTTGAACTGCCGGGCTTTGACTAGTATTTTTTTTTTAATGTTAAAAAGATGAAAAAGATCTTTTCTTTCCAATCTCATTATTACAGAACAGAGCGAGGTTTGAGGGTTTCTTATCTGTCGTCCTGGAACAGCAGCGAAGACACGGAAAAATTGCAGAAATGTCAAAGGCTGCAAAATCTGAAAGTGGTTTCGGCGGCCCCAGAAGTTGTAAATTAGCAAATGCTTTCAAGACCGTCTTCCTTCACTGCTTCCCTCTGTCCCTCTGCCCCCTCCCCCCGTGCTCCATCCTAGGCCCCCTCCGTCTGCCCCAATTATTCCCTACAAAGTGCCACCAGGTAAATAATGCGCTCTAATATCAGGAGCCGTAAAGCCACGTTTATGGAGTGACCTCCTCTGCAGGCAGCAGAGGGTGATGGTGGGGAGGAAGGCAGGGGAGGGTGCTTACAAAGGAATTCCAAGACTCCTTCTCTGTCCCTAAGTAGTTGGTGAACCTGGAGGCAATTTTTGGTAGAAATTTTTATGAAATAATATCCATTTCTGTATCGGTGGGTTAAAGATAGAATGATGGCATTATGGGGGGGCTACATTAATTTAGATTATTTTTAAACATTCTGTATATTTTATCATTGAACTTTTAAAACGGGATGAGGTGAGGAGTGGCGACACGCATAGGCTGGTGATGTTAGGAAAATAAAAGAAGAGATTCGGTGCATTTTTTTCTTTTGAACACAAAGTGTGTGATCATAACACGCTTGACAGGGTGTCACCTTGACCTGCTGGACCAGGGCTTACAACCTTCCCCTGGAAAGGGCCACATAGCCAGGTCCGAGCTTGTCCTGCTCGCCACACAAAAGGCCGATGAGTTGAGGCAAGATCACTGGGACTGCGACTTTACTGGGGAACGTCAGCAAACCGAGATGACAGCAGACCCCTGTCCCAAAGAACATCTCCCCTGGGTATAACGATGGAGCTTCTTTTTTTTTTTTTTTTTAAAGATTTTATTTATTTATTCATGAGAGACACACAGAGAGAGAGGCAGAGACACAGGCAGAGGGAGAAGCAGGCTCCATGCAGGGAGCCCGACGTGGGACTCAATCCCAGGACCCCGGGATCACGCCCTGGGCCAAAGGCAGGCAGGTGCCCAACAGCTGGGCCACCCAGGCGCCCTTTTATGTTAATTATATTAACATAACATAATAATAACAATGTTAATTAATTATAAATTAATTATGTTAAGTCTGTTGAACTCAAGGCAGCTGGTTCTAATCCCTACAAAATAAACTAGAAATAGGAATTCTTAGGTCGGGGCAAACTTGATCCCTCAGCCTTTCTTACTAGAGGTTGTTCACCTATATGTGGTAAATGCACCCACAAGGGAAGGCTTCACAAACACCTGTTTTGCTCCAAAAGAAGGCTTCAGGGGAGGAGAGGAACCGGAGACATAGGTGAGGGAGATTAAGAGCACACTTCTTGTGAGGCGCACTGAGTAACGTATAGAATCGTGGAATCATTATATTGTACACCTGAAACTACTATAACTGTTTCTCGTACTTGAACGTAAAAACTTAAAAATAAACGACTAAACATCCACCCCCTCCAAATTAACTAAAATAAAAAGGCCTTAAAAGCAGTAATCTGTCCAGAAATTCTAACTTTTTTTTTTCCAGTCGAGTTTTTCCATGAAATATTTCCTTACCTTTTTCCTTCCTCTATCACTGCAAGATTTGTATTTTGTTCATTTGTTTCAGTTTTGGTCCTTTGCGGTCTAGAGAAACAACATACTGTGTCAAGTGACTTGTTACTCACAAATTTATCTTTAAATTATGGGGGGAAATAAATCTAATAGTGGATTAGCAAGGCAACATTTTTCTGCACCATTTGATTGCAATGGCTCGATGTTGGGGAATGCTCGTAGACCCACGCTTGCTTACTAGGTTGTGGTTTACTGGAAAAGTGATCCTTTCTTTCTCAAAACCTCCAGCTGAATTAACAGTAATGGCAACTGTAGCCACTATTAGGTGACACTCTGGACAGTCTCTTTGGGGGTGCAGAGTTTACATTTATTTGAATGCTCTCTGTTTATATTCTGAAAGCCTCTTTCTTTGCCCTCCCCATGAAGATCCATCTGAAGATGTTGACTCCAGCTTTCTCAGAAATACTAATTAATATGCAATGACAAAGACAAAGAGCATTCCCATGTTTCTTTTATTTTATATTTAAGATTTCATTTATTTATTCATGAGAGACACAAAGAGAGGGGCAGAGACACAGGCAGAGGGAGAAGCAGGCTCCATGCAGGGAGCCCGACATGGGACTCGATCCCAGGACCCCAGGATCATGCCCTGGGCCCAAGGTAGGTGCCCAACTGCTGGGCCACCCAGGCGCCCTTTTATGTTTGGAGAAGGCGATTGACACCCAAGGAAGGTGTCCTCGGTCAGCTGATCTTGGCGTACAGGAACGTGGTCGCGTCGTCCCCAAAAATCTCAGACTTACTTAGTCATTTCTGACTCACGTCCTTCTCTCCTCGAGGGAGGTAGTTGTGGGGAAAGAGCAGTTCTTGCACATCTCATTGTCACACGCCAGCATTCAGGGCTAAGCAGAAGCTTCTAGGCAATAGGTCACTGCAGCAGGGAAGGCAGCAGAAGGCAGGCGGACGGGCTCACCTGCTCTGCTCACCGCCAGACACTAGGTGTTTCGGGACCCAGAGGCCCAGGGGGGCTCAGAGGTTGAGCATCTGCCTTCAGCTCAGGTCGTGACCCCAGGGTCCCGGGATCGAGTCCCTCATCGGGCTCCCCGCAGGGAGCCTGCTTCTCTCTCTGCCTGCGTCTCTCATGAATAAATAAATACATCTTTTTAACAATATAAAAATAAGTAAATACCTTGGGACCTGTGGGCCACATGGTCTTTGTCACGACAACTGAACTCTGCCGCAGCAGCAGGAGGACAGCCACCGACCACCCCGGGGGCAATGACCGTCGCTGGGCTCTGATACAACTTCATTTCCAAAGCACCAAGCAGGCTGCTCCGGCCAGTGGCTGTGGTTTCCCAACCCCTGGACGCTCCCCACTTGCTGCCTTTCACTTTGTCTGGGGACGGAGCCCTCACCATTCCAAAACTGAAAGTCAAAAGAATTTATTGGGCCCCAAAATGTACAGGGCACCATGAATGATAGTTTGCCTCCGAGGACCCCACAATCTAGTGGATGAAGTATTTTTAATGGATTGTAATGGATTGAAAATTACAACTCAATGGAATAAGTACTACAGTGCAAGGTTGTGTTTTGTTTTGTTTTGTTAAATCCTGCAGGGAGAAGACAATGAAAAGATAAGCCACAAATGGAATAAGACATTTGCAAAGCTGACAAAGGATGACACCCAGAATTAATAAAATGTATATTCTTGGAGTGCCTGGGTGGCTCGGTTGGTTGAACGTCTGCCTTCGGCTCAGGTCACGATCCAGGGTCCTGGGATCGAGCCCCAAGTCGGGCTCCCTGCTCCTCGGGGAGTTTGCTTTGCCCTCTCCTTCTACCCCTCCCCCTGCTTGTGCTCGTTTGCTCTCTCTTGATACCAAATAAATAAATAAAATCTTTTTAAAAATATGTATATTCTTGAAAGCAGTAAGGAAAAAAATAAGTAACCAAACCAAAAAGTGGTCAAAAAATATGATCGGGTAATTCATCAAAGAAACATGAACGGTCAATGAACGTATGAGAGGATGCTATCCTAACAGTAAACAGGAAGATAGAAAAGGAAAAGTACAGAGAAATGCCAACACATTCATCCCAATGGCCAACATTAAGAATTCTGATTAAACCTAGTGTGGAAAAGATAGGAAATCTCTAGAATGCACAAATGTCACTGGCACTGATATGAAATGGCAAACCACTTGGGAAAGCCCATCATCCTACTCTGATATATACCCCAGAAGTGTCACTATCTGTCTGGAAAGGTAAACAGATGTTTGCAGTGCATAGCACATCTATAATAGAAAATAAGGAAATGATCTAAATATCCTTCAATGGGACTATGTGATGTAACCAAGTGAAATACTACACAGCAGTAAAAATGAAACAAGAGCAATACGTATGTAGACAAAGCTTACAAATATCATGCTGGTTTGGTCTAGAAATACTTGAGTACCCGCTACGTGTCTGGCACTGTCCTAGGTGGTGAACAAAACAAAATCATCACTTGTAAGTTGTTCCCAGTAATTGAAAAAAACGAGCTGCAAGAGAACATATAAAGTATGGCATTCAACATTATGCCCATGTATTGTTCGAGATGCTTCATAAAGGCAGTAAAAGTATAAAGAAATTCATGGTGGGACGCCTGGGTAGCTCAGTGGTCGAGCATCTGCCTTCAGCTTAGGGAGTGACCCCAGGGTCCCGGGATCAAGTCCCGCATTGGGCTCCCTGAAGAGAGCCTGCTTCTCCCTCTGTGTCTCTCGTGAATAAATAAATAAAATCTTTTTAAAAAATTAAAAAATAAAGAAATTCATGGAAATAATCAACTACAATTTCAGGATCATGATTATCTGCGAGTGGTGAGGGGGTTGGTCATCGTGGGGCTATGGAAAGGGCTCTAACTGCATGCGTGCTTTCTCTTTGAAGTTAGGTGGTGGTACAGGGATGTTCATTACTATTCGCAATGCAATAGCCTTGCATATTTCTGAAATATAATGCCTTTCTTTTAGAAAAACAGAAATATCTTTGCATTCAGTCATTATGTAAAGATTTTGGTTATCAAGTATTACAACCAAATATTTTAAAAAGATGTAAGCGTCTGCTTGATATTCTGAATATCCAGGATAGAATCAACTGGCTCTTGGGAAATGAAGCACATTATAGAGTTTTCATTACATCAAAACTAGTGCTGGGACTTGGTAGCGTTATCAGTTAAAACAATAAGCCTCTTGTTTCAGGGTTTCTGGGCTAAAACCCCATGTCAGATGTTTATAAATCCTTAGAAAAAAATTCCCTTGTAACCAGGAAAGAAAAAAAAAAAAAAAAGATGGTGGCCTTCGGGGAAGCCGAAAATGAAGAATAATTTTATCTGTGAGAATCAGGGAAAACTTCTCAGTAGGTACTCCAAGCTTGACCTGGATTCCTAGCCCTCTTCCATTTATAGCAGTGCTGCCTAACCATCCATGCCAGTGGTCTATTTAGAAGACTTTGAGGGGACATTTCTCCTGGGGTTGATGGAGACAGAACTGACGTAGTGGGCCTACTTTACTCTGACACCACCTTTGGAAGGTAAGTCAACTATTTGGGACATGCTAACTGTCAAATCACTGGGATGAGGGTAAGGTAGGCTGGTCTTGAGTTTCAAAGAAAAATTGAAGTAGATCAAGACTTATATGGGGCCAAAAAAAAAAAAAAAAAGACTTCTATGGGGCCAGAGGTTGGTGGTAATCCCAGAAGGCCACAACAGAAAGTTGAAAAAGAGCCATATTTGTTTCTATTATAAGGGAAGCCCAACTAGGGAGCTTCCCAGAATCTACGGATCTAAATCCCTGCCATCACATCTGGCTTGTAGAGTTCAACCTGCAGGCTCCGAAATTCTGGAGATATGGCTAATAAATATCCGATTGCTTTTGTTAAAAGTTAAAAAAAAAAAAAGTTGCATCCTCTTTGGAAGAAAATATTCTTTTTCAAATAACTAAATGAATATTTTATATTTTTATATATTTAATTGCAGATACAGAGAAATGATAGTCACACGGAGTCCTAGACCACCACCAACTTTCTTGGTACATCACTGCGTAGTTAAAAGCACAGCAGGAGGGAGAAGCTCCAGCTAAAACTCCAAGGTTTGCATTTTTTTTTCCTTTCCATTAATAAAAGCGGGGAGCTGGGATGTGGTGCAGGGGCTGGAGGGGTCGGGGAACTCTGAATGTGTTGAAGAGAGGAGCTTTTTTCCTTGAATGCCTAGATCCCACAATCCCATTGATGGACAGCTGTGAGCGAGCAAAGGGTCTCCCTGTGCAGATGCTCTGTAGGCTGGGAGGGCGTGTGGTGCTCTGATCTTGCTTCCCCACCCACCTTTCTGGGCACTTGGAAAAAGGATCTTCACTCATAGGAACTTCGGCTGTTTCCCTTCACCCTGAACATAAAAGTTAAGCAAAAAAAGGTCATCCTTCTCTGTGTTGGCAGAGGATGGGCTAGGTCTCTCCGAGATAATCTAGGGCCTGGTGGCCTAATTTGTCACACAGCCATGGGTTACAAACACAAGGACTGGAGCAAAAAGGAAGACTCTGGATGGAGAGAAAGTCTTTCAGAGTTGACAATGTCCCTGGATACTTCTGGAGAACAGAAATTATACTTTCACTTCTTTTCCTGCACACAGATTGGACCTGGTATAACAAGGACTCTTAGTAGGTGTTGTTTGAGTTATTGAGCGAAGGCGGGGTGGGTAGGGGTGGATGCTAAACTTTGTCAAAGTAAGGAGCCCAGCCAGGGGTAGGAGCATGGGGTGAATAAGTCTTCATGTATAAGAATATTCCTCAGCCATTAGAAACGACAAATACTCCCGATTTGCTTTGACGTGGATGGAACTGGAGGGTATTATGCTGAGTGAAGTAAGTCAATCGGAGAAGGACAACATTATATGGTCTCATTCATTTGGGGAATATAAAAAATAGTGAAAGGGAATAAAGGGGAAAGGAGAAAAAATGAGTGGGAGATATCAGAAAGGGAGATAGAACATGGAAGACTCCTAACCCTGGGAAACGAACAAGGGGTAGTGGAAAGGGAGGTGAGCAGGGGGTTGGGGTGACTGGGTGATGGGCACTGAGGGGGGCACTTGGCGGGATGGGCACTGGGTGTTATGCTATATGTTGGCAAATTGAACTCCAATAAAATAAAATAAAATAATAATAAAAAAAAACCTGACATGGCTGTTCTTGCACTAGAGCCATCCCACGCCGAACAATCCAAATAAAAAAACAAAAACAAAAACAAAAACAAAAAACAAAAAGAAAAAAAAATACATGTCTAGGGGGACCAACCATTGTGGCTCGGCCAGCACGAAGGGGTTTCCTGAATGTGGGATATGGAGCGCTCAAACTAGGAAAGGGAGGGAGCCCAGTTAGAGGAACCCTTCCAAGGAAAGCAAAGAATTCATGGAAAAATCTAATGAGGGGCAACTTGTTATACCTTTGAATACAGTGAAGTTTCTTCACCAAATATCATTTCACTCCCATCGTGTGCTAAGTTCTAAAATGAAAAAAGTCAATCCTGGCCCCCGAAGGAGAACTGCTATAAAGTTGCCTTGGTTACACCGGACAGCTTTGCCCTCCTGGAGACATGCAGTTGATTTCTGAGAACTTTTTAGGAGATGTTAACATTCCCATAACACTTTTTTTCCTTCAAATCTTATCCAAAGGATGGCTTTAAGCATCTCTGTATTTTCTGAATCCTCTCTCCTTTGCCTGGTGATGGACCTGATAGCAACAAGTGAACATTGGTCCTGGGGAGTCAGAACCCCTAGGAGGACTTGTTACTTCTGGTTCCATTCTGTTTCTTTCCAACTGTAAAAGCTCCCCTGGCGCGCGCCACAGCCCCTCGATCTGTCACCTCCATTTCTTGAGCTTTACCAGTAACAATAGCCATTCACCAAGAGTGCTAAGTAGTTCACATTTATTACCTGATCTAACCCGCACAGCAGGCTTGTGAAACAGAGACACTATCATCCCTGATTCACACCCTTGAGGCTCAGTGCCATTCTGTAACGCGCCCCAGTTCACACGGCTGGTCAGTTGTAAACGTGGATTTTGAAGGTCTTTCCAAAACCCACCCACTGCACTAAGTACCTCGTCTTCATAGTGGCCAACACGTATAAAGTGCCTGCCTACGCCCCGGCCACTGCGCCAGGCGTTTTGCCTACATCCTCCCAGCCTTGAAGGGCAAGGCACCTGGCGGTAGGAAGGTGAGATCAACGATCAGAGCCTATTACTGTTATATTCCAAGTGTGGCCTGCGGCCAGCAGCACCAGTACTGGCTACGAGCTTTTTAGAGATGCAGGTATCAGGTCTCACCCAGACCAGCTAAGTGAGTGTCTTCATTTTAAAGGAGAGCTCTAGGTGACTTGGACCTCATCGGGCTGTGGGTGGATTTCCTTAAAGCAGTGGCTCTCCAACTGGGATCCCGAACCAGCAGCATCAGCTTCGCCTGCACTGGATTGAAAGGCACATTCTAGAGCCCCAGCCCAGCCCTTCTCCATCAGAAACTCCAGGGCAGTAAGCTGGGCGAGAGTCCAGAGGATTTCCGATGAACCCTGGGGTCTGAGACCCTCCTCCTGCCTTCTTACCTCTGCTCAACCTGGAAAGAAGAGCCAGCAGCGACACCCTGTGGACCCAAGGGAAGTTTGCACCTTTTCTACGAGTACCTGCTGCCTTTCCCTGGTGAGGTAAAACTGTCATGAGCTTTGTCTTTTTGCGCTAGGAATACAAAGCCCATTTCTTTCCCTGTGAACTACTTGCTTTGGGATCTTGTGCTCATTGTGATCAAACAGACTAGATCCTTTAATGCAGCAAACATTCACCAACGAGGAGTAGAGGGTTATAGTAGAGCTAGTGCAGAAGGCAGGGAGCATATCAGACTCGTCCCCAGAGCAACGTACTGCCCCTGGAGTATTTGCAACGTGGCAGGCACTGTGCTAATTGTTTCCCCAAACTCCCTCAGTCCTTACGAGCTAGAGATGTAGTTATTATTCCCATTTTATATAAAGTAATGTGAGGGCTGGTTCTAATGCTGATGCTCTTAATCCCATAGCAGCGTTTCTTGAAGTGATCCCCAGGGATCATGTCCGGAGGGTCACTCAGTGTGTTTGTTACAAGTGTAGGTTCCCAGAGACCCGCCAAAGCAAGGCATGTTTGACAAATACCCCAGGCACATGTTACACTCCCACAGTCTGAGAAGTGCTGCACTACTCTGTACTCCCTCCATCACGACATTGCCCTTCAAAGGGCTGTGGACTCTTCCGAAATGGTGAAGTGAGCAGCAAAGATTCGTCAAGCAATGGGGAAGAGATGGCCAAGGGAACTCCGAAGAGAGATCTGTGGGGTGGCAGTATGAACAGATTGGAGGAGGATGTGGTGGTAGAGAGTGACTTTGTTATCTAAGAAGAAGAAGAAGAAGAAGAAGAAGAAGAAGAAGAAGAAGAAGAAGAAGAAGAAGAAGAAGAAGAAGAAGAAGAAAGAAGAAAGAAGGAGAAGAAGAAGAAATGTCCCCCAATGTCATCAGGGCCAGTGGCGATTGAGGTTCGAGGTTTGCTTCCTAAGTGACCTGCTCATCATCATCATATTGGGTGTCTCAAATCCCTGTCTCGGGAAAATTCAGTTTCAAGAGTTGCATGAAATCGGAGCTGGAAATCCAGAGCCAAGCACGAGGAGGATGACTTAGATAAAATAATCTTTAAAAGATAATAAAATAGGGTCAGAAATTGGAGCTTTGCTTTGAAGTCATCTTTGTAGCAACATGATAAGTAATTTTAAGTTACTGCTTAGAACGTATTTTGACTCTAAATAGATTGCCTCTAAGTTCTTTCTGACACTTTCTTTGGGTTGTAACTATCACTTTAAATTTTTCAGCTTTCCGATCTTAAAATCAAGTTATTCCAGCATTGGTCATGCAAGCTGTGTCATGCCCCCTGGTGGCAATATGGATAGGAAGATGAGAGGCCTGTTGCAATCAAAGACAGGGAGCCAACTTAATTGAAGTAGGTGGCGGGCCCTGAATTTGAAATGGAATTTCATATAAAACTTTCCTGGTCTTACTAAAAATAGGAAACATCCTGTTAAGCTAAAATCAGATGTATTAACTTCAGCCTGCAAGGTGCATATTTCAATTTCCCTTGCTTTGTCATAAAATGGATTAGCTCCTTGAAATATGCCAGTTGAATTTGAAATTAAATATTTGCTCTACATATAGCTAAGTAGCTGGACTCATAAAAGACGCCTGGACTCTAAATATGGGCAGAGTTTCCTTCCAGCTCAGGCCTCAGCATATGTCACACACACACACTGCTCTTTCCTTTCTTCAGAGCAGTTGGCGCCTTGTTAATAAACTTTAAAATGCTACACAGCCCAAGTAAGTCATATATATTCAAGGCGGCTTTGGGGGGGAAAAATTTCAAATTTTATGTGTTCTTCAATTGAAACAGCCCAATATAGGTTTTGGTGGGGATTACACTGAGGGCTTCTTGAATGTGGCTTTTTATCTGTCTGGGGAGGGGGAAGAGAAGCTAGCAAACTCATAGTTTGGTGCAAAAAAAAAATGCACGAAAGGCACAAGTTTCTTGCTGGATTTAGATAAACCTGACCTCGATGGATAAATTATTTGGTCACAGGAGAGAAAAATGGCAGTTCCTTAAGTAAACAGAGTAAGTGACAAGCAGATGCCCAGCTCTAAGCTATCCTAGAAGTATGGGACAGAGACAAGAGACAGAGAAGGAGAAGCAGAGAGATAGAGCGACACACACATGGCCTCAAGAAACACGAAGTCTAGCAAGTGAAGATGTGTAAAAAAATCACAATGAGTTAGTGAAAATCATAACTGACATAGAGGAAAACCTGACAAAGCTTAAAAGTGTATTTCAGCTGTTGTTTGGATTGAGACTTGAAAAATGAGTAGTTTCCAGTTGAACAAAGGAAAAACATAAACGAAGGGAGAAAACACGTGCAAACACATGGAAGTGTGACGCGCTGAGGACACCAATCTAGTCCCGTACTGGTCCAGGGTAAAGTTCTGACGAGGAGTGGCAAGGGTCTAGATTAAGATGGGGCTTAAAACTCACGCACATTTACTTTGTCCTGTGAGTGAGAGGTCCCACGACTTCCCCAGTCCATGAAGCCCTTCGTGTTTCAGAATCTCATCAGTTCCCCTTGCAATCCGTATTTTATTTCCAACACGAAAAATGTTATTTTTGAGAGAGTCCATTAGGCTCCCCCAGAATGCCAAAGGTCAGAAAGATCTACTGACATCACATGCAAGTGTGAAATTCAGGAGAAATAGGAAAAATGTTATTGAATGTGCGTACTGCAGCAAAAGTTGCATGGATGTCGTTTGTGAGTGAAGCTGTGAGAGTAGATGTAAGTTCTCAAGCAGGAGTGAGAGGCTGAGGATCAAGGGAGAGGCCTAGAACACAAACACTTCAGAGGTGAACAGAGAATTTAAAGAAACTGGGAGTTAAGAGAACCAAGGAAGTGGTGTTAGGAGACCAAAGAGAAAAAAGGATTGGACAGACAGAATGAAAGGAGGATAATTCAACAGTATCCAGGGAATTTTGATACTAGTAATGTCTGGGTGATCTCAGAAAGGTCAGCGCGTTACTCTGGATAAAGCAACGGTGTCATAATGGGCAGGGCATGGAGCAGATTCACATGTCTAGAATTAGGTTTTCAAAAAAAAAAAAAAAAGAATTAGGTTTTCTAGGAATTCTGTTCTTTTTCTGAAGTGTAATTAATATAGCTACTAGTTTCAGGGGTACAATATTGTGATTCAATAATTCTTTACATTACTCAGTGCTCATCACGATGAGAGTTCTCTTCATCCCCATTGCCTGTTCCCTCCATCCCCCCATCCTCCCCCCCTCTGGCAACCACCAGTTTGTCCTCTATTTAAGAGTCCATTTTTTCCCTCAAATTCTGCGTGAGTGTAATCCTATATCTAATTTCTTTTTTTTTTTTTTTTCCTATATCTAATTTCACTTAGCATTACATCCTCTAGGTCCATCCATCCATGTTGATGAAAATGGCAAGATTTCATTCTTTTTTTTTTTGTGGCTGAATAATATTCTATTGTGTATATACGTACACCTCATCTTTATCCATTTATCTACCGAAGGATACTTGGGATGCTTACGTATCTCGGCTAGTCCGAATAATTCTGCAATAAACATAGGGGTGAATTAGTCTTTTCATTTTCTTTGGGTAAATACCCGGTAATGGAATTACTGGATCATATGGTAATTCTATTTTTAATTTTTTCAAGAACCTCCATATTGTTTTCCACAGTGATGGCACCAATTTGCATTTCTCCTTTTTCTCCACATCCTCACCAACACTTCTTATTGTCTTTTTTATTTTAGCCTTTCTGACAGGAGTAAAGTGATTATCTAAGTTGTCAAAAAAAAAAAATAGCAATAGCCGAAAGTGGAGATAGGTCCGGGGGGGGGGGGCGGGGATCACAGTTTTAGATTTAAAAAGAGACAGATATGGTCATGTTTACACCTGTTACGTGGTCTCATCAACAGACTGTTTAAAGGCTTAAAATCCTAATAATTTAAAAAGAAGCAAGGAAGGGACAGGCCAGTAGCTCAATCTTGTACCCCAATTCTTCCTCCTTGGACACTTGTATTTTTCTACTCCTCCCATTGCAGGGCTTTTCCTCTCACTGAAAAGCTGTTCTCTACCTACACTAGTATTTTATAATCTCTGACAAAGAGACGAGTACTTGGACTTCCCATGACTCTAAATACTAATATTTAGTATCTACTGAGGTCTACCATGGCTCTGGTCTAAGCCCGAGGCACATTTTACCTCATTTTCCTCATAAAAATGCCATGGCATTGTGAATATTAATAAAGGCCAACCTGGCCACAGTAGAGTCTGGAGCTAGAAGCGGGGGCCCTTCCACTCAACAACAATTACTGGAAGAACTGCCAATTACAGATCCTTCTGTTAGGGTCATTACAGGCCAGCAGGGAGAGAGGAACATTGCATCTCCGACAAGAAACAGACCACGCCAGCAACTCCACCAATAAGAAACCATCCTCACCTTCAACTCTTGCTTCTCTCCAATGGACTTTCGTTCCAGCAACCCCTCCCAACTTCCTCGGTCTTCTCCATAAACTAATGTTCCTCTCCTTTGTTGGACTTGCCTCTGGTTTTCCCACAGCCCGCATGTCCTGAATTGCCATCTTCTGCTATTACTGAATAAACTCATTTTTGCTGGTAAAATCATGGACCATCTTAAGTTTACGAGCATCAGTGAAAAATGAGACCACTGCACTCAAACTTTCTCTTTCAAGTGATTACTCTAGAAAGTGTGGTACAGGGGCGCCTGGGTGGCCCAGTGGTTGAGCGCCTGCCTTTGGCTCAGTGCGTGATCCCAGTCTGGAGATCGAGTTCCACATCGGGCTCCCTGCAGGGAGCCTGCTTCTCCCTCTGTCTGTATCTCTGCCTCTCTTTGTGTCTCTCAGGAATAAATAAATAAAATCTTAAAAAAAAAAAAATCAAGTGTGATACACCGCCAACATTATTAACAGCGCACCACTCAAGTTCTGGCTCAGCTGTTTAATCTCAGGACCCTCGTGGTCACTTCACCCAGAAAGCAGTAATAAAAATATGCAGCCAGAGTTGCCCAAGTGAGGATCAAACGAGATCTCAACCTCAATGTTCCTGATGTCCACAAAGCAAGCACCAACGGCCAGGATAACAATAGAAAAACTGCATCTTTCAAATCCAAGTATTTTGGTTTTATTCCAACTACTTACAAGGGGCAAGGACATGAATAGCTACACAAGTTATTTTAATTATAAGTTAATAAAAGCCTACATCAAATGCATTATCTTACAAAATACCAAGCTATGAGAGTATATAGAGTAATGTGCTGCTTCTGATACTTCGTTGACTTCAATTTCACTACTCCTTCCAAAGGTGAGATGAAGGCAGTGAGCTATTTGTAGAAAGAAGTGACTGTGTCCATCAGGCTGACATTCTGAACATCCTCTTCCTCAGTTCAGCCATCTTCTGCTCCAGCTGAGCACCACAGTCCTCTGTGGCCTTTTCAATGCCTTCATGGTATTTCTCCAAAGCAGTTTTCAAACTTAGAAATATTTCCTAAGAGGAAAATGAAATGGACTAAGAATTATCCCATGTGTCAGCCTAAACTGATGAGTTACAAGAATTCTAATCATCTCATTAATATTTATTAATAACACTGTAAAGCCTAAATGATCTTCTGTGCGGGCACACACACGCACACACACACGCGCGTGTGCTTACTCATTTTAAGAATCCTTCTGCAGGCTCAACAGACACACCGAAAAAGTCCACTGCTTAGAAAGAACAGAGCAGAGACCTGTGACAATGATTTGGATTCTAAGATGTGAAGAATGTATTTTTAATTGTCAAGGAAAAGCTTTTACTTTGGAGCTTTTCATCTCTACCAGGCAGGTGCCTGGGTTACTGCAGACAACTAGACCCTCTGCATCTGGCCCCAATCACCACTGAAAAGACAGGTCAACAGATTTAATAAGTAATCTGTAAGACTGAACAATACACGTTACAGACATTTTACTAAGCTCATCAGATAATTCTATAAGCTACGAGTTTTCATATAAACCTTATGTGGATGTGTTAAGAATTAAGAAAAAAAACAAGAACAATTTTTATAGATGGAATAAAAATAATGAAAGAAGCCAGTTGGCCTTTAAACACTTTCTTGTATCTCATACTCATCCAGTGCAATTTCAATCCTTGTAAGTTATTCATTTTTCTGGAAAAAAATAACTCTCAAATCTTGATACAAGGAGTGGTATTCTAACTTTACAGGTGTTTCATCACTGAAATAAAATAGCAGTCCTCTTCCAGTGGGAGAAGCAGGAATAAATAGGTATCACGTCCTCAATTTTAATCATCCCTCTCATTACATTTTTCTTAAACCTACAGTTTGGCTGCTACTTACCTTAGTTTAAATTTTAGTGTAGATACTATCTGATTTCGAACAAATTATATAGATTATAATTTAATATAGTGCAATTCATAACGTTTCAAAAAAGAACAAAACTATTTCCAGACTCTGACATTTATGCAAGTTTGAGAACTATTGCTCAAGATTCAGCGAATATAAATAGATGCTTAAGGCTAAACACTTTCCCAAAATCCAAACACAGATAGTTATTAAATCCTAATACAAAAATAGAAGAGTCTATTTAGATTTCTAAGATCTAATTGGGCATCAAATTACTACTACTATGATGGAATGTGAATCATTAAGAAAATAAGTCAAACATTTTTGAAAGCTTTATTTCTTAAATCTTAAAGGAAAAACAAGGTGAATTAGTTGCTAGCTTGCGTAAACACTATTTAAAAAAAAATACTCAGCACATTCAGCAGCTATAGATCAATTTAACTTCCTAGTTCCATAGGAGTGTCTATTTATTCTTACTAAAAAGGAAGCTGAATAAATTCGGTAGAACGATAGTACTCGTAAGAAACTATTAAGACCAAGTATGGTTAAAGAAAGATACACGATCTAAACATCTGAACCAACCACCTTGACATGTCTAAGGAAACCATTTCCTACCAAGGACAAAGACACCCTCATGGAGGAACCAAACCCTGAAGGTAGAGCCCCATTAAATGAATGACGTGTTAAAAGCCCATTCCAGGGGTGCTTGGGTGGCTCAGGGGGTTGAGCATCCAACTCTTGATCTCAGCTCAGGTCTTGATCTCAGAGTTCAAGCCCAATGTTGGGCTCCATGCTGGACATGGAGCCTACTTTAAAAAAAAAAAAAAAAAAAAAAAAAAAGCCCATTCCAGGGCTTCTTTCAGTAGAAAGAAGCAAGAAGCAAGCACACGGTAGAAGTTACGAGGCAAACCTCACAGAATGTTAATGACACAAGCACAACCCTCTCAAATGCTATTTTAGTTTCCAACTGAATTCTGTATCCAAGTGGAACTTTATATTATTAATTCACATATAATTCACAAAATAAGTATATCTTACTATGATGACATCACTAAAGTTAAATATTTTTAAATTCAAAGTCTGGTTCTGTGGTGTGTGTGTGTGGTAACCACTAGGTGCCTGAGGCTAGAAAACTGACATTTAAATACCTACAGGCCCCTGAGCTGCCCTTTCCACACTTCAGCTGCTCAGCAGCCACAGCTACCTAGTGGCTACTGTACTGAAAAGGACAGAAGAGCATCCCCATCACTGCAGAAAGTTCTACTGAATGGCACTGGTCTAGGTAACTTTCTCACTTGCAAATCAGGTAAGTTTAAGATGACAGTTGACCCTTGAGCAACGTGGATTTGAACGGCGCAGGTCCACTTATACACGGATTTTTTCGTGGTATAGGATTATAAATGTATTTTCTCTCTCTCGTGATTTTCTTCATGACATCTTCTTTTCTCTGGTCTACATAATGTAAGAATATGGTACAAAATACATACAGCATACAAAATATGTGTTAATTGGCTGTTTATGTTATCAGTAGGCTAGTAGTCACAGCAGGCTATCTTTTCCTTTTTGTGGAAGGTAATTATGAAGGAAGCTAAAAGGAGCTCTTTGGCAAAATGCATCATGCACCACAGGGTTCAGACTCTCCCACACTGTTTAGGACACACTGATAGCACAGCGCAGACTGGGTAAAGTTATAACTTAACAACTTCAACAACTGCAGGAACTGTCCGGATCAGTGGCTCTGTGCCACTCGGAAGAAAAGAAAGATTTAATGTAGCAAAGGGCCCAATTCTACTTAGCATTTTTATTTTGGAGAAAAAGGCATGTTGATCAAGTGTGCAGGTGACGCTAAGCCATGAAAAAATCGTTAATGTGAATGATACAAAGAGTTGATATGACCTTGATACTTGGAAATTCACACTGAAGGAAGCAGATGAAGCCTTAAAGAAATAATAGTAAAATTCTGAATTAAAAGTCCCAAGAAATGGCTGCACTCAAGCATGGTGAAACATTTTAACTAGACAGAGCTACATGCGGAACCGACAGGGGTCATTTAATTGATCACCAGCTCAATATGAGCCAAGGCGAGAAGCTGCTGCTAAAAATCCAAGCCAGTAGTACACTTCATTAACAGAAGCACTGTGCTTTGGGACTGGCCATGGTATTATCTGGGAGGCTATGTTTAGTACTGGGTTCTACATTTTAAACAGAATAATGACAAGCAGGAAACAGAGGGGAGAAGACAGTAAACAGGGTAGTAATGAATCTGAAAATTAAGCTATATAAAGAATGGCTGGAAAACTGGGGCTCATTAACCCAGATGAGATGGCTGGAGGAACCCATGATCATTATCCTCAAATGTCTGAAGTGATATTAGGCACACGACGATATAGATTTGTTCCAGAGAGATCTTGGTTCACTTGAGTACAGAAATTTTAAATTCGAAATAAGAAATAACATTTTAACCACTAAAGCTGTCCTAGTAGAAGAGCTTGGATGGTTATGAGCTCAATGATATTGAAAACAATGAAGCAGAACCTATCAATGGTTCTCAAAAGCCACAGGAAAAAAATGCCAATCATGAACCCTAAAGAAGCTGACGATTCCAATTCAGGACATTTGGGTGGGGTTGGTTTGTTCATTTTTTAGTTCCTCTTTGAATTCTAATGCACAGCCAGTTGTAAAAGAAACACCGTACTGGATGACCTTCCAAGTTTACAAATATTGATGAAAAACATCCTACATCTAAGGCACCCATTCCAGGCACGGTTTGACAGGACATACTAAGGTAAGAAATACATGATCGCTATTGTCAAGAAACTTAGAATGTTACTGGTGAGACCTGGAGGCACCGACCCCAGTTACACAAGGCCGTAAGGCCCGCAGGGACTGCCAGCCAAGTGCTGACTTACCTAGTCACTGGTCCACTCATTGTGCCTGACCATGTAGTAACAAAGAAATATTAACTAACTGATTGCTTTAAGAAGTAGGACTGGGTTTCTCCTAAGATACTCACATTTGTAACCCACATTCTAAAGACAAAAAAGGGCTGGGCCTTGGTGAATATCCAGTTATGGGGCAGGAGAAGAGAAGTAGTTGAAATGTGTAAAGAAAGTCAGGATAGCAGGCCGGATGGACCGCGGCAGAGAAGACAGCCATTCTCTTTTCCTTTCCTTCGTTCCATCCTTCCCTCCTTCCTCCCTTTCCCGG